>NC_071089.1:110029054-110629054 GCF_027358695.1 Spea bombifrons
TCTTCAAGAAGAGGACTTAAAAAAATAAATAAAAACCTTCTGCCTCAGCCTCAGCGTTAAGCCTCACTGCTTACATATCTCTTTAGTGATAGCTGTGATCATTTTGTAACTCGTTAAGGACTTTCTTGAACATGAATTCCCTCATTGCCGATTGTGATTCAAAGCAACAAATCATAAACACAGCCACATTATGTTTCTTTGGCTTTATGAAAGTCTGCCTAGGGAGCCATTGCCATTAAAACACTATATTGTTGCAGACTAAGTTGCTTTTGAAACTTTTAACAAAAGTTTTGCCATAGAAGAAAAGTTTGGGAAAATTACGGTACATTCTGGATTTGAATTGTTTCTTTTAGTGCTTTAACCTTGGAGGTGTAGGAACTTCTTTTCAGCAGAAGAAATGTCTCCATTCTACGCTGCCAATGCATTTAAAGTAGAGTGATCCACACAATTTACCTTTAATTCCTTGTAGATTGCAAGGTTGCAAGATCAGGGCCTTCTCGTTCTGTACTAGTATGTCTTAAAGTGTGTTTATGTTATTGTCAGGTTGCCAATTTCGGAGTTATTGTTAATTTTTAAGAGCTCTATGAAATCTGTTGGCACGCTCTTCACCGGATGGTGTAGTGGAAGCGAGTCAATAGGTCCCAGCTTCACAGGTTTTGTTTTATCTCTTGCCTCACGAGGCTCTGAGAATGCAGAGACTTCATGTTCAGCTGTATGATATCATCTTGTGGTTCCCTTGTACAAGCATGTAAAATAATTCTGGGGCTACAACTGCAAACTTCGAGGGGCCCCAACTCCATAAATGTTGCTTTGTTTGTATCCCAATACCTATGCCTCAAAACATGTCATTGTGCATATGTACAGTCTCAATTCACTTATGTGAGGTTATATGATGGAGCAAGTCATCAAAAAGTGGCAATATTGCACAAAATTATATGATAACAGAGACCATGCCCAAGCTTCATAAACATTTTCAAAGCAAGAGAGCAGAGTGAGATGCTTTGTGCCACCTGAGCCAACTTTCTCTTCTCTTACATCATGAGCGAGAGAGCCGGGGAGGTTCTCTCCCTTCTTATACCCTACCTTGAATATATGTGTAATGTAAAAAATGAATGTGGTGTTGAGGTGAAACCGTGGTAAACAGAGAGCGGCATCAGCTTGGATTTTGTTTGGATTTCTGTATACAATAGATTAGCAGCGCTGTTAACGATTTAAACCCATAGGAGTGAATAATTCATACTAAATGTTGTCATTTACCAGAATTGTCCATTATCTCCACTTTTCATACCTCTCGCACTTATTGAAAAGGACAAACCATAAACACACTTTCTTAAAGGGACACACCAGTATCAGGCAGCTTTTTTCAACAAAGAATGCATTTAAAGGTAGTTTGTAGGTACTTTAATATGAATATTTTACATTATTATTAATATTAATATTTTACCTGTGAAAACAATTTAAAAAAAATAATTGGCTCACCTTTAGGAGTGTCAGCTCTAGAGCTGCAGCAGGACGCCTCCTCTGATTGGCAGCTTGAATTACAAAATCCATGTAAAGATATCCAAATATATACGTAAATTATATGGGTTAAAGTGTTTTAAAATGTGTTGCTACATTAAATAGAGACTAACTCTATAGAATACAGTTAAATCTCATCACTGACCATGACCTGAATTCTAGCATTCTTCCCAAAACACTGGGATGGCAAGACAATTAGATGTTTTCTTCTCTGCTTCATAAAATACATGGCTTCTTGAGCAATTAAGGACAACAACAATTATAATTAATAACTAAAAGTTACACGTGCCCATCTTTCAATGCATTATCCATTCATATATTATCCTTTAAAGATGCAGTTTTTTCCATTAAGAAAACCTTTAAAAATATTATTACTGACACTCCGTCGTTTTAACAATGATTATACTTGTCATCAGCAAGAACACGTGCTTTTGATTACTAATAATTTGCGATGTGCCACGAGAAAAATGTGGCAAAGTTGAATGGTGCAATCTGCATGACAATGGAGTCATGTTATTATTGAGAGGTGGATAATGAGCATTGTCACTTTCTGAACGATAACATCTTGGTAATGTTTCTTCTGACTGTTGGGAGAAAGAACAAACTATTTTATTCATTTTGTATGTTTATGCTTATTTTTAGGAACATTTTTTCAGTACTTTCTGTACCCTATTTGGAGCACAAACATGCCACAGTGAATTAATGCGAGAGGTTTTTGTTCCGATTTGCCAGTTTTAATGGAGTCCAAATAGCTAACTCATGATGGGGCAAAAGGTCATATTTAAGACATGTGGATTCTATAACAGACATTATCTTTCCTACCACTAGACCTACAGCTTCAGCAGATAAATAGGTTTTGGGTTTGGATTTAGCAGGAATTGAACTCATGTCCACTCAAGTTGAAACAGACTCTGCCTACAGTGATATTCTCTTTTTCTTCAGGAACATTTCTGTGTTAAATCAGTTCTCTGCATAATGGAAGAACTTTTTCGAATATATATTATATATATATATATATATATATATATATATATATATATATAGACCTGTATGTTACCTTAAGAAAAAGCTGCAGCTTCCCAACCCCATCAATGTTTGGCTGTCAATCATACATTGACTCCTGCACCCAGTGTTACCGAGACCTGGCTTTCTCATGATGAGTTGGCTGTGGAAGCTGCAATCTCTCATAGCAGGCAGGGATGGTGGTAAAGACCCACTTGTTTCTTCTCCTGTCCATACCCTCTCTCATTCTATAAGCTCCTCTGGGGTTCATACTATGCAAATATTGCACCCACACCTTCTTTCTCAGAGTTTAACTCCTGGCTCACTATTTTTTTCACATCTGACTTTCCCTTTCTCATACTCGGGGACTTCAATTGCCTCATTTTTAGAACCCTTCTATTACTTTGGGTCTATCACTTTTTTCATTTAAACAAATCCTTTATCCTTCATCATTGGACTAAGTCTCGTGCACACAAAATGGGTCATTGTCCTGACTTTGCCTTTGTCTTTTTTAGGAACTGATCTATTTCCCACTCTGTGATCACTACATCGTAACCTTGTTTACAACCCTTCCCTCTCCTAGAAAGATGTCCCACTATTCACGTGATCTCCATCATTTAAACATGTCTGAGTCTACACAGCATGACAATGTCACTTCCTTTAACAATATAAGCCTGGCAGTCTTGTTGTATGCTACAGTAACCTCCACTCCTCAATACTATCTATATGCTCCCTTCCAGCCATGATTCAACACACAAACACGCTTGCTCTGCTCCTTTAGTTGAGTGGTTGTGGAGAAGGTCTCTCCCTCATGCAGAAGAGCTTAACTACAAATTCCTCCTGTCCTGCTTAAACTCTGTCCCCTTCTTTCTCGTGCGTCACTAATCAATACTCACTCATCTAATTCAGTTTTGGTGGCTCCTATATAATCTTAACACTGCTGTTAAGCCTTACATGCCTCATTAAACTCTTGTAAATTGCACTTCCCTCTACCTCCTGATTGTATCTCTACATCCACCTGCCCCCTACTTCTACTTAGGTTGTAAGCTCTATCGGCATAGCGGCCACATTTTTCTAATGTATTTATATCTATTGTACCTTAATCAAAATGTCTCTAGATATCTACTTATTAAGAGACTGCACTTCTTGTATCTTCCTTTTTATTATTCTGTAAAGCACTAACTTAGCGGTTAACAATAAAAAACAATGCAATAGATGACTATACTACTAGGATTTTGTTCAGGATAATTTCCCTTGCACTGATAAATCCAACGACTTAATTTCTCCTTTACTTTATCTGTATTAAAATTCAAGGATCTGAAAATAACATTAATAAGCAAACACAAAGAACTACTTGTCAGATAGCCAGCTGCTTCATATGAATCTTACTCTAGAGAGTTTTGTTGATAACTTTAACAAAGGCACCAGTTCCCATCATTCTCCAATTCTTTCAATTCAGAATGCTCATGCTTAGCAATACATTAATTTATAACATGTGCACAAATTAGGCTAAACTAGTGTAAGTTTCTTTTATAATTCAACCATAAATATGTTTTAGGAATGTAGCCTCCAGATAATGCCAAACGTCAGGTATCTTAGCTTGTACTTCTGTCTCTTTGAAGTCCCCTGAAACAAGGAAGCACTGGTATGTAACGTCTCTCCAACTAATGTATCGGTTTGCCTTAGTCTGTCAATTCTACTCTTGTCATACCCCTTGAATATATGCATTGTATTAAACACTGCAGAAATTGTTGGCACAAATAAAAGATAATAATAATGCTTAGGGAACACTTTCAGTTTCCCCAAAACAGCAGCCAATCCCATGTATGCTCCTAGATGCAACACTGTTACTCCCACTGATTCTAATGGGAGCTGAGCTCCCGTTTAATAGAATGAGAGTTTTACTGTTAGTGGTCTCGCTGCATTAGTATAGGCAGTTATGTGAGAACAGCTCCAACAATTAATGAATGTCTGCTATGAAGTCTATGTAAAATGCATTTAATATGAACACCAGACTAGAAGGCTTCTTTAAGAGCTGCTTCGTCACATTTTATTCCTAGAGCAGTAGCAGATTGCATAACACTATTACAATAGGGGAGAATGAAAATGAACAACTATAAAATTAGCAATAAACAAAACTGAAAATAACATTAACATATGCTAATAATTACTGATATAGAAATAGAAGGGGACTTTGCTGTGACAAGTTAACAATCTGTTAGGAGATGCTGAACCAGAACCAGATAAAGCAAACTACTCTGTGTTATGCGATTACCCAATTTATGCAATTAACAGTTGTCCCAGGCCCAGTTGCCTGCTAGGCATCCTAGCCCTAATTTATTAAATAATGTGCCCTAAATAATTAGCAGGGACGATTTTTCTAAAAATAGACTGGAATGCCCCCTGGTGGAACTTACAACCAATTAAATGTAACATTCCAAAAACTTGCTATGGTTAAGGAGTCTCACTGTTCCTCACCTCTACATTATCTCTATCCCCTATGCTCCCTCAGGCTTCCTTACTTCTCCAAACATCTCCCCCCCACACACACTCTTTAGAGCATACACCAGGGCTGCACAACTCTAGTCCTTGGAGGCTACAGTCCTTGGAGGCTACACACCGGCCACACATTTTGGGCATCCCAGCTTGAGCACAAGCGTCCCAATGAAACATTCATTAAACTGCTTCTTTTCAGGGAAGGACGCACAGAATTCCTGACCTGTTTGCAGTCCTCGAGGACTGTCGTTGTGCAAGCATGCATCTCCCAATCGCTAACATCCAGTTTTAACTCTTATATCCTCCTGTAAGCGTCTCGGGAATATCTGGATACTGCCTCCACGAGAACGATAAACACATTACCTGTCAGAACAAACATTAGCTCTCCTGTATTTCATGAACAATTGTATTTATCCTTCTGTGACCCAGAATGTTTCTGAATAGAGCACACAGCCATAACATATCATTGTATTTCAAAGAATGGCGTTATTTATTCACACTTCAAAGGAAAGCGGTATAATTGACAAAGTGATGGCGATACCGAGACATCCCAAGGCTAGAAATATTCAGTGTTACTAAACACTATCTGCGTAGATTAAACCATTGATGGGCGTATCATTCATTTTTATAATGCGTTCCTATAGCCTTTATAAAACGTATTTAGTATTTATTTTTATTATTATTGGTTGATATACCAACCTTAATCGTAGGCCGCTTTTTATTCATAGCATGGCAAAGCTTTCCGGAGGATCGCGAAAAACAAATTCTGAAGAAAAGTTTAAGAATTAGTGTTACCACTATAACGACTACTAGAAGATTCCTGCTGTGTGGGCCATTCCATTGGTTACTATGCAGTGATTCCTTATGCTAATGATTGGCCAAAGTGACAAAAGCCCTCCTCTGTACAGAGCAAAATAAAACACATGCACAAGGTCACGAGGTATGTCACACTTTTTGATTCGTTACTATGGTTACACAGGCACTCTCTTGCATATTGCCTGCTGTTTTAGACACAAACTTCAAGCACAGCATAGGGTTGGAAGTTCACGAGCGGAGTGTTCCTTCTACAGACTGTTTTGATCTTGCCAGTGAAGGATAGAAACATCTCTAGCACATGCAAGCGAATCTAGAACAGCATCTCATCAACAATTCTGTATTTTATATTGAAACATGTTCCCGTATAAACAGACTCATTTTCAAAGTAACTCAGAAGCACCTTTTTAACTGGCAGAAGACACCTTAACAAGTCTAGTGTTTGTCTATGTTTGTGACAGACAACAAATTCTCTCAATTCTGCAAAACCAGGGAGAAGATCTTCAGGCCCTCCAGCATGTGGCTGCTCAATGGGCCGGTTATAGAGGAGCTTTCTAATCTTCCCAACCGGCTCATTTTCACTATGGAGGACTGTGTCAAGCTGGCACAGCCTCAATAGGATGCATTAAAAGGTGCTGCCCGGCTTTAAAAAGGAAGTGCTGATGTCATATCCCAATGCTCCACACTGGGGGTGGCGAACATGGAGGGGGGACACTGCCCTGGGTCAGGGATAGGGCAACACTCGACGTAAATACACCATTGACTGTGACCATATGGCTTTGCAGGGTAGCTACAATGCTGGAAGTAGCTAAACATCATCGGGAGTGAAGTTCATGAGTTTGGACTAACGGTGATAACTGCTGTAAAAAATAACAATGGTATAAAAATGTGAAAATGTGCATGTATTTCAACTTTATAAAGCCATTAGACAAATTACTATATAGTTAAAATATTCTGTGGGGTTTTTAATCTAGTTTTTGACTGCCAATACAAATGAATAATTCACTTTATGCTATTAACGTAGTCAGTATATTTTTTTTTTGTTTTACTAGGATAAAATAAAATTGTTACATTACATAAGAAAAACATAAAAGAGTAATGTAATTGTGAGTGGAATAATTTGCTGAATAAAGTTGCGATAGGGAAATGTTTTTACCTAGCTTGGATTTTTAATGTTCAATCAATAATTTAACAATTTCTATATAATTTGTCTAATTGCTTTAGTTATTGTAGTTTATTTTTAGTTATGATGAAATATGGATGCCGCTGCTCAGCTCTGATCGGGTTTGTTTCAAATATTTTCATATTTTCTAGTATCATGGAGCCAGAAATATTTTATAAACGATTTAATATATGTGGTGTTATTTAAAAGACAATCAGAGGGGGCCAATTGAATTTTCTCAGCTTTCTAGAATATTCCTTATGCGTATATAGATTTTTAGAGCCATACAGATGTTAAGATATTTCTTTAAACCCAGTGCAAAAATGTTAAAGGATATAATTTGTGTTGTTTGTATTCATATTCTTTTTTTTTTTTTTAGAACCAGGCCATCAAAAGACAATTCAGGAGTTTACTGCTAAACACTTCATGGCCACAAAATAGATGTTCTATTTCCATTTGATTATTTCAACTGGAAACGAATACACCATGCAGTAAAATACACAGTAGTATAAGGGAAATTGTAATTCATGTCCTGCGGGAATGTTTGATCCTGTTTTGATGCAGAAATTTGGCATAGAGTGGCAGTGGCACAGAGTGTACACCCTGTGGGAGTATAATGGAGGCCATAAAAAATAGACAAAAAACACTTGTTGTGCTATGAGTACCATACACTTCATATTTCTATCAGAACGAAGTATGATTCTCAAAAAAGATCTGCATCTTTTGTATATTCCCATTGGCTCATACACTGTCAAGTTGAAGAGCAACCATTGGTGACCAGCATACGCCATAGCAAGTTCCCAGCTATGGTTATCAACAGACTAAGAATCCTTCAGAGTCGGACTAACTTGCTGGGACTGGGAGACCGGTAAGTGTTCCAGTAGGCTGTCTGCCCTGGGGCTGATCTGGAGGCCTCCACCAAATAGCCGGCCACTACAGAAATCTATGGCTAGTCATGGGGTCATTTCCTGCATGTCTGATGCATCAGCATTTTGAGAGAGGATAATCTGTGTGTAGTCATAGAATAGACCAGAAGCACATTGTATTGGATCATGTAACCTTGCAGTAGTGGCCCTGAAAACATGCAAAAGCTTCTTTTCATGAGTGGAAAAGGAGGCCGTATGGGTATGTATTAGTGTGAGCGTGCGTTTATGTGTAGGTGTTTGTCTCGCGCATCTCTGCTATCCTCTCAATTTCTCTATTCTGTCTTTCGCTGCTCTTTTTTTCTTTTCTCTTATCCCAACCACCCTCTCCTTTTTTCTTCCTTTCCTCTTCATCCTTGCCTTTCTTCTATCTCCTCGTTCCTTCTCTCTCTCATTGCCCTCTTTTCTCTTATTTGACTTTTTTTATATACCTTTTGTTGTGTCTCTCTTCTCCTATCCCATTGCTCTCTTCTTTTGTGTCTCTACTCTACATTTTCTTTCTCTTCTGTCCTTTCACTCTTTTTTCATTTCTTTTCTTGCCTCTGTCCTTTCACTCTAATGAACAAATCTCAACAACAAATATGTTGTCGATTATAAAACCACACCATGACCTACACTCCTAGGAACAAGACTGTTCAGGAAATGGCTCAACAAGAGCAACAATAGCTAGATACACATTCTCAGGGGCTTGTAAAATAAAACCATATAGACCATGTTTTTTGGAAATGTTTCTCATTAGCCAGTGGTGGTGTGCGTACATTGGAGATATGACAGATATTGGGTGAAATTCCATTAAAATTTACTAATTTACAAGTCTTGCCTACCTTTTCAGCATCCGTGGCTTGCTCTTTTCAAACCTTGGAGCCCAAGTGT
Organism: Spea bombifrons; assembly: GCF_027358695.1. Taxonomy (NCBI): domain Eukaryota; kingdom Metazoa; phylum Chordata; class Amphibia; order Anura; family Pelobatidae; genus Spea; species Spea bombifrons. Next base: position 110,037,842 of record NC_071089.1, read on the forward strand.
AAAGAAATTAACCCAATCTTAAAATGTCTGGCCATGTGCTACCAGTTCATAAAGACTACTGCAGTTTCAACAGACAGTACAAATTAAGATTTAAATCAGATTTTAAAATCTCATACATGTGATATACTGGTTATATTGTTCTATGAGATAGCACGGAGGCGGCACATTTTTTTTTTTTTTTTTTACTAAGAAAACCATCAATTCTGAGCATTGTTCTCAGAAAATAGAAAGTATATTTAGCACCAGAAAAAAATTCTAAGAATCCAAGTAATCAGGATAACGTGACTTGCTTTTTGAAAAACAAACCAACAAACAAAACAGAGATATTGCACTTGCATATAATACACTGAAGCAATGAGATAAACTTTTAGTCAAAGTTAAAATCAATAAAATAATTATTCAATATTTTTAAAAATATATGTACAGCTTTCCCAAGTCTTATTTCAAGGGTTTCTATTTCAGAACTGTCTCTTTACAAACGCAGTGTTTCCTAAATAATAATAAAAAAAAAAACCCTATATCCCCGAGAAATATATTTTTTATTACTGTTTCTATAAATAAATAATTTGGGTCTTTTTTGTACGAGTATATGGAAGGCATAAAATCGTAATGACACGTTTGGCAATTTATTCTGTCTTTTATTAAATATGTGTCTGGCTGCCAGGTTCCTAAGTTGGTATGTCGCCACTGTATAAAGCATTGCATCCTATGGGGACAACTGACGCATGTTAAATTTGATGCCAAAAAAAATGCTAAAAGCTAAAATGTGTATTATTATTACTACCGAAAGGTAAATCAAGGTATCAGAAGAACAAAAAATGCATATTAATGGTTTCATGGATGGTAGATACACACAATATCTTTTGTCTATATGGTATCAACAACTTTTATAGGGCTTCTTACAATACATACATTCAAAGGGTATGACCGAGCTGGAAGCTTAGAACCTGTTGAGATAAATCTTTATTGGCACATGGAAATTACTCATTAAACCAACATTCCCCATTTGAAATAACAGGTCTTGGGGAATGTCAGTTTTGATAAGTGTACAACTGAACTTCTAGATTAATCAGCATGGTCTGCTGTGACATCTAACAGTATGAAAGATGTTAAAAGCGCCTTAAAGCTAAATTAGAAAGATCAAAAGGTCATTAGCAATGTGAATGTAACACAACCCTTAAGATTTTGACATGAACACCCGGAAGTGGGTGATGAACGTGTCCACCGATTTAGTACTCGTCATCTATATCTTCATTAAACGTTGAAGACAAGGCCAAACATGTTATCGGTTTGACCCTTTTTTTTTATCTGCTCAAGTTTCCTAAAACTTAGTTTGTTACAATTTTATCTTCCCCTGTGATCATAGAATTTTTGGGATGTTAAAATGTTAAAATAAGTGGTGTCTTCAATGGTAAAAGTAGCAGGAGGGCTCTTCTAATATACAGACATCCAACATTTAGTGGATTCAAAAGGGCAATTTCCTTTTCTAAATGTAAAGTGATGTAAAAAAAAAATCAAAGCTAAATTCAAAATATACAAGATGAATGGCATTTAATATCAACATTTCCTATTCGTTTATCCTGAAACCATCGCGAAAATGATTAATATTCAAAATAATATATGAGGTGTCAACATCTTCATAGACTCGCCTTGTTTATTAACCTCAACGGAAAAAACAAATGCTTCTTTCATAACCCTCTGACCAAATAGATCAAAGGCAAGCGATAAATAATGAAAAATATTCAAGAATGCCATGGAGGGATTAAAAGAATGAAAAATTGCCGCTAGTTCATTTTTGTGGCTTGTTTCTTTGGCAAGTAACACAAGAAATCAAAGAGCATATCCCAGCGGACTCAGAATACATATAATAAAAAAGTGCAAGGTTGATGCCGCTAGAAGTCCTTCCATAGTTGTATATATGTAAGTGTTGTATATACTTCTCCTCTCTCAAACCAATACCACCAATTGATATGCGTGGAGAATAATCCGCTCTGCGTTGTGTATTAATGATAAATGTAATACCCCTTGTTACCTCCTCCAAGAACTAACATATAACCGTATCCCCTTTTCCAGATAATTTATATGTCTAGTTCTACTAAGGTTTTCTACCCGATATTACAATAAAACAGCCAACCCAAGGTTCTTACCAGAGAGAGAGCTTTAATTAGAATCTGCCCAGATTAATGTTACAGCAAAGACAAAACCAGAGTTACAGTGATATACAGACGACAATCATTCATACCACTCACAAACATCCCATCTATCTAATATCTGCTGCTAAGTGTGTATGCTGTGTGGGTGATGTGCCAAGGGTGAGACTCTCCAATCCAGTCTCCAATCCAGTCTCCTTCTCTGTGTGTTTCTACAATGTCTTTTTAAGGGATTTCTCTATTGATGTGTAAATGAGGTCCCTGTCCTGTGTTCCCAAGACCCCACCGTGTGATGTTATTGACTTGCTATGTTTCCCATGCCTATCTCCAGGTGATGCATTTCCTTCCGTCTCTACATAGTATGTAGGTGTGAAATCTTCTTACAGCTGTCTTTCCTGTTACTTCCCCCCTAAGTGGCTTGCAGCTATCATACATACATATATACACACAAACTTAATCAAGCACATATTAATTACAGATATACATACTTTGTATTTACCCCAACAGTAAGTATATGTACAGTGGGAATAAAAAGGTAAGTGAACCCCTTGGAATTCCGTTTTTCTGTATTAATTGTTCATAAAATGTGATCTGCATCTAAATCACAAATATAGACAAACGCAATGTGCTTAAGTTAATAACACACAGTGATAATGTTTCATGTGTTTATTGAACACACCCATTAAATATTCACAGTGCTAGCAGTGGAAAGCCATACCACCCTGAAAACACCCAAACTCGTCTGATCTCAGAAGCTAAGCAGGTTTGGGCCTGGTTAGTACCTGGATGGGAGACCACCTGGGAATACCAGGTGTTGTAGGCTTTTTCTTTTCTCACAGCCCAGGGAGAGCTTTTCGCCATGTGTTTCTTGCTCATCATCAAAGCTTTAAGCCCTTATTTGAACCTTCTTACCTTCTCTGTCCTGTCCCAGGGCTTATAATTCTCTCTGTGTGACAAGCAGGAGCAGCAGCAACAGAAGAAGAGGAGTAAAACAAAAGGCTTTCATGGTTGCGGCCATACCACCCTGAAAGGGCCCAATCTCGTCTGATCTCAGAACCGAAGCAGGGTTGGGCCTGGTTAGTACCTGGATAGGAGACTGCCTGGCGAAACCATGTGTTGTAGGCTTTTTCTTTTCTCACAGTCCGGGGAGAGCTTTTCGCTATGTGTTTCTTGCTCATCGACAAAGCTTTAAGCCCTTATTTGAACCTTCTCACCTTCTCTGTCCTCTCCCAGGGCTTATAATTCTCTCTGTGTGACAAGCAGCAGCAACAGAAGAAGAGGAGTAAAACAAAATGGCAGCAATAACCTCAAACAAGTGCTTCCAGTAGCTGCAGGTAATATTTGCAGGAGCAATTTGAGACCATTCATCCTTTCTAGAATGTCTGGTGTGAACGTCTTTCTAGGGGCCATTTCACAGCAGGTCTGGGCTCTGACTGGGCCACTCCAAAAGGTGTTTTTTTTTTTTTTTTACTGAATCTGTTTCAGATAAATCTGTAGATCTGTCAAGCATGAGCTTTTGTATTTACCTGATCTTTGAAGGTGCTTTGAATGACCAGAAAGTAACCATGTTGCCAACAGGTAAACCCATTTATGTTATAATCAGGGTGAAGACCTGCCTCCCCGGGTCGCTTATCTCGTTGTCTGGCTGTGCTGTCTCCCTCCTACTAAATAGTTTTTGAGGCTAGCCCCATCTACACAGCCATCTACAAGAACCCTAGTTTGAAGATCCAGCAGGGTAGAACCAAGTAAAGAGATGCTCCTCAGGATCAGTAGGATGAGCAGATAAGGGATCGACATCACAGAATTTACGTATCCTGGTATTCCGAGGAAATCCGTCCCATAATTCCGTGTTTTCGGAACTAACAGTAAATGGAAGGATGCTGCAGCAGTCATTTGGTTTTCTTTATCTGAAATCTAATCCTACTTCTCGAGGTTTGCAAAACCAAGCCTAGTTTACTCTGCGCTTTCCTATATCCTGAGATTAAAATATGTGTTGTAATATGTGAACGTTATTCCTTTTTGTTATTACATTCTAAAAGCGCAAGCTGCAGTAGATTTGATTAGGTACAGAATTTTCCAAGACCACGTCGCTCCGGTACCAGCAATATCCACGTTAATCCCTGGTCATTATTTTACTCATTTTGGAAATGAATTCCTGGAGCGCTGTCCAATTCTGTGAACAGGTCAACATCCTACTGCCCTTCCCTAAAGCCCTCTTTATCCAATACAGCAGCCTTTTGCTCTCTGCAGGATCTTCTTTCCATTAATGTTTTTCTCAGACTCCACACCGTTTCTGAAGTGCCAATACTTTTTTTTTTTTTTTTACCAAATGTGATTGGTGTTAACCCTCTGCATGCCAAAGGGCAGATCACTGCATTAAATTCGCAATATATATATTTTTAAAACCTCCCGTAATGTAAGACAAATGATAGTAAAACAAATGTCGGTGCCAAAAACGCCACGTTGTTTACTTCAAAAGCTTATCAGGATGTTACATTTTATTCGTTCAACATCAAATATATGGCTTTTTCAGTTTTGCGATTTATAAGCAAACGCTAACAAGATGTTTACCATCACAAATAACGTAAAATGACAGAGGATTGCTTGAGGAGTACCTAGAAGATGTTATGTCAGTCAGGGAGTAAAACAATTCTTTTAGTTTGCATGTTCATGTTAGAATAAGTATTATAAGAACAGATCTAAGTTACGTCTGCAAGATAAACATGTCCGTCATAAAGTCATAAGTGAAAAAGACTTATTAAACAACTCACTGAATTCACTGTGCATTATATAGGGCCAGCCCCAGTGACCAGTCCCTGTATAATCCATAGTTAGACCAGTCAGGGGACTTTTCAGAAGCCTTCACACATAAAATATGCATTACGCAGGGCCAGCTCAACCCTTTTAGTATGAGAAGCTCCTTGTGGCTTGTCTTGTATTGGCTTTTGCATAAAGCAACCTCAAATTTTAGTGGAGCTTTCAAGATAAATCACTAAAGAAACACAATTTTAGGTTAAAAAAAATCTGAGCCGGTTCAAATACATATGAAAAGTTATACAAGTTAACTATTTATTGTTGCTGCACAAACTGGTTGTTATTTTCTGTATCCTAAAGCAAAACACAGAGCCGTAGAGGTGGCAATCCATGGCACGCACTCCCTGCCTTTTCTAAACTGCGAGACAAAGTCCAAACAGCCAAGCTTCATAACTTCTACATACTTTATATAACATCTCAGATGTGCCCCGTCAGTCCTGCGTTTTCATATAATTACTTAACATATCTAGGCCACCTTCACTGAGAGACACGTATACAAGTAATTAAGGGAGATTTCACAGCCGTGATGAGATGAAATAATAAATACTATCTTCTTTTTACCGGTACAGGTGTGTTAATAATTTTTAAGATACTCTCCCTTCTAAAGCCAACGTTTAAGACTACTGAAAGCGGACGTGAAGGTTCGGAGAGTAGGATGCGTTCCTCTGTAGGACATCAGGAGGGACCCGGCCTCTGCTTGGTATCCACAGTCATTAAGTTGCTTGGCTATCTCTTCGACATTCCACTTTCTGTCCTCTTGATTCGACAAAAGGTGGTTAATCAGATGAGGGTAGTAGACGGTGCAAACACACTTTACTACTAACTTGGCCTCCAACAGTAAGGAAAGGACTTCATTGTCGCAGTTTGAGTCCGTGACCTGCAAAAAAAAAAACCAAAAACTGAAAATTGTAGCATCTTATTTTTAGTTTTTACTGAGTTGTTTGAGTTAAAAGTCACAAAGCATATTACCATTAAGTGACAATTGCTATCTAGTCTATGACATCACTCCAAGCTATTCTTGTTACAAAAAGCAACATGGCAGAAAGTTATTTTCAATAATGAGAGCATTTCCTGATATCTACTCAAATATATATATATATATATAAATATATACTAATAAACACAAAATAATGTAAATTCCTGCTTTTACAGACCACACCCTCCTCAACCAAACCCGGTGTCGGTTTTCTACTACATGGTTGATGTAAGAGGTCATTTCTGATCAAGACTCCTCTGACCTGCATCATGAACCCCCATAAATTAATATACAACATAACTTCAACACAGCATCTAAAATGTATAGAACAGCTCTTTAACTCACTAAATTCTATATATTATGTCTCTGTAGATATAATAGCCTTGTCGTGTGGTAATTGTTGGCCATGCTGGGCAGTACGTTAGGCAAAAATGTGCTATGACTGGGGCTCTGCTGTATGCCCCAGCCCATGTAACCAAGAATTCATACTAACAAGACTGTGTGTAGGTAGCAGTCATCTATGCGACGGTTCGGTGGCTTTCAGGTGGGGGTGCTGCTGGATTGTGTTGTGCGAGAGAGATAGCTAGATAAAGCTGTATGTGTAGGTGTTGTGGAAACGAGAACACAAAAGAAGCAGAGGGAGTCAAAAAAAAAAAAAAGGGAGGACCAAAAGAAAGAAATACATGACTATAGAAGAGGCTGATTAAATATATATATATATATATGAGAACCATCATTATACACATTTGAAATTTATAGTGCTCCAATCGATGCTTAGATTATCTCTCTGGGGTACAATTATACGTGCAAACAATATTAGACTATTGTAGCCATAAAAAAGCTAAATGATAAGGCAAGATTATTATTTTTTAAATGTTAGAAACACAAGTTGTGTCCAATATCTAATTGGGGGTCATTTAATTTATTTTATGGATTTCGAGTTCTCTAAATGTTTTTTTTTTTGTTCATATAATTCTAAAGGGATTCTTTCCTTCATACACGCAACTTATTTAGTGACCTGTTTTATACTCTGTGATAGAGGAGAAAATAATTAGTTAAGTCATTATTCTGATGACAGAGTATATCTATGTCCCCCTGAGGTGCTTTCCGAGCCTGATTTTGTTTCACAGGATAATTTTGGGAAATAAATAACTCACACAATTATTTATTTTTTTTTTCCAAAAAAGGATTAATTCCTGAGGGTAGGCGATATTAGGTTTTAATGCATTTTGTTTGTAAATGTCTCGGATGAACAGGCCTAATAACACGGAATTCGTACCAATTGCTTTCGCAGGTTAGTGAAAAAAGAAAACAATGAGCTATTTACCTTTTTAGATAATTTGTTTAACTGTTTGAGTATGTTATCATACACCTCTTACAATCAGCAATTTAAAATGAGAAGGCTAGTGAGCCTAAATTGTTTGTAAGCTCACAAGGGCAGGGTCCTCTTCTCCACCTGTAGCAGTGTGCCTTAATGTGTACTGATTTTGTAGTTTCTACAATTTTAATGTTGTTGTAAATTTTTGTTTCCCTTTCTGTAACATCAATATGAGATCAGCTGGTGGTCCTTAAATAAAGTGTAATGCATTCTCCTCTTGATCACCAAATTGTCTTCTCAGGGTGGTAAACAAGCTCTGAGAAACCATAAATGGACATTATATAGGAAGAGTCATGGAATGGCTAAACAAGAATGATTGATGAAGTGCGACCTATGGGCTGAAACAACAAAAATATTTTTCAAATAGTTGGATTCCTACTAGGGCCTTTCTGTATATGAGAATTATCTCCCCAAAACAAAATTATTGTTGTAAATCCTAGAACTTCATTAAATTACCAATATGTAAAAAGGGAAATGTTTTCTGGTGGACAAAGTCTTAACCCCTTAAGGACAATGAGCGGTCCCAAAACCCATTGAAAACAATGCATTTTGAGCCCGTACATCTCCGGGCTTTGTCATTAAGGGGTTAAACTAGCTTCCAGGTGGGTTCCTTGAGCTGAGTTCTACTCAGCAGTGTAGTGGCATACAGTATGTCTTGTATAAATATTACCTTTAAAAGTGATGAACTTCCTTTAAACAACATGGGATTCATCTGTTATTGGTTACCAAAAGACTTAAAAAATATCACATTTGTAGAGTATCCTCGGGTATGATTTGAAAGGCCTAGGAATACCTTCAATAGTTTGTTAACAATGAAATACTTGCACCGCGTAAGGTGAGGAGATAACTTTTGCAGGGTGCCATTAGTATTTTAATGTCTGTCCAAAGTGAGGAGGGCAAACTGGGATAGGGAAGGCGTAAAGGAAATGGGAACAGGCAAAAGCAGTTCAAGGAGACACATAAGCTTTCTGGAACTCAAGAGATCTTTTCTTCAGGTGGGACAAGAGACTTAGTCTGAGATGAGAGCTGCTTGGCCCACCCTTTTACCTATTGCAAAACCTTAAATCTTACATGGTCCTTGCCTTTTACTTATGTTCCAGAGACGTTACAAATGCTGGGAGGCAATTGCACTTACACGACGGACCTCTCAATGATAAAACACTTTTCATATACTTCTTCTTCTTGTTCTAACCTATGTTCACCTTACCTTAAGACTGCAACACAATAGGAGAAGGAAAGACGAGGCTGCCGCAATAAGGGAAAGGTCCATAGAATAAGTTTTTGATTTCTTGTCTGAATACTCCCTCAAGGGTTCCATCAGGGACTATGGTGGAGAGTAGAGATGGTCTCCAATAACCTAAAAACCATCAAATCCACTCAAAAGTCTTCACTACTCTCTATTGTTTTTCCTTTTTTTCACATCCTAACCCAGCAGCCCCATATTGACCTGTATCATAAGGGTCAGGTTTCTAAGATATTATTTATATATGAAACTGAGTAATATGCATTTGGTCCATAACTCTCTTTCAGGTTGTGACACAAACAACTCTAAAACTGATGTTATTGCATTTTCACATAACATGGCTGCTATAGAGCCGACACCTTGTGAATTTTTACACCAGATAAAACTTATGGAGGACAGAGAATACAAGTAGATAAAACCAGTATAAAGTATTGGATGTCTCCATACTAACACACCCGTGAGCAGCCAGCTAGCCTTGGTACTTTATACAAAGTTCCTGGCAGGAATGCTGGGAGTATGAAGGCCGCGCTCATGAGCTTACAATCTAAAGGAATGATATGGGCAATTGCAACAAAAGAAGGGGTAAAAGAGGGAAAGTAGCTCTCTTGTAGTACTTCTTAGGGGTAAGTGGTCACAGTCTGGAACTGAATGCGTCGTATGTTACAATGACCTAATAATAGAAGATCTCCATCTCCAAGCATTGCTTTACCTAGTAATAAGTCAACAATTCCTGTTTGAATATAGCTGTAAGTAATTTCGGTACAGAGGACAGCTTTAAGTGTTGACCAGTTAGGGGATCCATGACGTAGCTATTAAAACCACTTGCATTATAAAAATTAGATTTTGCAGCTTTCCATAAGCGGCTGTAACTATCTGAAGGTGCGATTATGATCAGGGTGACAGCTGCAGAGATCCGGAGCGACTCTGAAGACAAAGTACAAAGGCTGGGGAGCACAAACCAATAAGCAAAATTAGGAGAATATGCCAACTTCGTCTCCTACGTACAACGCATGAAAACTGCATTCCGGTTCTTCCCAAACCCCCATATGCAAAAGGGAGATTTGGAAAGTTTTTTTGTTGTGGTATGAGAAAAGAAACACAATTTTCAGTATCAGCAATCACACACCCTTTAAACTATAAAGCTGTCACCGGCTCTTGACAAATGGCTAAATAATACATCGTATCAGCACGCAGCACGGCATTGTTTGCACAGTTTATGTTGAGAGCTGCGCTAGCACAATATCATTGAATCAATAGACGATGATTTCCCTCTGCCAGATGTTATTTGCTCTTCTTCTGCTTAACGTAAATAAGAACTGACTTCTTTTAATGTATCCTCAGAAGAGGTGGAAAACTGCAGAGTGGTTTTGGCTTTCTTCTGTATGAAGTTAGGTCAGGCGCTGCCTTACTCAGGCCAGCAAGCTCCCCATACTCCTGAGCACAGGGATGCGGCGCTGGCTACGGCATACTATCGAGGTCTGTGCTGGTTACGCACAATCCTCCATAGTGTTATCAGGGGGGCATGTTATCATTTTCCCTGCCATACGGCGGGAATCCTCCTCTTCACTGACAGTAGCACGCATGCGCATTTGAAGGGCAACACCTGCTCCATATTTTTAAGGGGCAAGAAATGCGAGAGCTACTTTTAGTCTGAGTGTTAATCCTTGATTTTGTCCTGGACCGGTTACCAGGTTTTTTTTATGCCTTGCCCACGAGTTTGTATTATCCTATTGTACTGCTGCCTTTTGTATCCTAAACTGTGTACCAGACTCCTGCTTGACCTTGAACGTCATTCCTTCATGCCTTATTTTTGTATCCTGACGTCTTGAGTCCTACTCCAGTATTCTGACCTTGGCTTGCCTCGGCACCGATTATGTCTGGTTCTCCTGCACTTCATCCTTGTGGTTTCCACATTAGGTGGAACCAACTCTTCATTTCGGATCCCTACCCTAATGCCTATACCTGGCGGGGCAACATACCTGGAACCCTTGGTATTAAAAAAAAAATTACATATCCTTCTATTAGAAGGCACATTATCACCATGGATGAGCCCCTTAGTAGAAGGTAAATGTGTGACGAGCTTAGAATGATATTTTTCCTGTTGGGGTCTGCTGCTTATATAATGAAAAAAGTTGGTGCAGGTGCTGAATAGGAGTTTAATGGCATTTATAAAACCTCCACTAGCATACTTTCCAGATGGAAAAGGAGATGCTGATTTTGGGAAATCGAACATGTGAGAAATAAAAGATGAGCATACTATGAGCCAGAATACTTGGTAGAAGAATGGAATCAAAGCATAGCTGGGCAAGGCTAAAAAGCAGAGTGCGTTCTCGATAGTCTATACGTCACATCACTTTTATTGATGTTTTGATGTGCAAAACATCATCCTCCGTTCAGGTAAATAAGAGGTAACGCTATGCAAGTTTATGTTGTAAATCCACAAACAGAGTGAATTCACGACAGACGCTCTGAAGTCAGGTCTTGGTCATCATAAGTAAAGCTACAGTTTCAAAGAAAGCTCAGACTACAAAGGAGCATCACAAAGCATCAAAGACCACTTCTCACAAAGCTCTGCAAAGCGAACCTTTCAAACGGAAAAAAAACAATGTGTTCCATACGGCTTTAACCATTAATGGTTTTAAGCATCTAGACAGGGCTTGTGAAAGCGCATGATAGATTTTTCCTGCCAGTTACATTACTCTCGAGTGTCCCTCTTCATAGACCCAAGAACCCTCTGTCTCTCTTTCCTAACCTGATGTCCCTCAATATCTTCGCTGTGGTGTGAGCGTATGACAATAATATCTCTAGAAATCGCAGGAGACGGGTTTACATTTAAGGGGTCCAAATTGTGGACTGGAGGCACTGCCACCCACTTACTGGAAGAGCCACCTGGCCCAGTTGGCCATGCGGGGGTCTGCACAGACCTCCATCCATCTTACAGCTCCCTGGGCCCGTCAGGGGAGGAGATCTCCCCCCATCTGGCATACGACCCCCATATTAAACCCTATACCCAGGTCTGTCATTAACCAAGTAAAAAAAAAATATATGTATATAGACGTTTTGGTTTGTATGGCGTCAATTGCTAAATATGTGGAATATTTCTAAATATTAAAACACATAATAACATGTAAAAGCTTTTAAAGGATCATATGCAGTTAAAAGCCTATAAAAGACACGTTTGCTTCATTTTCAGATATACTTCATCTCATTTAGACAGATGCAGTCTATACAGTCTCAACACGATGCTACACAAAACGATATCAAATTAGAAAGAAAGCAGAAGGAAATGTCAATACTGCCAGGAGTAATAGTTGATATTTAGACAGTGTAAGCACCTACGTGACGCTGCAGTGCAGATTACTTCTCAAGAAAAACAATATTCATTTTTAAGTAAAACCAGAGAACAAAAACACACCATTCTATTTAGAAGCTCTGTTGAACGGGGGGTTTTCAAAATCTATTCTCTTTTTAAAGTACATGGACTAGGCTGCACCCACCTGGCCCACTACGTGGGGCGTAGGTGAAGTTATTCTCTTACGATACTCACTTCCACGCACAGAAGCAAAGGCCGGTAGGAAGGGAGTGATATGCTTGAGAACAGCGCTTTAAGTACAAAGTGATTTGTGATTCATTGTTAAAGAACAGGTCAAATGAATAGAAACATCTACAACTCAGTACAGTAGCTAGCCGGTTATTATTTCCCCGAATACGATTCTCCCAAAAGAACATACATGGCTTTGAAAAGACTCGTCTAGTTCAGAGCCCGACCGATTTTGCGTACATAAAGGAACAAGCCACAAATCGCAGAAGAGGGAGTTGACGTGCTACTACTGCTGGATCAAGTGATGTCCCCTTACATTACTTATCACGTTCAGATGTTTTAGGAAATGATTGACAAATAGTGATTGACATTTAGTTTGGTTGGACCAACGCTCTATTCTACCGTGGCTTCGTATGTTCCTGCTCAGTGTCGGAATATCCATTTGGCACACTAGATATGTACGTTTTAATAGATAACCCTGCCACTGGACCACCACTGGCTGCTTCAAAGTAGAAGCTCTCTGCAGGCTACCGTAGCCAGAGGAAGGCTATCCCCGAGGTCACTAGTATGCCAACTCCTGATAGACCAGAAGAACGTTATGGACACAGCTGGTACCCATACTGGCGGAGACTGGCTCTGCACTCAACAATGGTGAGGAGCCTTATAAGAAGATGTCAACTTAATTTAATGAATTTCTTGAGAGCTAAAAAAGAACTTACTTTTTATATAAGTAAGCTTTGCTTATTACATTTCTCAATAAAAACAAAAAACCACTTTACTGGCGCTTTATACGCATCAACATATTCAACCTATATTTATATGCTGTATACTTATACTTAATTATCCAATGCAGATGAATTCTGTTAAGCCATACCTTTGTTTCCGTTGATAAAAGCTCCAATGCCCTTGAGTGAAGATCTTCATTATGACTTTCAATGAGCAGCTTCAGTGATGTCAGCGACATTGTGTGGTTTAACAGCAATGAACATATCTCCTGCATGCACTGCAATGAAACAAAAGACTTACTTAACAAAAATACCTTCTATTAATAACTTATTCTACTACTGCCTGGCAATATTTTAAACGCCCATAGAAGGACATGTTTGTTTAATCCACCGCCGCAAAACGCAATTAAATTAATGATATTAATTAGAAAAAATACTTGCAATCAGGCAAGGATACGAGAATTCCTGGTGGCCCTCGAGGAAGGGTGGTGGGCAGCCCAGGTTTATGGTGTATGGTCAGAGGTGAGGCCCTGGGGGGCAGGTTATTGAAGGTTTTTAAAGGTACAACTACAGTCTTAAGAAGAAGCTGCAGCTGCAGAGCTACACCTCTTTCCCACTGATTGGCTGCTTAAAGCTTCCAATCATTGGCAGGTAAGGGCTCCCACGGAAATCAATGGGATTGTTTTCTGCAACACAACGGTGGGTAGGTAGAAAGAGACCGCCGAGGTTTAAACCTATTGGTAGTGCCAGGTTTGGCTGAACATGTCTCCCGCATGGCAAATAGCTGGAGGGGAGGGGTAAAGGGGCAAATGCATATGGGGGGATTTGTGCATCTCCGTCGGTCAGTTCTAGTTTTATCGGACTCTTTGAATGTATGGACTGTAAGAAGTGCTGAATAAATTGCTGGCACTATTTATAACTAAAAGATAATGATAATCAGTGATTTAGCATAAAAAATCATCCACTTAAACAAATTATTATGCTTTAAAACAGTAATTAGTAATATGTTGTGACAATTCTTTAAAATTCAGAGACAAATTAAATTGGAAATGGAAAGAGTGATAATGGTTGTCACTAATTTGGTCAAATATTTCAATTTAACAGGATGGAACAAAATTAGACTTTTTTTTTTGTAGAATGGATAAAACATTTCAGCCTTAGTGGGGAAAAAACATTTGAGGCACTTCGCCGGCCAATTTGAAAATAGTTCCATATTGAAGGATCTAATTAATTCCATTTGAGTTTTCCCCATTCGCTGGCTGCATTTAAATAGGTTATTAATGAAGGGCACTTACAAGGCCAAGCAGATACGATGATAAATACAGAAACCTTTGAGCAGAGTTACCTAGGTAGAGGGTTTCCTAGGTGTGAATTTAAATTATTAAGCACGATTTAGATGAAAAGCTATATTGAAATAATAGGCTATGGCAGCAGCACTGAAGAGAAGGAACAGCACTGCACTTTTGTTCTAAGTAATTTACTCTAGGCCATTGTGTTCTGCGTTTGGCATGGACGCTCTGCATTCTGCCACCCTTATTCTAGGCCAAAGGAACGAGGGCATGGATCTAAGATTCCATTCCTGAGACAAAGAAACTGAGAAAAACGACTAGATTAAATATAACTTGGAAAGTCATCATTCTTATATTTCTGTTAAAGACACTCAACGTCTTGAAATTTGTATTTGTTTTAATTTGTTTGGCTGGAAATATAGGACAAGGTTATTTCAAAAGTTCATTATGGAAAAAAAATAATTTGATACAAACAATAAGCTTAAATATAACAGATTGTAAGTTTGAGCCGGGCCCTCCTCACCTGTTGTCTCTGTAAGTCAATTTGTTATGTTACATACTACTTGTTATGTCCTGTCCACCCATTGTACAGCGCTACGGAATTTGATGGCGCTATATAAAACAATAAATAATAATAATAACAGTATAACCATTGTTTTAATGTGCCATTAGGAAGCAGAGACTCGGTCCTGTACATGCAATACATTACCTCCACCATATGTTCTTCTTCTGAAGCCATAGCTAGGACTATTCATGCCTTCCCATGAACCCGCGGTGACTCCTATCAGAACATGTAGGAAGCTGAAACATGCTTCCTGGGTTCTACCTGCCTTGTATTTGCAGACTGAGCACTAGGCACCAGTACACAAGATTAACTACCATGCAACTCCTCAAATTATCATCAAAAACATCATGCATTATGTAAAATATGTAAAATACTGCAGCAAGATGGCAGCTTGCACATAGAGCACAGCAGGGCCGGACTGGCGGTGACACGAGGGCCCTGGCATTTTAAGGCCTGCGGCCACCTAATGACGTGAGTATCTCCGATAGCTATGCGGATTGGGTGAGTGTGTATCGCTTTGGGCCTGTGGACAGCAGATAATAAAAGATCGTTTTCGTGTTTCCTTAAGGGACATTCCATCATAGCGCTCCATTGACTTCAATGCGCGCACTTTCCTGCCACTGATTGGCTGATTCAAGTAGCCAATCAATGGCTAGAATAATGGAAGGAGGGCAGTCTACATCATTTTTTTTATTTACGCTATAAAATAAAGATATTTGTGTTCTTTACTTTTCCAATTTTGGGGCAACATGACGCATTAATAAAGATCCATTGATCCACAGAGCCTACACTAAATATGTTGGACATCTATTGAACCTACAATGCATAAAAGCCATGTGTGTGATTGTGAAATATTGGATGCGGTCGATAATCGCAGAGGCGCCCAATCTGGAGAGGTAAGGGTGTGCTATAATAAAGCTGTCTGCCTTTATGATAATGTACATTCCATATGACTTATTTAATGGTTCTTCTCAAAGACTCATTTGAACTGTAAAATAGGCTATAGATAGACTACTATAAGATCTGCAATAAATGATTTTACCCAGTGAGATGTGAAAAAAAGGGAAATGAAACACTGCAGCTATTTAATTATAGAGAAGCCTATAAAAAAAGAAATTCCGTGATATGGCAAACATGGGAAAGAATGATGGATTTTGATACATTTGATACCCTGCATGCACCGTAGCGCATGTCAGCTCCTCTCATATACACGCAAGAGGAATGAATGGGGTTCAGCTGAAGTGTTAGAGCGCATAAACTGGCATACTTAGGTATGCTGCCTGCTTCAGTGAATACATTCAGGGGAGGAGGCAAATTAGAGAAACAAGAGCTTATTATTTAAATTCCATAAAAACCAAAACACGTTCTGCAATTTGATTCCAGTAAAGTACATTAAATGGGAGTGGGGGTTGATATACCTCATTTGACCCAAACATTGCTTTTCTACCTTATGGGTTAAAGCATTTTACCAGAATCGCTCATTTACTAGACTACCTGATGGACCTTGCACGAAAATTGTATATTGTAAATACACCACTAGATTTGCTTTGTGGTATAGTCACACACTGTATGGATCATTAAATAAACACACATTTCCATACCATAACCATTGCTCATATTAAAACAAATGGTGGACACAACCATGTTCTGGCTAAATGGGATACGAGTTATCCTGTAATATACGTTAACTTCTTCGAGTCTGCGGAATGTACTAAATGCATTTTAGTTTCCTTTATTGATTGTACACATTTTATCTAGAAGTATAATCAGACAGTGCTTATATCTAGTAACCTTCAACGGCAGTGACAAAATGGTGACTGGTGCCATCATTTAAGTCTAGAACATCATTCTGCATTTACCTTTGTTTTGCGAGTTACTTTTTTTTAATGTGACACTTTGAAGGTAGCAGAAGGAGGGAGGTGGTTCTACCGCTTTACAGATCCCGGACCCCACCTAGGGTATTGTGTGCTGTTCTGGAGACCCCCTATCTCCAGAAGGATATTGACATTCTGGAGACAGTTGAGGAGAGCTGATACAATAGTGACTGGTTTAGAGGATAAAACTTATCAGGAGAGACGAAGGGATCTCAATATGTATAGAGAAGGAAGAGGGGAGATGTGATAGAAACATTTAAATACTCAAAGCGATTTAATAAAGTATACGAGGGAAGTTTTATTTCAAAGGAGGAGAAATGTCAATCAGAGGCTTAGAAGTTTTACGTTGCCAATGGGTCGGCAGATAATTGGAACAGCCTCCCATCAGAAGCAGCAGAGGCTAAACCAGTCAGAGAATTTAAACACGCAAGATCCGGAATCTAAGACGAGACCATGGTTTGAGTCTCTCTCTCTCTCTATATATATATATATATATATATATATCAGGAAACATGGGCAGACTAGACGGGCCGAATGGTTCTTATCCACCGTCAAATTCTATGATTTTTCAAGGTGAAGAGGACAAGATTCATTTCCGGGCTCCAATGAGATCTTCGGAAAAACAAAAAAAAGCATCTTCGTTGAAACCACTGCCGGTGATAAGGTTATTATGCTCGATGAAGAATAAAAAAAAGAGAGATTTGCGATACATAAAAGATTTCGGTCGCTAGACAAACATGAGCTCGGGCCGCGCTTTGTTTAGGAAGTTAAGCAGTGTCAAAAGTCCGCAGCTGTCAGCTCTGACCGTTTGTGTGACGGATATCAGTGCCATAACGAGGAGGAGATGGAAAAAAGGGGGCTTTAAATGGATTTCCTACTGCCTGTCACATTTAACGCCGGCAGAAATCCAGTATCCTGCACAAAGATTTTCATCCACAGTATATTACGTCGGCGCATCCAAATTGCCTCGTGTCGGATGCATGCAAAGTTATCTCCGACATGAAATTCGCGGCTCCCAGAAAGAAAGAAAGAAAAAAAAAAAAAAGAATCCAGCCCATTGCCATGGATACGATGTTATGTGAGGAGTAATAAATTCGGAGAGCGCAGGAAGCCTGTACCAAAAGAGCAATTCGGAAGTAACATTTGATACAGTGTGGAGTGTGAAAAGCCATCAAAATCATAAATGAAAAAGAGGTGCTATAAAAAGCAGCAAATAGCAGTAAAAAGGCTTTCAAGAGATGCAGATAGACAACTCTCTCAGCCCGGGTTGATTTGATTTGTAGGTGTACATGTCAAAACATAAATAATATACATCATTTTTTTTAATGCTAGGCGGCCGAGCAAACGCTTTCCGAACTTAAGCACAACAGCAGCTTAAAAAACAAAGTTCTCTCGCGTCCAAAGGGAAACTTAACAAAGATGTTCATCATGGTTGGTTGGGTGCTCGGACGTGTGATGTTTTGTTCGATAAAAGAAAAACAATGGAAGAAAGCATTTAGCGGCTTCAAGACAACATTAGGAAAAAAGACCAATCGAGTACCAAAACAGAGACGGAGAACTTCATAACAGGTTTAATTTAACCCCTAACAAGGTGATGATGTGAGCTCTCCGGGCCTGTCCGTGATGTCCTGTCATGGAATTTTGGAAATTTGAAATGTTGTAAGAATCACATCCTCAAGTTTGCCATTTTAATAATAAATACTTAAAGAAATATCAGGTTCCTGCTGAAGTCAAAAGCTTCCCCCTTTTTGATATCTGAGATATTGGCATCTTAAGGGAGATTTATGTTGCGCAACATATTAACCTTATACAAATTAATAAATGTATTTAAGTGAAAAAAAAAATGGGGGAAGCTTACCCTACAGGGAATATTCTGTTTCCATAAATGCTCCATCCTCTTTAGACATTGTTACCGTCTCATCTAGTTTGCCCATTTTCCCCGTTTTAAACCCTATTCGCTCCTTGGACGTAAAACCTCTGACTCGAATTCCAGACTATGATCTTTTGTTCTAACATTTTTTGAAAATTATTTTGAAATAAACCCCCCTTTAGGGGAACTTTAGGATAGGTACCAGCCTTTGATTTCCTCAGCTTGGGATCAGTGAGATTCCCTTGAGCCGCTGCATCTCCGCTCATTTTGAAGAGGATCTAATTTTACATACCTGCTCTATGGTATAGATTTGGTTGCACCTCTGTCAAGGAGGATAGCCTCTGCCTGCTGTGAGATTACAGGATTTATTGATTGATTCTTCTGCATACAACTAAAAGGTAATTTTTATGCTTGAAACTAGCATCTTCATCTTATTATGGTTATTTCCTCAGTACAATAAAGCGACAGTCATACCAGACTTACAATACCCTTATGGATGGCTTAATGCTGTTTTTACTAGAACTGGTTAAAATTTGACAATCCACATGTTGTAGAATGAGGAATGCCATACATCACACAGAACTATAGGCCACAGCAGATGGAATATCACATGTTAGACATCACTGCCTAATAATATTTCTTGTGTTAAAAGTTAAATTGTATGTTAAGAGGATGACATCATCCTGCTCTGCCTATGTGTACAGGAAGAATGGAACCAAAAACGGTTTATGGTAATTTATCATACAATGTATTCGCTGGTCATAAAACAGCAGGTATCAAAAAGTCACGTATCGGCATAAGCCTTGTGCCGTAATATTCATGTTTTAGACACCTCCATTTTGGCATAAGCATATTTTATTCTGTTTGAGGACATCAGCTAAATGAAACAAGGTATTCATATTGAAATATGGTAATTGATATAATTAACAGAAACAAGAAGAATCTTCATTTTGGAATATAAAATAAAATCTACTTGAAAAGCACACCTTACCTGTACGGACAGCGCATGTTTGGAGCTGTAAAGGTTGCGGCACATTTTGAGAATTTCAGCAGCGGTCTCTTCCTTCTGTTCTTTTTCACAACCGGATAAAATCGCTTTTACGAGTTTTACCCACGGGTTGTCTTCGGAGCTCACACTGAAATTGGAGAGAACGATATCTTGTTTTAGCAGGACGTTAGGACTGTATTACATCAACTTGGAAGACAAGGGACTGCAGCCGATGCATCTTTTACAGAGAGCCGGGACAGCTTAAATCTACATAATTCACAATTTAGATAGATTACCTGTTCATCAACTGATCACTGGAGGCTCATTGACATGGCCACAGAGTAACACTCACATGTACGCTTACTGCAAACAATCCTCTTACACAAATTCAAATGATTCCTTTCCCTGAGATAAAAGCCCAGAATAAATTAGCATTTTTTGTTATTTATATTTTAAGACTCTAACTAAATATCAGACGTTTTGGAATCAGTCGCTTGAGTGTTTGCACTGACTGAAGGGAGACAGATTTAGATAGTCTTATAAAACAAAACACTTGGTCAATTTCCTTGTTATTATGACCGTTCTTTTATATCAGTTACAGAGGTCAGGGATAATCCCAAATCCGGCCACAAATGGCTATTCGCTTACATGTCAAAAGAACAACTGCTGATTAAACGTATTTTCCTGCCTGTAATATCTATACTCAGGCAGATCAGATGTCACCTTTTTTTAGCGTCATTTACCAAATATATATGCATTCCTCAGGCCGCATTATAATCAAAGCTGCAATGCAAACTGCTCATTTTAAAGAGTCACTGTAAATAATTTGGTTGCTTGTTCATATCACACGCAGGATATCAGGTCGGGATGATAAGCAAGGGTTTTCATTCTTGTTGTGTATCTAACAGCGATAAAAAAAAGAATACGGGGGGGCCAAAGAAATGTGAGAACCACCAGCTAGGGTTACAATAGTGCACAATACCTACTAAAAACAAACATATAAAAAGATAACACGATGCAGTGAAAACACCCAATAGTATGAAAATGAAAATACGCTTACAGGAAAAAACTTGCAATTCCTGGATATAAATATGTCCAACGGTGATACAAATACCTACCAGAGGAGTTCCAGGGAGCAAAATAAAAAACCTCTAAAATAAGCAACTGTAGTACAACTGTAGTACACAACTACAGTCAATAATAAATAAAATAATCAATAAGGATAAACTCATAAAGAGAGCTCCAATACAATGCAAAGCTACGTATATCGACCACAAGAGGACTTCTCTGTCCTGAAGAATCAATCGGGAAGAGTGCACTCACCATGACCTCTCAGATGAATGAATCAGGTTGTCTGGTCACACTCACTCCAACCTATGTATGACTCGGTTGCCCCATTGTCACAGCCACATGACTTCGCGGCTACTATAAAAAGAGCAGGAGAATGGGAGCCCCGGGGGAACTTTGCAGGTAAAGCTACAGATTTCTGTGACTGGGGTATTCCTGGTATGATTGGTCTGCAGATTCCTCACTTTTTTTTGTTCCTTCTGGCTTGTTACATTAGCTTTTTCTTTTGTACAGAAACAGGGGACTCAATCATCTGTTCATACTGCTGTAGTTGAAAATATTTGCCCTATACACTGACATTCTGAGATCAATATTTCTTCATTGTTTTCAAGATGAAAAGGACAAGATACAAAAAAGAAGTTGTCAAAAAAAGAAAATATTTTCTAGCAAAAGAACTTTTGGATTTTGCCCAGAACTAGATAATATTTATTTGAAGATTATGGATATACACCCATACATACAGTGTGTGTGTGTATATACACACACACACACATACAATATATATATTTAGATAACATGGAAGCTGATTAAGTGCATATGTTATACATACAGATATAGCCCTGTCCAGTTTTTATTTCTATTTTAAAGAACCGTATTAATGCCTGACTCACTGTAGAGCCTGGCTCAGTCCATTCCAGCTCCAAGGTACATGACCCTAGCGACATTTAAACAAGTGAAACTGTCTATGTTCCTCAACCTGACACATTTCTAGTGAAAACCACCCCCCTCAAAGATGGTAAAATAATCAAAATAACATATTTAATGGCTAACATCTTAGAAATTAAGATCCGGATCCACTCTAATAGACACTTATTTTGTTGCCAATGTACATGCAAGCATAACCAATAGAGGTATCTACTAGTAAGGCAATGAACTAAAACTACTTCACAAGACTCTACTAAACCTATAATTTATAAACTAGCCTGAGAAGGGAATGATAATAAGACATGTTTCTATTCTAGATCTCTAGTTTTAATGGTATCTCTACTTTAAAAGCCCCATAACTAGCCTCCATAAGAGTCTCGAGCATGAAACCTAGATACTCGCGAAAAGGAGGATTCATTTTCAATCCTAATAATTAACACAATTACAGTCTCTTTGGAAAGCTCCAAGGGGCCAGTTCAGACACTACCCATAGCATATTTGCTTCTCACATTCATCCCATAACCCAGTTTCTTCCTTCCAGCAGAAGCAATGGGCACAACAAGTTGCCATTTCTATATGTTCCTAAATAGAAAATCGATACAGGTAACGAAGAATTTCAACATATTTAGCAGAAAATGTATGTTCTGGAGGGGAGTATTTACCTAGAAAAAAGACCAATGCTTCCCATCTCATGGTATGTTATTGAAAACAAACAATTGTGTACCGATACATTCTAATTCTTTCCACCAAACATCCCCTGAGACCGTGGGTCTTCCTAAAGTGTATTCCCTGTTCTTGTGGATTTTGACAAGTGCATAGAATAGCTCTAAATAATTGTCATTAAGATAATTTAACCCCTTAAGGACAATGAGCGGTCCCTAAACAGATTGAAAACAATGCATTTTGAGCCCGTACATGTCATTAAGGGTTAATTACGTTTATAAAATGAAATTGTGAACCCTTGTTTCCCTCAACATAGTGGCCAGTTCCTTTAAATACACGTATGGGATCTGGTGGCATAAGGTGAGCCCTTCTGGACCTCCTCGAATCTTAAAAGAAATACCTAACATATGTAATGTTTCCCACCCATGATTTGATCCTTCGCCACCTGTCTGAAGGTTTTATGGTAAATGGGCTTTGGAGAAACTGTCCAGCGAGAGCTCAATCTTTTGTTCTATGTAACGTTACATTTGTGTTAGCAGATTATCATCATTCAATAGATCAATTTCTTCGAACCACCAAGTCCCCAAAGAGATCAATATTATAGCAGCGTGAAAAGCAGCTCAGACGCTTGCCTGATGTCAAGGGTTGAGTGACTGATCTTGGGACTGTATATTTCAGGCATCTGTGTGTCCATATCCACGGCATAGGGCCATGCTCTCTATGCATTCACCATCATGCCTCGAGGTTCTGAACCCAGCAGCACAATGAAATAGGCTTTAGTGCCGGGGCTATTATATAGTATCCACGGTACAGAAACACTTTTTATTATTTCCTTAAATAATAATAATTACAAATAATGAATTACCATTTGTTAATTTTTAAAAAAATAGTTTTTTTAAATTCAGGAATAGTTTTGTAAATGCATGATAAAAAATATTTTGACTTCTTCTATGGAAGAAAGGGTTTCAAATATGATTGCGTATTCAGTGAAATAAGCACGGTAACTTAAAAATACAAAAATATAACACGCATAATAAACTAATAATAATAATCATTATAATAATAAGGGTGATGTTTATAAAACTTTCATAATACAACATTTTAAACTCTGGATGAAAATAAAACTGCATGATGCAAGTGTAAAGATAAAAAAAAACTAATGTAATAATTTACTAATCTTACTTTTAATGAAAATCTATGTAGATCTAATATATCTGAAAATAAACTAAAAATTAGTCTAAAATATTTTGGTGTAAAAAAAAAAAAAAAAAAAAAAAAAAATTAGGACACAGACGTACTGGAAACTAAATTCCTAGCCATAAAAAGTAAAAATACAATAAGCATGGCTATCTCTCTGGTGAACGACTTGTAAGTTGTGATGAAACACAATGTTCTTTTTTATTTTATTTATAGCACAAAGAAAATGCAAAATGTAGCGGTTTCACCGGCGACACTGCCTCCTTAAAGAATTAAAGACCGTTTAAAAGCAAAATAGGATGCACGCCGGCATTGTTCTGGTTGTTTAAAAAAAATACAAAAAAAAAATCAAGAGTAAATGGATTTTTACAAATTTTCCTCAAATTACACTGGCTGACAAAAGATTGAACCCGATCGACCAATGGAAAATAATTAAGACAATTACATCGCGCCAGACCGTAAATGAATAGTTGGTTTAGTAAAAATCATGAGGGATAGAACAGATGCAAACGACTAAGGAATAAAAAGGAGATATGACAAGGTGGATGTGAGGGTCGGTGACCTGGAAAGAAGCAGGTGTGAGGTCATAAATTACTTTAGTAACAGTCTGCAAGTAGAAGGCTAGGGTGTAAAAAAATAATAAAACAATATTCTTTGGAAGAACAAGCGATCTATAATTAAAATGATTAAGTATTTGTTCTAAAAGAATTCTTTTCTCCTTAAATAAAAGAAAATGTAATCTTATATTGACACATTTTTCTGACGGTTTTTTCTACAGGCGTTTAGGTCATAAACTCATTTAAAGAGAGGAAAGACCATAGAGTTGAACATTCGGCAATAAATGTAATCGCCATCTCTCCATGACACAGGAAGGCACGCGGAACACTGTTTACTCCCAAACACTGTAATTAAGAACTGTCAGAAAGAGGCAAAGCCAGAAAAAAATGATGCCGTATTATGAAAAAATATTAAATGCTATAAATTGAAAAGGGGACAAAAAAAGATACAAGCCACCTGAGAAATGTTAAATATAAATTTGAATTACGTTGGGAGAACTTCACAAATCCAAACGGAATAACTTTAATGGAAATGCTGAAAAAAATATATTTTTTAAATTAAAAATTAAAGTAAAGATTTGTTTATAATATAGAATGTGATAGGATCAGCTGGCTTCTAAAGGAACAACCACTAAAAAAAGTCTCCCATCATAAGTGGTAGAGGCTAATACGGTGAAGGAGTTGACGCAATAGGCATTAAGCTACCCTAAATCTAAGGCAAGACACGGGACTGATTAAGGTCTGAGTCTAAACCTCAGGAATAACGGTCAGACTAGACTGGTTCTTATCCGCTGACAAAGTCTACATTTCTATGTCAAAATATATCAATAAGGGTAAGGAAGAGCACTGCATTTTCAGAAACATACATTTCTAAAACCCATTCTCCTTAATAATTATACACAATCCAAACACACGGATACAAAAGACATCAGAATGTGCACAATGTGTCTTTAGTAGACGACGAACTTCCATACTTAAAGCAACAGTAGGCAGTGCACATAACCGGTGTCCGAACCATGCGTTTGGCGTAACGGTTAAGCAGAACCAATACTACTAACGTCCCGTCAACTCTTCCTTTCATTTGAAAACACTGAAAAATTTACATTGATCATCGATGCATTTAAATTCATTTTATTTCAAAATGTAATTTTACTAAATTTAGGTTGAATAACTAAAAAAAAAAAAAAAAATGTAAATATTCTAAAACATGCAATCAGCAGCTTGCAGGAGAGAGGGAGCTACAAAGAGACTCCAGAGATACTAGACTTTTAATGCTAATGCAAGAACAGGGTTTTAATACTATTGTCATCTTGGACGCCGGTGATTAAGAAGAAAACAAACCTTTTAAATTTTACGCTGTTCCGAAACAAGCGACTGTTTCCTGGAGATACTGATGTCTCGCTTTTGGAATTAGAGGGATAACTGCGAGAAACTCTTGTGTGATAAATAACCCGTATAATACCCTAGCATATTCTGAGTACTGCTCGGGGATTCGGTATCCAAGCTGCCGGTATTAGTAATTGCCACCGTGTCTCGTCTATGCAGATGGCGAGTCACGGCGAGAGATGAAGCAGGTTGCAATTCTTTCTATGCTATCGTTTCTAAACCAGGAACAGCTTGCCGATTGAGTTTTGCAATATGCATCCTTAACAACTCTTCCTTGATTGTGGACATTAATTGTTGTAGTTGTTAGCATAAATAGAACTATTCCTGGCATTTCGGGGATACTAATGTATAACAGTATGCTAAATAAACCACATAATAATTAATAATAATAATAAAAAAAAAAAACAACAATAAATATGTCAATTGTATCTATGATAATCTAGAATTACATTAAAATCATGGAGCAGCCCTGGCTTCTGCATTGTATAAACACCTTGTAATTTAGTTGTTTAATAGGATGGTCATTGTTCAGTAACTTCATTGCTGGATGTGTCTCGTTTGGTTCCCGCCTAGCTGTGGCATGAAACTTTTTTGTTTGCTCTTAAGAAAACAATTAAGCAAATCTCACTTACATTAAAAGTATGTTTTGCACAATCGCTCTCTTAAGAAAGGAGCTCCTTTTAAGCCACCTTCTCGCATGTGCCTTATGCCGGCTGTTCACTGCAGATTCAGTATCAGGCAGTACAGGAGCCCGCTGTGCCCCGTATAATATTTAGATTTGCAGTGCTGTCTTTTATGCACAGCCAATAGGGCTTCTGTCGTGGGCTTACTTCAGGGGCCAACAGAAGCTATAACTTGGGCCCCTTCAACAACCACCACCATCCTGGGCAGGTGGACTGGGTAAGTCTCCAGCATAGACCTCTCTTAACACCCCCGCCATTGAGTCCTAGCACCACCTGCTGTTGGAGAGTGAGGGGGTATGATGTCATATCACAGTGGAGGGCTGTGCCAGTAGCTGAAAGGACCTCCACTCAGGTACGACTGAGATTGGGTGTGGGAGCTGGCCCCGGATTAGATGGCCTTGAATATAAGTAAGGTTCTCTTAATTTATACCTTCAGACCAAAAAAAGTTTACTGCCACTTTAAGTGAATGTGTAGATATATGATGTATTAACCCCTTGGAGTGTCAATCTGCCAGATTTGGATACATTTATTTATGAATCACGATACAACAAATGACATAACAAAGATTTGTTTAAAGTAGTACAAACAGTTCCGAACCATCATTATAATTATAGCAGAAGTGATGTGGTGTCAGCGCAACTGAGGGTAATGCAAAGGTTAAATCTTGCCTGGTGTTATCTAAAACTCATAAGTTAGCTGTAAAGCGGTGCGTGTGACCTTTACTGTCCAAATAAAATACAGTACAAGAACAGTCAGCAGCCAATAAACACACCGATGCGATTTTATGAGTCTGCAGGAACTTAAACCCAAGCCCTAGACATGTAGTCAAACTGGGCTTTAGAACAAACCCCTGACCGCCAAATTAGCCGCCTTTTCATAATGTTTTATATTCTATTCACACTATCGTGCCTTCTGCTTCTCACTAGCTTTCTGATAATTTGCACTGTATTCAGATACTCTGATAAATACATTACATTTTAGGCAAGTTTCAAATAGCCTAATTATAATTTAGCAAAAAAAAAAAAAAAATCTAAATAATTTTTGCCGTGACCACCAGTTGCCTTCAAAACGGCATCCTAGGAACATTTGTACAAAGTCAGTGATTTTGCAGGCATATTGTTAGTTGTATGATTAAACAATTATACCAAACAGGTGCTAACGATCATCAATTTAATACGTAGATTGAAACCCAATCATTAACTGAAACAGAAACAGCTGTGGAGAAATAAAACTGGGTGAGGAACAGACAAACGCACTAACAAGGTGAGGATGCTGAACACGGTTTAATGTTAAATGTCATCCACGATGACACAGGGGAGATAATACTGCATCAGAAATCTCTCTCCCAGGCAGACATATCAAGGCAGACAGGGGTTTGCAGATGTTCTGCCTAAGCGGTTTTGGAGAAGCAAAAAGAAAGGGGCAATGTTGAGGACCATAGACGCAGCGGTCAGCAGTTGGAAGACTCCTCATGCTTACTTTCCTTCGCCATCAGAAGATGTCCAAGCCATAAAGCTCAGCACTGGCAGAAAACAGTGGGACCCTGGTACACCCATCTACTGCTTGAGAAGTCTAATCAGAAGTGGTCTTCATAGGCGACTTGCAGCCAAAAAGTCATACCTCCGACATAGAAGCAAGGCCACGCTACTCAACTATTCATGAAAACACAGGAACCGGGGTGCAGAAAAATGGACTGATGAGTCAAATATTGAAGTATTTGGCTGTAGCAGAAGAAAGTTTGTTCACAAAGGGCTGGTGAGCTGTACTAGAATAAGTGTTTGGAGGCAACAGTGAGGCATGGTGGAGGATCCTCGCACATTTGGGCTGCATTTCTGTAAATGGAGTAACAGGTTGGTCCCTATTAGCAGGAAACAAAAACACACAACAATGTCCAGGCGAGGTAATAAAAGGAAGATCCAAAAGGCAAGTCAGGTCACAAAGCAGAGGTGGTGGCAGGCTGCAAGAATCACTGGTCAAAATCACTGAAGAAGGTCTTGTACACGGATAGTCAAAACAGCAAACAATGCTTTGTATAGGGTAGAATCCAGCTGATACCTGAGCAAAGGGTAATCAGAGATAAAGGCTTATATACCTTTGACTTTGGTGCCAAAGTGATGTCAACGGAGGAGATGAGTTGTCATAGGAATGCCTGAACACGTCCCCTCTTCTGCCGGCAGCATCTCAGTATGCGTTCCTCTCCCTGCCGGCCTCTGTCGGCAGCGGAGGTGGCGCATTGCCACGGAGACCCTGCTCGCTTCTGGAGGAGAAGAGATGCAGCGATGTCTTCGCTCATCGCTGATCTCAGTAGCGGGTGAGTAGCAGGTTTAGGACAGCAGCATGGCAATGACCCCAAACACACGGCCAAAGTCATTAAGTAACTTCAGCGTAAAGAAGAGCAAGGAGTCATGGAAGTGATGCTATGGCCCTCTCAGAGCCCTGATCTCATCTGTCTCAGATAACATGAACAGAAATCCACAGAACTATCGTTAGTTCCCCAAGATGTTTGAAACAACCTACCCGCCGAGTTCCTTAAAAACGGTGTGCGAGTGTACCTAGAAGAATTAATGCTGTTTTGAAGGCAAAGGGTGATTTATATTTTTTGTAATATATATATATATATATATATATATAAAACAGCCTGCTATTCCATGCCAGCTCTTGAAAAAAAATCAGAACTTTTTCATTTCGCATTAAACCCACACAGAGTCATCTCTCAGACAACAGAGCTCGAAGAGAGATTTATTTTTTGAACTTCTGAGGTCCGGTACTCAAAAAGGGCACAATATACAGTAATTAGTTTTTAAGAGAAACTGCCCCTTAACATCTACAAGGAGCCAGCGTTTATAATCCCTACGGGGAGTCTATTTCCTTGGTTCAAACAGAGCGTAGATCAATGGCGAGAGAAAGTTTCAGTAAAAGGAGTTAGTAACCAGCTTCAGCCTCACAGCTGACAAGTGAAGGATGACACTTTGTGCTGAGTAGCCCATAAAAAAAGTTAATTCCAATGCTCACCTTGAAGCCTAGATAAAAGGTTGAATGATTGCTGATGGCATAAAGTGCACAGGAAGATGTGCGCTCTAAATCACCGAGTGTTGAAGTAAACAGTAAAAGAACACAACCTCCAGCAGATGTTCATCTTTTTTGCTGTTTGTTGAAGCCATTAACCCCTTCAACTTTGACAGCCTCATTCATCCCTGGTACTTTTTGTACGCCATCTAAAAGTCGGCATGGTTTCTAAAGCACTTTGTTGTGTATGAGCCACGAATAAACGTCCAATATTTGGGAACACTGGTAGATCACGGCTGGTAGTTCTTGCTGAAAATAAATCCTTAGATGGGACAGTAAGGGAACTGGGGTGGGCAGGATTGGGAACGCAATATATAATGTATATAAATATAAATAGAAATGTATGCCTGGAAACAATTAAATACAAGCAGACAGGAGCCCCCCTTTGTCCAAAAATAAATCATGTGGAACACTAAAGGAACTGGGGTGGATGGATGGGGTTACCAAATCAGTTTCATCTATATAGACTTAATTATGCATGTCTAGCAAACGTGGTACATAAGTGGCCAGTAGTCCTCTCTTTCGCCCCCCTTTTAGATAAAATAACATGCTGAACTCAGATTATGTAAGATTCATTATGTATCAATGGGGTTTGTGCACTAGAAAAGGGAGTTGACAGGAGAGTTGCAGTTTCCTCTTCCTGACTTCAACTTTCATTATGATTGTCCAGCCGTGGTAAGCTTCAGCTCCAACATCACGGGGATCTTCAGCACAGTCCTCTAGAGGAATCAGGCTCAGGAACATGGACATCAGGCACAGTTGCAGGGAAATTAAAAGCCCTGGAACTTAGAGCAGGCCCCATGGGAATCCCGGACCGGATCCTGCAGACCTCTAGCCTCTTGTAATAGCCAGCATGGATTTTCCACTGGAAGGGGGAACGGAGCATTGGCCCACCCTGCTCTCCAATAGCTCCACCACAGGGAGCCATATGCATGACTTGTATAGCTCCTGCACCAAATGCCAAACAAATCATCTCCCTGGGGTTAAAGCATCACACCCTGTATAAGGCATATATAAATCATCAGGATAAGACCGCCTGTCATGTTAACCTAATCCATCAGCCACCTCACCGCACTGAGTGTTCCCACTGGCTTCAGTTAAAAAAGTTACGTTTGTGGAGATACTTTGTGCTTTAGCAGATTCTTTGGACTTCTACGATAATAATTCGGCAACTGTCATCAATTCCTACTGTGTTACTAAGTTTCACAAGAATAAGACCCCAGGAATATACTGTACATGTCACCTCCATGTGTAGTTGGCCTCTTCCGTGTAGCATAAAATCTGCTAAAGCTTGTTTTATAACTATCACATAACTTGTGTGTGATCTTTAACCACGCTGTAACCGTCTGTCCGTATTCAAAGAAACACTTCATTGGCTACAGCTTTATCGTCTAATTATACTAAGAATGAAGCTTTTGTAGAACAGGATTTTATAAATTAGGTTCAATCACTAAATTGACATCCCTGTTTATTATGAGACCCAAGGTGAAATATTCAGAGCTGAAGGCTGTCACCTTTACAAATCTCACACAGTACTATACATTCTATGGGTGAACACATCTCCTGACAAGTAGTATGGTTCAGCTCCAGTGATGGCTCTACTTATTAAGTGCAAGGGAGGCTGTCTAATGAGACCCCTGTGCTCATGCATGGTAACCTTTCTTGCCACTGATTGGCATCCGATCAATAGCGAGAATTGCTCAATGAGGAGGTGGCGAGCTGCAGCTTCATTCTTTTTTCCCCATTTACATGTATTTTAAAGTTTTTTTTTTAAAGTGCTGTTTGCGTCACTGGAATGTCCCTTTAACCTCTCACTCATGCTTTGTCTGACTATTGCTCCCTGTTAATTTAAGTCACTCGTGTCTGCCGATTGGCTCAAGGAGCCTTTGTAGGGGTGGAGTCTGCAGACACTTTTAGGACAGGAAAGGCTTACCGCTTTCGGCCTCATTTATCAACTGTCCTGAGCTTCTAAAACAAATATAACCAAAGCAACTCTACACTCTACAAAAATTATATGTTGTATATTAAAATTAATTTTGCTAGGCTAAAAGCTGCAAAGGCAACCGTCCCTTTAAGGCATGTGTATTTCCTTTGTCATACACAACTACATACGCACAATTCTGCGTGACAGACGCCACTCTTCCAATTCCAGCCGGCCTAGAACTGTGGCAGGCATGTCACCGATCAACCCTGATGCAGGATGTATAGGAATTACACATGCTGCTGTTGACAATGATGTATAGATAGGAGGCCGTGTGAACCCTTTACTGTATAATCTCACTATTGAGGGCAAGATGTCATGGAATAATTTAATCGCAACAAAAACCCCAGAGAAAGCAGGAATCAGTCAGAGGTAGGTTTATGCCGCCACAGAGAATGTATGTCAAAAGAAAACTAATACGATATTAATGTTTTCTTACCAAAGTTTAATAAAGTAATCCTCATTCCTATATATTTATCTAATCAATTTCCTGTCCTGAAGCCACCCTTACAAAGAGAGATAACAGAGAGATAACATAAATGGGAGGGACAAAGGGGCCGATCCAAAAAAACCCAGAAGGTTAAAACAAAGTGCCCTACGAATCGACCTTCGCAGTATGCCCTACTCGGGATGACCTAGAACTCACACAAAGGCTCTGCCAGACATTGGTGTGTCCAGGAAGACAGGGGCTGCTGGATCATGTTGTGTGCAACTAGGAGAGGGGCAGCAGATACCATTGTGCATATAGAGTGGGGGTTGTGTTTTGTGTTGGGGGGAGTAGCAGTGTTGTGTGCAGAGGAGTGATGGGCAGTGGGATATTGTGGGAGGTACAGAAAGAAAAAAATACACGGAGGGAAGAATGAGAGAAGAAAAAAGAATAAGAAAGAAAATGACGAGGAAGTGAAAAAGAGAGATAAGAGAGAAAGAGAAGTGGCAAAAGAAAGGGAAGAAAAAGGCGCATGTTATTTAAATGACAGGCACATATGTTGTACTTAGTGTGTACAACCGCCACATGCAGAATGTTAGATCTCTTTTAAAGTCGTTGAATATATGCATGGAATGACCTTCACTGCCCTTCACTGTCAAGCTAAGATACTGTAAGATATTTCAAACTCGGAGAACAATCAAAAGGACAAAATGGATTTTCATTCTAGTTCCTTTTTGGTAAGGATATTATTTTCCATGTGACATGGAGCTGTTATATTGGCAGATTTACTAATTCTCCAAGTGGATGTGTGTTTAGTGGAAACACAAACAAGCTGAGCAGAAATGGCCAAAGGTAAAAGGACAAAAACGATCAGCGTTAGCACTGTAGCTGAAATTAATGCTGCCAGTTACAGCCGTACAAATCGAAACAAAAGCACATAGTATTTGTCAGCAGATAAGAATCCATTTGTTGGCCTATTTTATCGCAGGCAACAAAACAAATTTGGTCTACAGGGGATTTGTTATAGCACAGTTTTAAGCATGATTAAATTCACTTTTCAGAACAGTAGCTCGTGATTTTTCTCCAGTGTAATTATTTTGGGGATATCTGGCTTAAATGTAAGGGGCTGTTTTACTCCAATGCCAATCAGCCTCTAAGGAGACAGAAATATTACAATATTTACACATTCTGATATTTACTGCACACCTTAATTAACATTTACCCAGGGGAAGGCTGGCAGTATTCAAGGGGAAGGGGGACAAGTCCCCTAGGTGGCTAATTACTAAAGTAGTCTATTAACTCATTTACAGCAGTGGCCCAAAATCTTCAAAACAAAGCGTCCCAGGGGCGTGGGAATTTAAAAGAAAATGTGGACAATTTTTTATGGTTGCCCCATAATGTTGTTTTCCCCAGAAGCTGTGACAGGTATGGGTTAAAAATATCTACAATAAACGAGAGACTCTTCACTGTCATTAGATCTGTTATTTTATTTAAGGTGATGAAAGATAACTATGGCCATGATTTTTTTTTTTAAACCTTTTTTTTTACTATCATTTATTAAAAAGTTTTTTTCCAGGTGGGCCTATTTCTTAAATGAGATAAGTAACGTCTTAACACGCTCATCACTTAAGGTGTTGGTATCATTTATTTACTGGTAGGATGAGGAAGCTCCTTTAACCCCTTAATGACAAGCCCGTACATGTACGGGCTCAAAATGCATTGTTTTCAATGGGTTTAGGAACCGCCCATTGTCCTTAAGGGGTTAAAACCATTAACTCCGTTGGCTTTCCCACAGATAAAATAGAAACCCATTACTTACATGTTTGCGCCTTTCATGGGGGGCCAGGCCTGTAGAAGTAATACTAAGTGCTGGAACTCTGATTGATGGCGACTAACGTCGAGAAGCTCTAGGAAGAGATTATATCTTTTTTCTTCATTTTCGATGTCCACAACGTCCACCTGAAAAGTAAGAGGGGAAAAAAGAAACATTATATACACAGGTTACCTCATGCAGCCAAAGAGCAATGCGTATTAATATAGAGTTCTACAGATTTATTATTTATTTAACGAGGTTTAAGAAAGAATTGAGGAAAAAGGCAAATAATTCACAATGTTCCAGATACACTATGGTTTTCAAGGGATTATTTAAGATGGAAAAATATTGGCGATCGCTACACAATGTCACAGTATCCGTCACTATGTAATATAATATAAAACAATCCAAATCTTAAAACTTTTAAATTGTCTGGTTTCTCGCTGTCATTCTCCCGCAGTAAGTCACAGATTAACGAAGGACAGACACGTCCCTTCGCTGCCATTACGTTTAAAGCGATGGCGATATTTGACTGGTTATGAGAGGATGATGGACTCAAATGTAGATCTGATCTTTATTTCCTTAAAATGACTTTGTTAAAAGTTCCGCTTAAACTCTTCACTCATTCGTTTTGTTCCGAACAGCACTTCTTCAGCTTCTAAAACGTAATGTCCTTTTTTTTTCTGTCAGAAAATGTTCATTTGTTTTTTTTTCCCTCGACAAAAGCACTCAGCAGCTCATTGAATTGGGTGACTTTAACCATCACTGAAGTTGCATTTTTTAAGCAGCTTGACTGCTTATCAGCAGTATATTCACCCGTCTTCGCACAACACACTCCGCCGTACTTAGCAGAGGACGTGGCGGTAACCTTGCGTTTTGTTGGTTATGTTAAACACATCACCAGTCATTCTGAGTAAACAGGCCTTTAAGGTTTGCTAATTAAAACAATATGCAGATAAAAGCAAACAATGCTGTTACTGATTTATTAGCATAATCCTTATACTGATATCTTAGTCGGGGTTGGCTTTTAAGTAGAGGTGGCATTCAGAACATGACCTTCAGCACAGAAACATAGAACTTGTCGGCAGACAAGAACCATTCGGCCCACTTAGTCTGCCCAGTATTACCTTTTTAAAGTCCAAGGACCTTAATTGGTCCTTGGTCTTGTTTCTCTCATGTAAATAACCCTACGAAAAGTTTATGAAGTCCAGTGAGTGCGTGCTTTTTGTGGACTATGTATATTTATGTATATGTATATGTATATCTATATCTTTCTATATATTAATGCTCTGTTTATATGCTAAAGCTACCTGCCACCATTATGATAAATTAATGGCAGGTGGACCTTCTGTAGGGGGCAGTTTTGTGGCAAAATATATCACCGATCACACAAGGATAACTGTTTGCGATCGATTCTACGAGGATTATGGGTGTTGCAGAAAACCTTCTGACTTGTAATTCTGTTAATACATTTTATCCATCAAACACGATTTTCTAAATTCTCATTTATTACCCCATTATTATTACCCCATTTTCCGCCTTCAGTTTTTTTTAGGGGAGACAGGAACGTATCGCGGTCACGTTACATCATGTGACCCCGCAGTGAAACTGAGGCTGTGCGAGCAGCCGGAGACCAAGCTGCAGGAGCGGTGAGGCAGGGAGGTTGTTTGTATGTATGATTGTTAGCATGGTTGTGCACATGTGTATGTGTGTGACCATGGATGTGTAATTGTGTGTGTGTGACCATGTATGTATGTATGTGAAGGTGCTTGTGTGTGAGCATGTATGAAAGTGGGTGAGATGGAGGTTGTGTTACAATGAATGTGTATGTGTGTTAGTGAGTATAAGTAATGTTTAATTTGTGTTTGTTTCTGTGTGTGCCGGAGTGTATGTTGGAAGGGGGGTGCAAGTGGCAAAGAAGGCACAGACAAGTTGTTTGGGGGCAGTGATGGCACAGACCAGCTGTTGGGGGGCCCCGGGCACATTTCACACCAGAGCCCTGTGGTTTCCGGTTACGCACCTGGAGAAAGAGGTAGATGGTAGAGAGCATCGTTGAGGATTCTGTAATATCCTGTATTTAAGCTGTACCAGGCTGTGAGCTCTCCACAAGTGTGCGCAGGTAACTACACACACCACCAGCACAATTATCACATTTTATTGTAGTCCATTTTATATTACTACTTTTTACACACAGCATCATGCCTACAATGGCACATTTTTATAGAAACATAGCATTTGATGTAGATAAGAACCATTGGGCCATCTAGTCTGCCCATTTTTTCTGATGTAGGACTCAGACCTTCGTCAGTCTTTGGTCTTGTCTTATAGTTAGGAGCCATATCCCTACCCCTTGCATGTTTAGATCTCCTCACTGAATTAGACTCCACTTAATTATCACCCTCTTATGTATTGGAATGCTTTTCTAAGAAAAGCTAGAAAGTGTGAGCTATTTCCCAAACATAAAATATCCATAAAACGATTTAACTGAAAAAAAGCACAAACCATGTCAACAAATGTAATGATTCTAAAAACTGTGAAGATGACCGTTCCTCTTTTTAATATAAACTCTGATATTTTTTAACTTATCTCTGAAGTTTTTATGGTCTGGACAAAGGAAAAGATGACTTCGTAAAACGTCAGCTGTCCTGGCGCATGAACATCTGTTTTGGGCAATAAATGTTATATGGTTATGGCTACAAAAAGCATAGTAACAGACTTAATATGAACTTACCTAGAGGTATCAATGTAGTTAAATTCATGACTGCAGTAGAGGCTGGTTATAAAAACAGGTCATTCAGGAGAGAAAGAGTAGAAAGCGTGTTTACAACACACCACACGTCGGAAAGTTATGAGAGAACATTCCCAAACCAAATATATAAAACCCATTTAAGGTTCTGATGTCATAGAACATGCAGAACGATCGCTGCTAATGTCTGTTTCAAGGTGTTTGGAGGATCGGCGGCTATTAGGAGATCAGGGCAGTAGACAAATTAAAAATGAAATCTGAAAAGGCGGAAAGGACTGGGAAGTAATATGCTTTCATATCGTAGATTTGTATTTTGATAAAATATCCCAATTCTCTACTTTCGTTAGCCAAGTATATTCTAGCAGCTGCTTAATGACATTTAAGCTGTTTAAAATTCTGCCTCGCAAACACAGGTGTCTGCGTAAGTGTTTACACGGGTGAATTATTTATAACTAAGTGGCCAGATTTTTCTTTTTAATAAAAAAAAAAAAAAAAGGAAAAATAAATACTTAAAAAGTTATAAACTTAAAACAAAAATAAGGCATTTGTTTTCATTTTCTGCACCGACAACTGTCGGCTAATTGTAATAATTTTATAGATCATTTCTCAAGACTAGCAGAAGACCGGGGTAATTATAGGAAAATAAAATTATAGAAAAATAAAAACAACTACAGGCTGGCTGTTCCACTTTAACTGAGCCCTCTAGTAGGATGCTAAACAAATAAACTATTCTAGCCAATAAAGGTTTCATCACGTAAAAGAAACACTGAAACTTTTAGCAAGCATTTTTCAACAACCTATCGGTGCCTGATTGTGTGTTACATGAAAGTTGTGCATTCCCTGAAAAATCAGGAACGAGGGAAATATGATTAAAAAATGATTTCTGGAAAGGTTCTACCAGTGTAGGGAGAATAGCAATTTTAAGACAATGGTTCCCAAACCTAGGGACCTGAATAATATTATCAATAAAAAGATGATACCATATAATAATAATAATACATATATATAATACAATAATTTACATTTGTATGTTTTTTGGACTTGAAATAAATGTTTTGCTGTCCTTATCACCCAGCGTTTGTCTATGCATATTAAGCAGGTAATTCTGTGTTATTGACAGCAGGTAACTATGAAGACCTGCATTAGTTGATATTTTTCTCTAGTTGAGAAGAAAAATTCTGTTTTCCATGTTCCTCCCATACAGTGCTGTTATTTTTGAATATGTCTGCCTGATTTCTTTTGAAATATCACCAAAGAGAAGACTAAAAACCTAAACAGCGTTTAAAAGGCAGCCAGGGCAGGAATGAAAATGTTTGTTTCCAATGTTGGCTCCAGGTAGGCCCCGTATTTACCATGTTCTCTAATCCTACATTTTATAACTTGGTTTATGTAATGAGGCGTTGCAGATGAGTTTGACAAACACCGGAACGCCAGACAGCTGCGGTTGTGGTTTGAAAATGTTCCTACTTTGACCAAACAAAGTATGTTTGTTTCTTGAATCTTTTTGGGCAATTACTAGCTTCTAGATTCGGAAAACATTTTGGTTCGTTTTTGGCCCATTTCTTATCAGGCAACGATTTTCGTTCCCTGCCCATTCGGCTTCGGCTCGGCTCGGGGCATTTTTAATTCGCTAACGAAATTCTTAACGCTCATTCACACTCACTCTCTCATGCTTTCTAAATCTTCTCCCTTCTCTTCTCTCTTCAAACCTTCTTTCTTCGTCTGCATCTCCGTTGACAGAACTTGGCACGTGAACCGAGGGCAATATGGCGGCACTTGCAGTGACAGCCTCTGCCCTGATTGGAGGATCGGGGAGGATGTCACCGCAGTGCTGCCATTTTGGCGGAAGTTGCCAGGATATGTTTGCAGAGATGCGGACGAAGAAAGAAGATCAAAAATTGAAGATCAAAATAGAAGATAGAAGGGAGAATATGCAGAAGAAGATGCGGAAGTGCTCCTCAGAGAAGGTTGGGAAACATTTAGAGAGCGTGAAAGAGAATGAGAGTGAATGTGGTCGCACAAATGTCAAACAAAATTTCGGAGCTTTTTGCTTCGTTTTTAATTTGTGGTAAATTGTGGTACAAATCCGAATGCACAAGTCTACTAGCTTCGTATACAATGTCACAGTAATTTTGGCCCCAAGAAGGTCACCGTTCTCATGCACAGGCATCCAACAACCATGAAAAACAACCCGACTCCTGTCACATTACATATTTTTGGGGGTTTCACATACATAAAGTGTATTTTTTCATTTAGTACCTAGATTTTTTTTTAAACGAAAACAAACTCTATAGCAGATAATTATATGTGGCGTTCGATAAAATGCAACTGTTACAGTAAAAATATTTCCTGTGTAAAATAAAACCGAGTGTTATAAATACAGACGAGATTTCTTCTATGAAACGCTGAGTGGGGTTTTTTAATAATAAATGAAAAGAGGTCATTGTTATTCACTGCTTGCAGAACTGATGAAAGGAGGAGAATACTATACACAACACTTATCATTGACCACAAAATCCCCGTGATAAATGGCAATGCTTAGGGGGGAAAAAGGAAATCAGGCAAAGCATAGGATTTTCTGTCATTTGACAAGAAAATCACAATGTATCAACATAATAGGATTTACTGATAGACTGTGCATGAGTTTTATCACAGAGGACAAGTACTGTAATTTGCTGTCACTAAAACTTACTGTACTTCAATTTTGCAACATTATGAAGTAGCAAAGGGAAGGGAATGGAATTATAAGGACCTTTTCATACAACAGTGATAAGATACAATGAACAACCGACGAGTGGAGTAGTGCATCCAAGGCAGCATATATCACTTATTGAAGACGCAGTGTCTAACGTGGTTTAGAATAGTCCATGTGAACAAGAAAGAAAACAGGAAAAACATTCTACAAAACCTCACTATTACAAAAAAGATTTAACGTTAGAGTCATCATAGATGCAGAATGATTTGTGAATTTGTATTATTTGTACTATTGACTTAATATGACACATTGCAGGCTTACAAGGACGACAGGTGATGACCGCCCAAAGAATAGTACAGGACAATCAGAAAACGAATTGCACTATTTTAGCACAATTGGTAATGAGTATTTTTCAAAGCCTGCATTCAAAGGTCTTTATATAACTAGTTTCTGTTTTGGATATGACTTGTAAAAAAAAACTAGTACTTATTTTTGTAAATGTGTGATATAATTTTCCCTATAAGAACTACGCAAACTTGCAGATTGGTCGAATTTACCGCTAGACAAAAATGTGTCGGCATCTGGGAACACCTAACACCCGATGACAACCCCCTTTTTCAAACTTCTTACCCTGGTTATGCAGAACAATTTGGCTTGAACAGTTTTCTTAAGGAACATAATGATTGCATTATGAAGCAACAGTTGCCAAATTGAAAGTGATGATTTTGGAGACATATATATGAAGTTATTTTGATGTTTTGGTGGTCACTGGAATGCTGCTATTGATGGGATTATTCAATGGGTTATTATGGTGTTATGCCGAGCCTCAAATATTGAACCAGATCCACTTTTTATGCATGACCTAAAATTATTACTAACATCTATAAATATATTTAAGGTCATTATTCCATCGTTTACTAAGCAGACTTATTAGTAAAATGTTGGAAAGTGGCAAATTTGATTTAATATTTATATTAAGGAATGTAAAAACCGATCATGCATTGCTATTGGGGATTTTATTACAGAAACACAGCAGTCAAACTTATTAAATTTGGCGTAAATATGAGAAAGAAAACCACTTGCATAGTAAGGTGATTTGTGTTTCTATAAATAGCCAACCTGAAAGATTTTTAATGGCCCCACGCAGCTTTAAGATACTTATCCCGTGATTCATCAATAGCGAGACCAATTTGTTCCGTATTTACAGCTTTTAAATATCAAATGATGCATCATGAAAAGACTGAATCACCATCATGTTGAAAAAATACAGAACAGGATTTATTAAATAGAAAGAAGTATATATGAAAAGATAACCAAATAACGAAAATGTGCTAAAAGGATCAGGAACTTAGAAATATAAAAGCTGAAATAGATATTACATTAACAAACATTAATGAACACTATTACATGTACACATAATAGTAGTAATACATTTTCAAGAAAGTCAATTACGTTTTACTAAATATCCCTTTATTTCCCTTGATCCAGCCATACCGAAATGCATCTATCGAATGCGATAGCACAAGGTCCGTGGATAGTGAATTCTGCATCTTTATTGTTCTTACTGTTAGGCAGGGGCGTACCTAGAGTATTTGGCACCCGGGGCGGATCCTGTAAGTGGTGCCCCCCCCCAAATGTAAAGACATCTACAAAATTATGTTGGCAAGAATATTTATTGCACCAATTTGTAAACTGTATGTCAACTGTAAACAACAAGAAATCTGAAAAAGTAAAATAATAACTTATAAGTAAAATAAATAGGTTTAAATAACATTTACTGAACATATAATAGTGCTTTCTTTAATAACCCCCCAAAAAAAACAACAAACACAACAAGTTTCTAAGAAGACCTAACAAATGAGTGACAAACATTACAAATTAAGTACTGGCTAAGCAGCTAAAGACACTATAAACTAAAAAAAATTCTGATATAATCAGGAGTCACCATAACATTGTTCTCTTTTTATTAAAGCATTTGCATATATAGTGGTGTTGCCATGTCGACTCATGATTATATATACACCATATGAACCAGACACTGACTGTGGTATAGCATGACACCTATCACTATATACTGAGCCAGGCAGTGACGGTGGTACAGCATAATGCCTATCACTCTATACTGAGACAGACATTGACGGTGGTGCAGCTTAAGTAATTTCATTATATATTGAGGCAAACATTACAGTGAAACAGCATAACTCCTATCACTATACACTGAGCCAGATACTACAGTGGAACAGCATAACACCTATCACTATAACTGAGCCAGATATTGATGGTGGTACAGCATAACCGCTATCTTTATATACTGAGCTAGACACTTATAGTAGTACAACATAACTATCATTATACACTGAGGCAGACATTGACAGTTGTGCAGCACAACTGCTATCATTATATACTGAGACACGCGCTGACAGTAGTACAACATAACTGTTTCCATTATATACTGAGGCACAAGCTGACGGTGGTACAACATAACTGTTATTATATACTGAGGCCCACATTGCCGGTGATACAGGATA
Source organism: Spea bombifrons (assembly GCF_027358695.1). Lineage (NCBI taxonomy): Eukaryota > Metazoa > Chordata > Amphibia > Anura > Pelobatidae > Spea > Spea bombifrons. Next base: position 110,078,990 of record NC_071089.1, read on the forward strand.
ACAACTATCACTTTATACTGAGCACACATTGACTGTGGGGCAGCGTAATCCATATCACTATACATTGAGCCTGACATTTACAATAATGCAGCATAACCCATATCACTATATACAAAGCCATTGATGTGGTGTAGGCCTACCACTTCAGTGTCTGGCTTAGTATATAGTGGTAGGGGTTATGCTGCATTATTGTAAATGTCTAGATGGATGTATAGTGATAGGGATTATGCTGTACTGCCCTCAACTGCAGATCAGGGGAAGACTGTGAGAGTCAGTACAGCCTTCCCTTCTTCTGACTGCACCGTGACATTGGGAGGTCCTCTCCCCGTAATCATCCCCAAAGTCCATTTGTCCCCTACGTCACTAAACCACAACTCTCTTTTAATTACTCCCTGTAGTTCAGGTATAGATCAAATAAACAACACATGGAAACAGCACGTGCAACTGAATAAGACATAAATATCCTGTATTTACAGGTATACATAAATAATGTATGGAAACATAGCATTGCAGGTATAAATCAACAGAACACACAAACCCATCATTGCAGGTATAGATCAACTGGAAATCACTCAGCACTGAAGGTATAGATCAAATAAACAACACATGGAAACAGCACCCCAGGTATTGATCAACTGAATAAGACATACAAATCCTGTATTTGCTGGTAAACATAAATAATGTATAGAAACATAGCATAGCAGATATAGACCAACACATTAACACACAAACCCAGCTTTGCAGGTATTGATCAATTGGAATTCACATAAAAAACTCAGCATTAAAGTTATAGATAAAACACCCTAAATTACAGGCATAGATCACAGATTGCACACCCCAAAGCCAGCGTCCACATTGCCCACATAGAACCTGACCAGCACCCTGCGGTGGGGGTGCAAGGCCTCTGTCCCCCAGCTCTGCCACTGTACAAAACAGTATAGAGTGATGGGAGTTATGATGTACTTTAGAGTATAATTATAATGAAAAAGACATTGGAAATGGTACAGCATAACACCCATCACTCTCACACATTTACCAATCAACACTTACCAATCCACAGATTCCACACATACCAATCCACAGATTCCACACATACCACACATACCAATCCACAGATTCCACACATACCAATCCACAGATTCCACACATACCAATCCACAGATTCCACACATATACCAATCCACACATATACCAATCCACACATATACCAATCCACACATATACCATTCCACACATATACCATTCCACACATATACCATTCCACACATATACCATTCCACACATATACCAATCCACACATATACCAATCCACACATATACCAATCCACACATATACCAATCCACAGATTCCACACATACCAATCCACAGATTCCACACATACCAATCCACACATATACCAATCCACAGATTCCACACATATACCAATCCACAGATTCCACATATACCAATCCACAGATTCCACACATACCAATCCACTCTCACTGTCACTGTCACTCAGTCTTAATGAATGATTTCCTACCTTCTTTTCTTCTTACAGCAGTCTTTTCTTTTTACAGCAGTCTTCCTCTTCGCTCCTCTTCTTCTGTCTTCTTCCGGGTCAGAGGGCACTGTGGGCGCGGCTTCAGTGCCGCCGGGGTTTGTTGTCAGATCCCAGCAGCAGTTGCCGCGCGGATCGCAAGGGAGCAGTATCGGAGGTCTTTAACAGACCTCCGGCTCCCTTGAGTGATTTTAAGCCGGTTCAAGGGAACCGGCTTAAAATCACTCAAGGGAGCCGGAGGTCTGTTAAAGACCTCCGATACCGCTCTCTTGCGAGCCTGCTCCTCCAGCGGCGGACATTGCTGTCCGTCTCTGGAGGGGTGCCGGGTGCCGGCAAGTTGGCACCCCCTGATGAGCGGCACCCGGTGCGGACCGCCCCCCCCGCCCCCCGCTAGGTACGCTACTGCTGTTAGGATCCCTTTTTCACTGCTGTAATTGAAAATCCCTTTCTTCAAGTCTGAATTGATGACCTCTTGTTCTTTTGCACAGTCCTATTAATGAACAGGTCATGAGAGATCGGCTGGTATCGTCCCCATATATAAATGTATAATAATATCTCCCCTGTAAGCCGTCTCCAATTTCTCTGTCCTCTCTTTATTATTAAGGTGTTCCATTCCTCTTATTACCTTTATAGATGCCTCTGCAAATTTTTAAGCTACGTAATGTCCTTTTTAAGAACAGGTGTCCATATTTGCACTGCATGTTTAAGGTGGGCTCTTACCACTGACTTATACAGAGGCAAAGTTATATATTACCCCCAGGAATCAATAACTGACAATATCTTATTGGCCCTCGCGGCAGCTGATATTGAACAGTTGCTAAATTTATTGTCTTCTCATTTAAAATAGAAGCAGAGCTGCTAAACATACGACAGAAGCGTAATTTCATCATTACCCTCACACAACCCCACATTTATTCTATTCCCCAAAATGCATAACCTTACATTTGTCAACATTAAATCTCAGCTGCCACTTGGCTGCCCAGTCCTCCAATGTGATCAATGTGGTCTGTATTACCCTTCTGCAAACACTGACTTTTAATAAAAGCGTTAGAATTAAGATTTGGGGATGATCTAAAGATATCAAAATCCCCTTCGACCAACACTGATTTTATAAAGTATAGGGAAATGGAGGTAATGATGCACTACAAAGTTTTCCTCAACCACAAATTAGATAAGTATTAAAAAATAGACTTTTACAGCACTAAAAAATGTTATTATTAAATCTAGTTTTGCATTATGAAACATAACCAATTAAGTACTCAAGAATGTGATCAAAACATCCGCATCCAATGTAGAAAAAATTCCGCGTTTTATAAACAAGGCTGCTTTATTATTAGGTGTCAGTGAAGTTTTCAAAGTGTTACATAAAAACAGGGTTGATTAGGAGCATTTCAAAGAAAAATGGTGCCAAGGGTGCCTTTCCTTCCAGAAGCATGTGTTCTCTTCTAATTCAGGTTCGCGTGAAACGTTCGTGAAACCGGTGTCTTTCAAGACAAGTGGAGATGCTTAAGATCCCACTGAGATAAAACATCCCCCTGCCACAGCCTCATGCGAAGCCTGGCATTTGAAATTGTTTAGCTAATGACTGCCATCTGACCTATTACCACAAGACGTATTGTTACTATTTTTCTGTACTAAGGAACAGAATGTTACAGCTGTGGCCACCTGATAATATTATCTACAGTCTAACGTACAGCTTTTTTTGGTAGTTTTTGCAGAAGTGTAAAATAGAAAAAAATCCCTGCATTAACATATTTCAAATCCAAAGCAAATGGAGAATAAACATATTATGGCTCTGGGCCTCAAGTTGGAGTCTGAGCATAATGGCGGTTGTGCATCAATCTCCTTCCTTTGATGGGTGGTGGTGTTACTGATACTGGTTGAGCCTACGCTATCTTGATACATCAGTAAAGGAGCCTCGTATGTCTGCAGACCCTTGGCTTCTGGACTCGCCCATAGTCTTCTGTTCACAAGCCTCTGCTTACAGAACAGTTTCTAGCTTTGCTTACAGATGGCTCCAAAGAGGAAGACTAATGCAGCAGCAGACAGCCGCCTGAAGGCATCTGCCAGATGTTCTGAGTCTCAGGAATCCAGCTACCCCATGTAGGGTTCTTAGTATTTTAGTGCCCCTGCGCTCATCCGCCAGTCCGAACCCGAACCCTTGGCTGTGACATCATACTTCCCAAAACATATTTTAAACATTGTACCAATACAAGCTTTTATGCTCCAGCAGCATTAAGCACACTTGTGCTGGATACTGTACCCCGTGTAACAAAATATCAGCTGCCCCTTTTCTACTGTTGGGGTAGTTTTATATGGGGTACAGGACTTTTGGTCTTGCATAACCCACTGGGTGGGATATTATTTACTTAACAGGTAGCTTAATCACCATAAATTATATTTGCTTCCTTGTAATCATCTTTATTTATGTATTTAGGCAACATTTCAAAGATTGAAATTAAATTAAAAGCCAACTTTAACTCCTTGAATACCAGAGATGCACACAAAAAGAGCAATGAGAATTGAACGTTAAAAGCCCGTGCACTTTTCAGGTTGGATAATACGCTCAACGCATACCAAGTCAAATGATGATTAGTGTTAGGATGGTGGGAGTAGAAAGTATTCACCTATAGTGCATTCAAGCTGCAGTTTCAAATACAAGCAATCTCCAAGCGAAGAGGTTGGGATCACAGATCATTATCGGATTTTATCATACAGCGGGTCCGCATCTCAAAAAAGGTCTAACATGCTTGGTTGCTATGGTGCATAATTACAGGTTGGCTGGCAAAATAATGATAAATTATTACAGTGAGCTATATAAATGACCCTATATAAATCATAGCAACAGTAAAATACCGCTTGGCAAGTCCCTGCCCATCACATCTTTCATCTTTTGAAAGGATTAATCAGTTACCCGAGACCTTTACTGAACCAAAAGTAAAGACACGTAAGAATTACAGCAACATTCTAACGCTTTTATTCCAGAAGCTAAACCTGTAGAAATCCAGGTCTCCGGATCACTGGCAATCATTTACATTAAACAGCTGAGGTTTTGTTAGCAGAACGTGACAATAAAAGGAGTCCAGCTAACGTTAGTGGAGCTTAGCATCACTGATGGTCTGCATGACCCAAAATAACTTCATGCCAGCTCACTCAGACAGACCTCCGGCGAGACCTCCACGCTCACACACTCCTACTCACGCACTAGAGATGAATAAATACCATTCCGGCCCGATAGACCGCCATCTTATAGTTTAGTGCTATTTTAAAGAAAACATATTTGTGAAGAACAAATACACATGAGTGGAAAGGTAAAACAGTTTCTTATTTAACAAGAATACATGTATTTTAACATTTTTGGTATCTATTATGCAGTTAGACAGCATATGTTACATACAAACAGAAATTTTGAAAACTGATAGCCGTTTAAAGACCCCTCTTGGCTCTTTCATTAAGTATGGCCACCTCTGTTATAGACCTCACTTTCTTAAGCGATAGGGTACGTAAATCAACCAATAGCAATGCTCCAGACTCCCTTACAGATGACTTTGCCTGCCTATCCCTAACCAACTGACCATCCAGGTACACATACCTCCTACCGATAGCAATTTAGTTTAAGAGGATAGGGTTGGTTAGATGCATGGTTAGGAGGAAGGGCTTACTCGCAATTTGGGGTCAATTAAATAAAGGGGGAGTTGACAGAAGAGTTTTGGTTTCAATTGCTCTACTTCACTTTACATTATGAAGAGACAACATCGGTGAGCTTCTGGCCGCAGGCAGTGAGACTTCTCTAAATTCCTCACTCGTTAAATTATGCATTATACAGGGCTAGCTCAGCCATCTTGCTGGATAATTGTGCTAGTGGCCCTTCATAATTTATAGTGAAGCAAGGGAGAAACCACAAGTCTCCATTTAGTGAATAAAGCCCTACGTAAGTGCATATGTTAATTTGATTTTCAAGATGGATTGTTCACCCAAAATATAGCAGACAGGAAGAGTATATAACCCAAAAATTATACTATTATATATATATATATATATATATATATATATATATATATATATACATACATATATATATATACACATATATACATGCACACACACACGGTGCTATTCTTCCAGTCCCTATATCCAAGAACAACTTCACATATGAACCCCAAGCACATTAGCTATGTTCCGCAAAATGCTGATAAAGTACATTTGATTTTAAAATAATGATGCTGCTAGGAATTTCTAGGTTCATAATCGAGAATTCACAATGTAAAGCCTATCTCATTTTAAACCAAATGCAATTTTTTTTTTAAACAAAATGTCAGTATTTTGACCCATATTTTTCATGCACCACTTAACTAGAAAATTACAGAAGCTGAAGGGCCCAGATAAAAACGTATCGAGGGGATTAGAACAACACGGACTCTTCAACCCCTCCATCGCAGGATGCGTGGAACGATCTTTGAATGCAAAATAAGGCATTTGGAAAAATTGAAAAATGAGGACTTGTGAATTTTTAATTTTGTTAACTAATCAGTAGAGAATGGGAGTGATCATGCTGGAAAATGTCTCTACATGCAGCACATTTTTTAATATTGCACAAGCTGGATGACTTCCCGGTAGCACATTGATTTGTGGACCACTTCTTAAAACACCCACAGTGTAATTAAATATTAAGCCCCGCTTTGATTTATGTTCTAAGAGGATTACTTGACAAAGTAAGAGTGAATTTCAAACACACCCCGGTAAAAACAAGCATTTTAATATCCTTAAACGCCGTCTTTGTAAGATATGATGGATACCGTCGTTTGTGCCATTTGCGCTAACCCCAGGATCCGAGGAGCTCAGATGTTGGTAAAGGAGCCTGAAGAACACAGGTGGTACAAAGCAGGGCTTTCTGAATTTAAATACAGGGAAGATTTACATAAATGCAGCGAAGATCCGTTTGTGAGGCCCACTGAAAACGATTTAATATCATTACCGGGGAAACTTTGGTTCGACTCTCGTCTTAAAATATGATACAAGTCCAAAAAAAAACCACTCAAAATGGGTCTATCAGTAAGAATATTTCATTAAAAAGAAGGGCTTCAAGTCATTGGTCATCCATCCCGATTTGGGCGAAAAAGTTAAGAGCATCAATCCTTAGTGTTGTCCTGACAGCTGCCCCAACTTTAAGCACTGAGTTATATTTACTAACGTAACGATCATCCACGCGTACGATGGCTGAACAGGACCATCACTCTCTATAGAACTGCAATAGCTTTAATCCACATTTGTATCTTTCTTTCTTTTTATTTATTATAATTTTTTTAAACAGGCCCTTCTTCAATAAATATAGATCCTCCAAAACCAAAATCTAATCACAACACATCGCAGTGTTTAGGACCAAAGGCAGAAGTCGCATGTTAATTCTTTGAACGCTCACTTCATGTCCCGTGGCATGCATTTTAAGACGCAGCTCTTCACAGAAGTAGGGAAGGCAGCTGGATTTTTTATTTCTGGTGGCCATTTTCACGATTAAAACAGCCCCCAAGTGGTTCTGAGTATTTTTGTTTTTGTAGACCTCTTGAGGCAGGAGGACATCTGAACCAATATTCGGCAACTGCGCATTTCTCCCAAAGCTCAACTAAATTATAAAGGAGACTAAAGAATTAAAATGACAAAGGGAAACTCAAGGACGGGACAGAAATATAATATTAATACTTGAATACAGCCTTGGAGTGCGTGCGGCAGATGGCTGTCTGTTAATTGCATGCCTCAGTAAGCAGGATGTTTTGAAATATTTTCAGAGCTGTTTGAGATGAGTTTGTACAGCTCAACGAGATCACTACAACAGGAGCTTCATCAATCGCCTTGGGTTCAAAAGGTCTAACCGAGAGAGCAGGCAGAAATGCCAACAAGCACACAGTGAAAAGAGGACCTACCGCAGGCTAGAAAGCAGGCGCCTTGCTTTACATTCCCGGTCTGATGTCGAGATTTCTAACCTGTATAATGTCAAGCGGGTATTTAAGTTGATAGAATGATTAGTCTGCGACAAGATCGGCATCTATGAGTCCAGCCATATATATCGTTAAAGACATTTTGCTATAATGTATAGATGAAGTCTAACACACGCTGACCAAACATGATTTGCACAAGAAGGAGCACGGGAAAGACATAGCAAAAGCAGGAATAATGGCTAAATCCTCCCTGCAATTATCTTAAGCTATACAGCGGAACAATTTGCCGATGACGCACTGTTTACTTTCATCCATTGCATTTAGCTTACAAGTAGTTGATGTCACTCAAGCCTCTTTGTACCTCAATGTCTTTTCATAACAAACACAATATGAAGGTGTTAAAAGGAAAGTCCCATAAAAATATTTGAGCTTCCTATAAAAAAAAAAATTACTTCCACTTTCATCCTAATATAAAACATATATTTTATGGTTTTTAACTATACTGATTAATAATTATTATTTATTGCAAAGGCAAAAAAAATGCAATTACAAGTTTAGCACAGACAGACAGTCATCAAACCAAGCATCAGCAAACACAAAAGCACTCACACTCCTGGCTGTGCCACATTGGCTGTAATGAGCTTCTGCTGTGGCAACAACCTGTTCTATCAGCAATTTGAGGTCTTCCTTTTGGTTTTATTATGCTTAATACATGTCCAAGAGGTATGGGTCTGGACATGGACATACTGTTCTGTGATTTTGAGTAACATTTGCTAAATGGGTACATGCATTTTAGCCGTTACCAATTGTTTTTTGGGTTTGTGCACTGGGAGACTATTTATCAGTTGAGTCATTAAATTAACCCTGCGGTGCACCAGATACTACCCTTTATTGGCTACAAAGATAACATAGTTTCATTTTACTGCACATGAACACATCATATTATTTATTGTGTCGAATGAAAATGTAATACACATCGCCTATAGTTACTCTTCAGCCTGGTAAATCAGCTCTCATATTTTCTTTAAAAAAATAAAATAAACCTTACGTCTGACCCACCACACAACTGGGTAATTTGCCCTACCTAGAATGTAGCCTAGAGCCCCAAGCCTGGAACAGCTCTAAATGCTCTTCAGTGTCCTCCGGTGTGTCAAACAAACAGGCAGGGCAGGCCGTGTTAATCGTGTATTTATACAATTGTACTAGTTTCACTACATACAATATATGTTTTATTGATGAAAAATATTGATAGACAAAGCAGTGGTTTGCCTTTCTAATGGATTAGTAGGTTGAATATGTTCTCAAGAGACATTGGCTGAACTCTGAAACAAGCAAATGCAGAGAAATTGGCAGACAAACAAAACCACGGAGACCTCAAAATAGATTAATGCGTGTATATCTATAAAAACTGTTTCTGTGTATATCTACCGGTATATGAAATGTATCTCTTCCTGGAGTATATTCTCTGGGAGTTCGCATCTACCTGATAAACCTAATTTCAAATCTGAATATTGAATTATCAGTTTATGAGGTTCTCATTTATTTTCATACATATTCAGTGAGAGGCCATGTTCATTTGTAATGCTTCTGATCGCTTATAATACTGGGTAACCATACGAGACTAAGACTTTTTTTTTTCTGTGTTATGTGTGTGGGGTAATAGTCTCCAGTTCCCATACATTAATTATGTTATTTGCCAACAGAAAAGGAACAAGGTAATTCTCCAACATGGATTCTGCTCTCAACAATCTACTGAGATGACCTACTTCACTTCTCTATGCTAATCCTGCTAGACCTTTCTGCTGCTTTTGACACTGTAAACCACCCTCTTCTCCTCCAAAATCTTTATGATCTTGGTGTCCGTGACACTGCTCTCTCCTGGTTAAGATCCTACCTTTGTGAACATAACTTCAGTGTAACAGTAACGCTTCTCCATCCCCTCTCACTCGGGATACCTCAAGGCTCAGGACTAAGTCTTCTGTACTCACTTTACACTACCTCCCTTATTATTATCATCTTATTTACCGTATTTGCTCGATTATAAGACGAGGTTTTTTCCAGAGCAAATGCTCTGAAAAATACCCCTCGTCTTATAATCAGGGTCGTCTTATAATCAGACCTCAAATAGGTCTGATTATGAGACTAAGATCCAGATCCCCCGCAGCGATGCAGAGGACCTGGATCCTCCTGTGTTAACCCCCGACCCAACTTACCGGTGCATCTGAGTCCCCGGTGCTTAGTCCGGGCTGCGTGTAGAGCTCTACACGATACAATCGCGTAGAGCTCTACACGCTGCCCGGACTAAGCACTGGGGACTCAGAAGCACCGGTAAGCTGGAGGGGGGGGGGCATAACACAGGAGGATGCAGGGGACCTGCATCCTCCTGTGTTATGCCCCCTCCAACTTACCGGTGGAGCTCTACATGCTGTCCGGACTAAGCACCTGGGGCTCAGATGCAGGGGACCTGGACCCTCCTGTGTTATGCGCCCCCCACCCAACTCAGAAGCTCCGGTAAGTTTGGAGGAGGGAGGGGGAGTGTTAAATGGGGGGTGTAAGGCATTTCTGGAGGCAGAGTGCTCTGTGAAATGCCTTTTAACCCCTTTAATGCCACTCTGCCTCCTGAAATGCCTTAAACCTCCCTATATGCCACTCTTCCCCATAATATGCTTTTTAACCCTCTAAGTGCCAGAGTGGCATATAGGATTAAAAGGCATATCATGGGGCACAGTGGCATATAGGGTTAAAAGGCATATCATGGGGCACTGTGGCATTTAGAGGGTTAAAAGGCATATCATGGGGCACAGTGGCATATAGGGGGTATAAGGCACTTCTGGGGCAGATGTGCATAACTGGGGGGCAGGTTGAAAAATAGAAGGAAATAAAACTATTATTTTTCAAAATATTTTTCTCAAGCATACCTTTTATTAAAAAAAGTGTTTAAATGAATTAACATTTACTGGTAAAACTTTTTTCCTATAGGGTCGTCTTATATTCAGGCTTTTTCTTTTTTTCCTAAATTAATATTAAGATTTGGGGGGTCGTCTTATAATCAGGGTCGTCTTATAATCGAGCAAATACGGTATATATCACTTGGTTTTGGCTTTCAATACCACCTGTATGCTGATGACACCCAGATCTACCTATCCTCACCTGATCTCTCTCCCTCCCTCTTTGGCCTTTGTAGGTCACCCTTTCTAGTCCATCTTCTGCAATACTTATAGCGTGTCCGGTCCATCCCTAACAGCAGTTTTACCTCTTGTGTAAATAACTCCCTCTAGATTGTAAGCTCATTTGGCCAGGACCCTCTGCTTATCTCTTGTCATGTTATATACCACTTGTCATGTTATATACCACTTGTCATGTCCTGTTTTACCCATTGTACAGCGTTATGGAATATGATGGCACTATATAAAACAATAATAATAATCATGCAACTCTCTCCATAAATCTTGTATGCTATATGTTGGCCTCTATCTTGAAGTCGATTGCAGACCGATTGATGTGTATTTTGTGTAACATGTATAAAAGTGTTCTTTAGTGCTAGATGCTCGCCTTGACTACATAACTGAAATTGTGGTTACAGCAGGAATGGCACATAGACACGTTTGTTTGCTGGCTTAGATAAAAAAAAAAAAATTGTACCTGTTTCTCTGGCCATAACGCTTTTAGAACAGCCTGAGTCCGGAAAAACACAAGCAACTTGCTGTCTTCATCGCTGAGATGAAATGCTTGTTCCATAATCTGCAGTACATCAATTCTAGGCTTTACTGGTAAGGAGTCATCGCCACAGAACGGTCTGAGCCATTCCAAAAGGTCATCAGAGGAGACCAGCTGCCCACTGCAACAGAAACATGGTCCATGTGAATCCATACGGAGAACATTATGTAGTACGAAGGCAGTACTACAGAGAACTTTAACAAGTGCTTTGTTTTTAACTAATTAAGGCACTCCATTTAAAGATATTTATTTATTTTACCACTGTTTTATGTTTTATAGATTAAGGTCATTTATGATAGATTCAAAAGATATTGGGAACAAGTAGAGTTTCATGTATTATTGTATTCACGTAGTGAAGCATCAGGGTTATCTACGATCATAGAGCTGCAGAGATCAACAAGCATTGGAAAGCTCAAAAAACAATCAATCAATCTCCAGTGTATATATGGGGAGGGTGTTTATGACATTCGAGAATACTATATGCTTTGTGATTCTATGAAAACGTTCCATAGCAATGGGAACTGTGGCTGTGGGTCTACCAGATGGTCTACACCTGACGTGACAATGTATGTTTAACAGCCATTCTGTAACAACCACTGTAGACCTAAATAGCAACTGCTTATGTTAGGATAGAGGTTTCAAGTAAAGGTTAACACACTTTGTCTCTTAATTATACATTACATAAAATAAAACAATGCCCACATCAGAATACTTTGTATCAACAGTGCAACTACAGTATTTGTTTTATGGATTTTACATTTCACACAAATACCTGGGCTGCAAACAGATTGTTTCAGCAGCGTGGCGTGAAGTGTGATATAACATAGGTGTGTATACGGCAATATCTTGGGAACTACAACACATTTTGCTAGACTTTTGTGTAGACTTTTCAGAAGAGCTGATATCTGTACATATATTATATTAATTCCTAGATTCTCACGGAGTCTCAATTTCTTTTTAGGCCATCCCTACAGGACATCAAAGCAAGGCATCAACGTCGTTCCCTACAACACGGCTTGATATTCATGCATGCTCCTCAACATTAACCAGGCCATGTTAGGATTGCTGCCAGTCTTGAATGGGTATTACCAGTACCAGTACACAAGCAAAAAGATCAATTCCAAAAGTGTGACATCGCATTGTGTCACCACACACATATTGTGCGAGGACCAACATGTGACATCATACACTCATGTGCACCCTGGTGATACAGAAGTTTATTGACTGCAGCGTTGAGTTGTAGTTGAATGACTGTAGGATTAAACATGTAATCACACAGAGCATTGTGTAATGACAGAAAAATAAACAAAAATGGGAAGTCCAATCCTCCTCGGTATCTTGATTCACTAAAGAAAAACGCTAACTATAGACATAGAAACAAAAACCAAGGAGACCGCTGTCAGAGATCCAGATACATAAGGGCTCAAAACCCCATGTCGCTGATCAGACGTATGATCAACAAACACTATAATCATATTATATTGATTCTCCATATCCAACCAGTGTTATCACAATGTCATAATCAAGGGGAACCACAAGATATAAGAGACCGTAAGACCATAAAGGCCCCAAGAATTCTAGTCATGAGGGCAACTCTAGTCACGTTTCTCTCTGATAACTCTGATGCAAAAAAAGTTTTTAAAAAGTAGGAAAAAAAACTAAATAAAGTGGAAAATACTTAAATACAAAAAATACTTTGCAGCCTTTAAATGATAAAGCGCACACACGGTACGGAGAATAAAACGCTATCAAGTATTGAACAGTCAGGAGCACATTAATATCGATGCGCGTTTCTCAGGCGCACCTCCAGGTAAACACCACAGGCATTTGGATGTAGCGTATCGATACAATCAATGTGCAAAAAAGTAAACTCTGCTCTAAATATTGGGTTGGAAATGAGTAAATCACCATATATACTACACCAAAAGCAAACATGGCTTTTCTGTTCAATAGCATGTAGTACGATTAGTAAGTAAGTACAATTAAGAAATTCTTAAAACTCTCCCAAGTGAATGACCACTGCGGAACTTTTATATTCCATTAAGATCAAAAGAGCTCCGTACTGAACTCAGAGCTATCTGCGTCATAATCTATCTACCGGGTGCAAAAACATCATCTCATCAGACTTTCTCTGAGCTTCTATCTATGCTTTTGACTGTATGTTCTTGGTTGACACCAACTTATCCCACTCAAAGAGAAATAAGACCCTACAAGAGACCAGTACGAGAAGAAAACAGAATACTGTTTGTTAAATATATACAAATTATATATGTTTATATGCATCACCGCAATATATAAGGAAAGGGCTTTAGAGTCAATCTGATAGTTATGTGTTGCCATACGGTACAAGACTTGTTACCATAAACTCAATTATAATGTGATAAATGTCTGTCCAATATGGCCTTTTGTTTGTAAATTAGCTGACACGGTATAAAATGTATTACATTTGCCATTTTATCTAAACCGCTGTACTAGGTATTAGCGTCTAATGTTTTTTCTATGAGCTCCAGGAGGGCTCGCTACAAATAAGAATGTTATTCAAATGCCATATTATCATAATTCGATTTAATCTAAAGGATGATACATTTACATTGCCTACAGACGGAAAGCCGGAAAGTAATATTGCCGGTATTTAACATAATGTGACATGGAGGGAAAATAAGAGCACTCGAGAGATAATAGATCCCACAGACATCACTTATCCAAGGCGCCCTTTGAACCAAGAGAAGATATGCTTGAGAATCATTTGGTTAAAGTGATGACCTAGATAGATGACAGGGGTACCTCGGCATCACCGAACAAGTCTATAATTCCACAGATGATGATGATGTACTAATCCACCACCTAGGGACAGAAATCTCACCCCAGGAGCTCAATATTATATATATATATATATATATATATATATACCGTATATTCCGGCGTATAAGACGACTGGGCGTATAAGACGACCCCCAACTTTTACAGTCCAAATATAGAGTTTGGACTGTACTCGCCATATAAGACTACCCCTCTACCCAGCGTACAACAACCAGCCAATCACGGCAAGCGATGTACCTTACCGTGATTTGCTGGTTGATTTGCTGACATATACATACATGCACTGCCCTTACACACACACACACATATATAATATATATATCTATATATATATCTACACATATGCCTGTCCATACATACACATTTATACACTGCCCTCACCACACACCCCTGCCTTTACACACACATGTATATGTATATGTATATGTGTATATATATATATATATATATATATATATATACACACACACACACCAGTATATATATATATATATTTACACACGTGTGTGTGTGTGTATATATATATATATATACACACACCAGTGTGTGTGTGTGTATATATATATATATATATATATATATACACACCAGTGTGTGTGTGTGTGTGTGTGTGTGTGTGTGTGTGTGTGTGTGTGTGTGTGTGTGTGTGTGTGTGTGTGTGTGTATATATATATATATATATATATATATATATATATACATATATATATATATATATATATATATTTCTCCCCCCCTTTGTCCCTTTCTCCCCATCTCTTACCTTATCTTCTGTCTTCTTTCTTCTATCCAGTTGTTGGGAGCCCGATGTCTGGCACTTGAGACCTCGGCTTCCCTGCTCTCTAATCACTACGCGCCGGCTATTGATGCCGGGCGCCGGGACATGACGTCATCCCTGCGCTCGACATCAATAGCCGGCGCCTAGTGATTAGAGAGCAGGGAAGCCGAGGTCTCAAGTGCCAGACCTCGGGCTTCCCTGCTCCCTCATCACTACGCGCCGGCAATTGATGCCGGGCGCCGGGACATGACGGCATCCCTGCGCTCGGCATCAATAGCCGGCGCGTAGTGATTAGAGAGATTGGTGGCTTCGTGGGAACCTCCGGCTTGGTAAGTACCCGGCGTATAAGACGACCCCCCACTTTTAAGAAGATTTTTGGGGGTTAAAAAGTCGTCTTATACGCCGGAATATACGGTATATATATATATATATATATATATATATATATATATATATATATAAAAACTAGAAAAGTTTTAGAAAAGGAAAATGCAATATTTTCAAAAAATGCTAAAAAAATAATATGGGAAAAACATAATGCAATAAGAAAAGAAAAAAAAATAGTGTGAATGCCCCAAAATTGCATCTTATCGGTTTAGACGTGTTTTGTTTCTTTCAGTTTACATTGTTCTGTGATGGATTACTTGTATCCTTGTTACCTGTTGTACAGCACTGTGGAATATGATGGCGCTACACAGGTCAATAAAGAATAATTCCCGTCTTGGTATATTCTTACCTCCTCCTTAACCACCCTGAGAGTGACAACCTACCAGGATTATGTGAACTGCAACAGGTGGGTTTAGTAAAATGGCAGATCCGCTTACGGTTCATAGCTACCAACAGTCCCAATTTTGCAGAATGAGTCCCCAAAAAACTGTTCAATAGCCCCAAGAGTCACAATAATGTGTATACAAACAGCAAAGAATGCATTTATAAATTACACTGAATAAATAATAATAAAAAAAAACAAATTCTTCTAAATAACTCACTCCATTACACAATTAAATATCAATAGGTGACAAACATCAAACCAAGCCCAGCCAGGGTGTGACTCCATGGATGGGTTTTACCGAGTCATATAAATTATATATTATATCATGCAGTTCATACATTCAAAGGGTATGACAAAATAAAAAGACCGACGTATTGTCACAAACCTCAGAAAAGAAACCTGCAAACATTGTTATGCGTGCTTATCTCAGAGGAAGGAAAAGATGAACATCCTACCGAGAGCTCGGGTTTAAAATATCCGAAAACACAAAACACAGCTGAAATAGAATTCTGTAATTTTATCACGTTCAGATTTTGATGTTCAATGTATGGTGAGAAAGAGCGATCTCCTCACTGTCCTGCCATCAGTTGAAGGAACATGTTAAATAGGAAGGGTATACCCCAAGAGCTGTTATTGCTGTAAAAGGTGTCTCTACAAAGTATTGACTACTTTGAATAGTTATGCACGTTCAAGTTTCTTTGTCTTATTTCTTGTTTTTTTTCACAATAAACAAGATTTGGCATGTTCTGTAAATCAAATGATATAAACCCTCAACAAATCCATACTAATTCCAGGCTGTAATGCAATAAGATAGGATAAGTGCCAAGAGGTGAATAATTTTGCAAGGCAAAGATATTGCACACTATCCTAAAGAAAATAACAAACATGTGTTAAAACAATCACTCACAAAATCCCAAGGCCCTACATCACCTATTAAATGAGTTTAATCACCTTTTGCAGAAGTGCACCGAGAGGCCAGAATAATGAAGAGAGAGATTCCCAGAGGAAGAAAGGTTCAGAAACGCTTCACTTTCTTCGCAAATTTGGCTTCATTATTTTGGTCTCTCTGTGAATCTCCTCCCCGCTCCTCCAACGCAGACGTTTACTGGCAGGCCAGGTACACGGAGAAGGGGACGGAAAGAGAAGACAGAAGAAAGAAGAACAAGAAAAAAAATCAAAAGAAAAGAGACAGGGACACTGATGCGGTCAGTGGTAAAGGAGCAAGACATTAAGAGAAAGCGTGAGAGTGTGTGAGAGGATGTGAGTTAAGAGGGAAAGAAAACAACAAAATTCAAACCAAAATTCCTAAGCTTTGCTTCATTTTCATTTGTTTCGTTGGGGTTCCCGTCTCATACTTGTATGAATTAAGAAAATTGTAAAATTTGGTTAAACTGAAATTTGTACAAATTCTAATGCACAAGTCTTCCTAAAATTGTACCTCGGACAATTCATTTTAATCACAAACCGCAAGCTGCTTGGATTAAGTATTATATATATATATATATATATATATATATATATGTAGGATGCTTAACTGAAAGTAATAGTTCTTTCTTTGACCCAAATGCAGTGTTTTGTGTTACATTAATGATGTTTATTGGAGATATGTATAATAAGTACTAAATATATTTAAACAAATACCATGAATCACACATTTAACTTTTAGAGAAACCGAGTTGCTTCATTTCGACATGAGGCACCCACGTTTCTTTCGTTGTAATTAAACTCATTTATTAAGGAACCGATAGCTTTGTTTTTTGTGGAACTGATTTGGATATAATTGGGTTTATTCACTAAAGGGAGGGTATACATTACATGGAGCCAATCAGTGAGATTTCTCCAAAGTCTCCATCAAAGAGGAAGAAAAAAAATAAAAAAATTTAATCTGTGCATGTCATTCAATGATGAGAAAGCAAAAAGGAATATATCCATGCACACCATTTCAATGACAGTCACATGAGCTGGTTCTTTAAGACATTAATGTGCCATTAAATTAAGTGTACTGAACTGGAAAATAAGTTATTATTTTTTATTAATAAATTGGACTTGTAACCTTCTGAAATGCTTAGTGTACGGGGAGCAGACGCCTTGCCTGGTTGGCACGATTATTCTCACTTGCGTATACGACTTCTGTGTTGGAGGCTGTGATATCTTGGTTGCATCTGAAGGAGTGCAGAGAAGTTGAAAGAGCTCAGGACTAGCGAATTAATAATTACACAAGATTTCCAAGAAAAGTCAAGCGAAGGCATAAGGTGCGGTTTTGATCTGTAATATTTCAAAAACTATTCAACTGTTTCAAATAAAAAAGTACAAAATGCAGTCAATTATTGAAGGAACCTTTAATGAGGAGGGGAGGGGGAATCAAAGGTGATATTTGCTATAATGTTCAGTTATTTTCACTTTTTGCATCCAGCAGACATAGCATCAGAAAGAGCAAGCGGGGTGTTGGGTTTTATAGCTAGTTACGTTTACTAACAGAAAGAAGGTGGTTTCTTACAGATTACACATTACAGATCTCACATAGAGTATCGTGTAGACATCTGAGGACTTGAAGTCCTTAAAAAAGGACAACAACAATAGCGAATGGCGTGCAAGATAAAGATTATGAGGAAAGATTTAAAGGAATCTTAAAATGCATAGCTCAGAGGAAAGAAGAGAAAAAGGTGATGTCATATAGACATTTAAATAATCAAAGGCATTTTAAAAAGTACAGAAGGAAAGTTTATTTCAAAGGAGAAGAAATTTTAGAACAAGAGGTCATAATGTTAATCTAGAGGGTCAGAGGCTTAAACGTAATGTAGGGAAGATAAACTTTACTCAGAGGGTCCCAACAGTAGTTGTGAAAGATAATATAGTTAGGGGATTTTTTTTATTTGCATTGGGTAGGTATACAACTAAGCTGAATTTAAGATGAAACCAGCGACTGATAGACCTTTGAGTCTTACAGAAGGAAAAATCTGCCATCAATGCTCCTATGTCTTGACTGGAGTTCCATATAACTAGCCTTCACGGTAGCTTCATAGGTTTGCCAGCTGCCAAAATACTGGACATAAAGGAATATGAGATGCAAATATTGTCCCCTCCAGCTCAGAGTGCCAAAAAAAGAATACTTTCTAATTGTCCAAATTTCTGCTTTTGTGGCTGATGGGATCACTGGCCGGTTGGAGGGGGCTTCACCTGATCTCCACTGACCAGTCCAAGGAGCTCTAAAGTCAATGGAGGTCTATGCTGTTGCCGGACGGACCTCAATCACAGCTCCCACTTGGCCATCTCACGGTTTTCTGCAACTGAGCACTTCAAGACTTTTCTTCTGATAAAAGGATAGGTGGTCTTTTTCCTAACTCTGTCCATTCCCATATCTGGCCCTGACAACTTCTGTCTCCAACTCCAAGTAGGGCTGTCTCAACTAAAACAATTCCAAAAATCTGTTGTCTGTATTGAAATGTAATCCCCCGGAGTTATTACCTTAACATTAGTATTAAACTGCGTATACGCATTACAATTGACTGTGATGGCTCACAAAGAAATGTTTTAGAAATCAAATGCTACAACATCATAAGATAAATTAAATATGTCTAGGAAAAATGAAAGACGTTTAACATTATAAACAAAAGACACCACATCTGAGCTGTTTTTTTTTTTTTTTTAATTAATCACTGTTCCAATAAATTCCCACAAGATCAATCACAGAAATTGTCCCAAAAGATCAAATGCTTTTAGCGGTGACAGGAAAGCACAGACGTTAAACACAACAGAAATATATCTGGTTGGGGACACAAGTTGCCATCTGGATTGAAATGAAAAACCATAAAACATGTTATATAATATACCATTACAGTAAACACAATATGTTCATGGATTTGCAAAGGGACGTAATTGGGGATTTGTTCCAAAGACTGTGTTATGCTTAACATGCCATCTCGAAAATGAATGGCTGGAGGATAGGTGGAAGTTGGTTAAAGATCAAATTAAAAACGGAACGTGTTTTGCATTGAGGATGAGGATCTAAGGCATCAGGAATTAGAAGGGAGATTTGGCTTTTTCTTTCTTTTTTTTTTTTTTTTTTTTTTTTAAATGGATCAACAGTGGAAAAATGTTCTTGTTATATCTAATGTAGTTATGAGGCATATGTGAATTGCTTAAAATTAGGATAACAGCCCATCCATATGAAATGCAGTGTTCTGGATAAAGCTGCCAAAAGAAAATGTGTTGATGGATAACGATAATGTTTATGATTCACCTGCTGTCAATTATGTTTCAATCAGAGATAGTTCTTCGGTGGCCACGTACAAACTTGCTTGGCTGCGCATAAGTACATACTGTGTGTGTAGACAGATAGATATACAGTATAAAATAACTTGGGGTGGGAAAAATAAAATCTACCTGTGTACCAAAATATAATGTACTTACTAGTACTATATTATTATGGAGGTCTACAAACAATCCAAATTTTAATTTAAATGTCTAAAGCATCCAATCTCCTTTAAGAAATCCAGGCATGGAGATAAGGACACATGGTAGATATGTTTTTGATTCCATACCCATTGTTAAACTGGTTGGTTGATTTGGATATGTCTGCTACTTTAGTTTCAGCTTTATGTTTAGTTCAAGTTTGGAACTACATGAGCCAGAGGGTTCCTCTAAACAGGTTTCTATCATGTTGGATCTCATCAGTGTGGGATTAGAACAGTCGAGGCATGGACTCCACTAGATCACTGAAGGTGTGCTGTGGTATCTGACATAAAGACGTTGGCAGCAGATTCTTTAAGTCCTGTAAGTTGTGAGGTGGGGCCTCCATGGACTTGTTTGTCCAGTACATCCCACAGATACTTGATTGGATTGAAATCTGGGGATTTTGAGGGCCAAATCAACACCTTGAACTTGTTGTGTTCCTCAAACCATTCCTGAACCATTTTTGCTTTGTGTCAGGGCGCATTATCCTGCTGAAAGTGGCCAATGCCATCAAGAAATACGGTGTCCATGAAAGGGTGTCCATGCAACAATGCTTAGGTAGGTGATATGTGTCAAAGTAACATCCGCATGAATAGCAGGACCCAAGGTTTCTCAGCAGAACATTGCCCAATGAATCACACTGCCTCCACCGGCTTGCCTTCTTCCCATAGTACATCATAGTGCCATGTGCTTTCTAGGCAAGTGACGCACACGCACCCGGCCATTCATGTGATGTAAAAGAAAACGTGATTCATCACACCAGGTCACCTTCTTCCATTGCTCCGTGGTCCAGTTTTTATGCTTACGTGCCCATTGTAGGTGCTTTCGGCAGTGGACAGGGGTCAGCATGGACACTCCGACTGGTCTGCGTCAATGCAGCCCCATAAGCAACAAACTGCGATGCACTGTGTGTTCTGACAGCTTTCTATCAGAACCAGCGGTAAGATTTTAGCAATGTGAGCTACAGTAGCTCATCTGTTGGATATGACCACATGGGCCAGCAGTGTGTGTGTGTGGGGGGGGGTGGTATGAGAAAGGATCCATATGCACATATGTATAGAGGGTTAGCATATCTAAACCAGGAGACCAAGGTGTTTTGAAGCGCAGTCTCCACATGTCTCTTTTTTTGGATCTACATAGAGCTTGCTCTACTGAGTCTAAGTTTTTCTTTATAACTTTGTACCCTGATGGGAGATTACACCAAGACACAACACTACTGTCACAACAGAGAGAGTGACAACGGAATGAGAGAATTTGTTGATTTTCGTGCCATAATAAATTCTACAATAAGATCTTGAAGCTTGGTTTTATTTATTTTTTTTAAATGGAATATTTTAGGAAGATGTAACTGGCATACTTTTTTTTTAGTCTCGAAAACATATACTTATTATATTCTATCACATTCCTACAGGCGCAGAAGCCATTATTAATTCATAGAAGCAGAACACTAAGCATAACGACGCAGACTGCGACTATGTCCAGTGTCACTAACGCATCATTATATAACAAACAAAACAATAACACATTAACTTTTCTTTTTATGATATTGCCAAGAACACGTTTCCCACCATATGTATAATATATATATATTAAAATTATAAATTTCTATGCTAAAAAATACACAGTTGAACATTTAATTAACCAACACTTGGAATACAAATTGTATCGGACAATAAATTTAATAAAAACATAGCGATGTAAGAAGTACTAAGAATATGTGGTAAAAAAAGCACCGGTAGATTAAATCTTTGAAAGCCATATGTCTAGACTTCTGAAACTTACCAATTATATAAAGTTACCAACTGTGCAATGCAGCATACGCTGTGACTTAGAAGGCGCAGAGATATTTTTGAACACAGTTGAATAAACCACGGAAAATAATTTCCAAAATAAGACATATGATCAACAAATGCACTAAGACAGTAGGGCAAAAGCTGGAGAGAAGCTGGATTTCTCTGTTATAAATGCTTTATTCTGCTGAAATTGGTGTTTGTTGTACAATTACATATATTACAACTATCATGAATATATATAAGCTCGCTTTGTAAGTACTTTCGTATACATTGTTCAAATGTATGGAGCTTCAGCAGCTTCCCACTCCACAGAGGTCTAAGGATTCAGATTCCTGCTGGAGCCATTTGCCGAGCCAACACTGCAGGTGACGCTAAGTACATCACATTCAGGAAGCTTTCGGAATAATATTTCTCATTGCCCTTTTAGACATGTGGACATTAAATACTGACACCGGATACATATGCCCACAGTTGAGAATCTCTGCATGTGCGGATGCTGGAAAAATCCCAGTATTACCATTTAAATAACACATCAGAAAGATTATTTTGCAGTTCCTCACCAATGGTGGTAGCCAAATGGTTCTAATGAAAACCATAATTTGACAGGAGGTACAAATATTCTCAATTTAGTAACACTGTATTCAAGCAGTGATTTCAGCTGTGATCAGCCAGTGGGGCAAACACCAACCGGATGCTCAGGTATCATTACATCAGAATGGAATAAGAAGGATTTGGCTCCAGGTGGTGTGACCCTGAGGATCTTCCCATTAACCCTTTGTAAGAGCACCGATATTTCTGGTATAACCGCTAGTAAAACTGTCTGATGTCCATAGTAAACGTGCAAAGTAACACAATATTCAGGTATTGTCTGCTTAATAGAGTCAATAGTAGTGGAAATGAGTGCTTCGTTTATGAAGCAGTTTCTCTGTGCTTTTTCTCTGACAAAAAAAAAAAGTATGCATGTATGTCTACTCAGACCCTATGGCGAGAGAGATGCCATGTTTAGTGCATGATTCTAAATGGAACTGTGGACAGCCAATGTTGCTTTACTGCAAACATCTCTGTGGAATACTGGAAGCCATATTGTTTCTACAACTGGACTGCCCATTAGAATATAGTAGTGGATTCCAGAGGTAGGGGGAAAGAAGAAAAAAAAGAGGGATATACAGTAGAGACAGTTTGTCTTGTTACATCGAACAGGATCCAGCAGGCAACCAATATGTGTAAGTCTTCACAATAATTAAATAGATGAAGAATTGCGCAAGGCATAAATCACAATCCTTTCCCCACCAGCACATGAAGCAATGTCATATCCTGCAGTATGGGACAGAAATCAGAGAAGATTCGTCCCTTGGGTTTCATGGCCCAAAAAAGCTAAACATGAGATGGTGGCCAAACGCTGCCATGCGGCAGTGACCTGGGATGACCGTGGCAATGGAGACAGAAAGTTGCAGGTTAAGGCTGATAGAGCTGGCATGGCAGCAGAAGGGTTTTAAGTATGGTAAAACTAGCAAACTGCCCTCTTTTCATTTAATCTGTAATAAATGTCCTGCATAAAAGTGAAGATCATAGAAAGTATTTACAAAAGTCCAAATTTGTGTGAATTAAATGTAAGTAAAAATAACTTAATGCAGAGTAAATCATTTTTCATGTGCAAAAGTAATGGAACCGGCTTCAATAAAACAGCCAACGTGGCAGCCATTCCTATTTATATTGAAACAAATGGCATTTACTGGAACTATTATACTGCGCCATCAAATATAACGAAAACAGTATTTCCAAGATTTTAAGAACAAAAATAAACGTAGCAATTATGGGCTTTTTTGTACAGAAATGTCAGCTTGTTATTTTCCCTTTCCTTTCCTTTTTAGTAAGAAGAGAGCTCAACTAAGGATGATTTTGTCTAATCTGAAGAATTGGTGAGGACAAGATAAAAAGACAAAATAACAAAACAAAAAAAAATAAAAACATGAGATGATTAATCATAGAACATATATGTTTTATCCGAGATGAATAATTAGAAATTAACTTATTTTGCTAAGCATTGAATATGTCTCAAATTCTAAACCTTTCCTGCTTTATATAGTTTTTGAATCATAACAAGTCTAATTTCAGGTAATTAAAGTAATGGTTTTTTTTAATTAACAAAGTCATAAATAATTAAATTGCTTTTTTCCAAGAAGTCTTTAGACTAACACGTGCCTGTCACCGCCGTGGAAATTTTGCTGCACAAATGATGCTATATACAAAGAAGCTGGGTTTGTGTATCGCATGGTAAATTTAGCCACATAGGTAGCAATATTGGTCATAGTGTAGTTGTCATACGATCATAATTTTATAAATTAACCGTAATATAAATTGGAACCATAACTTTACGGTTTAAAATGTTATGGTTTCATGGCCTAGTAGGACATCTCAGTTTCAATGTATGTATCTAGAAGAGCACCCTACAAGAAACTGGCCAATAGTATATTTTTTAGGGTTCTTTTTACCACACTTCTTTTGTCTTAAAGTAAGAAATAAAACATTTCTTTAGGTCGGTGGAGGTAAATCAGGGCTGGACTGGGTACGACGGCTATATTTGTGGAGAACCTCAATATCTCCATTAACATTACCACCTTGGATGACCTTCCATCAGCCTCACCCAAACAGTGGCAAGTTCCCCATAAGCACGGCCACTTTGTGTTGACAGGCATTGAAATAACCAGAAGGAAAATGGATACAACATAATAAGCAAACGCAAATTGATTATATTTGCATTTTAAGAAGTCATGTGGATATACAGAGAACCGTGCATTGTACCCTTGCTCGTTCTTGGCTAGAGTCTGTTCTATACCTTTTCTTTAATAAGGTGAGTTCTCTATTGAAGTTTGAGCACAAAGCGACTGCCTGCTACTACCTGAAAGCTCCATCTTTGTAAGTATACAATGAAATGCCTTATTCATAAAGCAGCATTTGTCATAGATTATACACTTTCAGTAGATCAAGCTTCCCACAGGCATATAGTCTCTCTCTCTCTTTTAATAATGTGTTGATTATGTGGCTTGACTTTGTATACACCAATCAATGCAGTCAGTTCTCTTGAAAGTGCAAGAAAATGCTTGGTTGAGAAACCCCTGATTCTCACCGCAGGGGATATTGTTTGCAAGTCGAGCAATTTGTCAATACCCTAAAAGTACAAAATAATCTCCATTTTAATGAGGAAAAACAAGAGACAGACAAAGGATAAAGGGGAGCCCAAAATGTCAACTACCTGTATGTAATTTAAACAATGACATTTCAATGTTCTACTTTTCTTTTTTTTTAATGTGCCAAGTGGGATATTAATTTGAAAAGGAAGAAAAAAAATATTCAGTGTTAACCATTTATCAGCAAACTATACCTGATGCTTTATAATGTTTTTAAAATCCATATCCCTCATTTCAATAGAAATTTAAAGGAGACGTTCCACCATATTTTTATCAATAGAACACGCTATAAACATGTATATTTTTTTCATTTGTAGATACGTCTCTAGGCTTCTTTTTTTATGTCAGATAAAATAAACAAGACCTTTCGCATTGCAGTAAATAATGGTAAAGTTTTACCAGCCTAAGGAAGTGGTGGCATCCAAAAATCAGGGTGGGCTCCAGGTCAGTGGATAAAAAAAACAGAACATACCTTGTTGATACCACCAACTAACCACCTCAGTTTCTGCTTTTTATCTCCCCTGACTGGCCCGGGGAGCTGTAAAATAAATGGTGATGTGTGCTGTTGTAACACAGACCTCAACGACCTATGTGGCCCTCTTGTGAAGCACTGAAGCAGCGCCGCTTTCAAGCCCTGCTACTGTTGTCTGCCATCCCACCCCTACCTGTTGACCACACACAGCAAAACTCTCCGGTTTTGTACACCTGAAATGTTTGGGGGTATCCAATAACAACAGATCGTAAGCTCGTTTGAGAAGGGTCTTCCTTACCTTCTTTAAGACCATTTATTTTGTAATGCTATACTTGTCTTGTTTACCCATTACAAATTGTACATGTACGCGGAGGAATATGATAGCACTGCACTGTATGAATCAATAATGAGTTTCCATTGGACTGCAATTTTTTTCTTGTTCGAGAAAAAAATATTTTTCCCTTTTCCTTTAAAATGAAAATAGTCATTTGCTATATAAATCGATAAAAATATAAACCGTTATGCTGAGACAAACGATTAGAGCATTCTTCAATGTAATCTTTGGACTTGGCTTTAAAGATGGAACGCTTTAAGCAGCATGGGGCTTTCCGTTAAAAGGCTTGGACATGGATTTGCTGGAAGTGACAGCTCCGGTGATAATGTAATCGCAGCCCTTAGAAACAAGACCTCGCTGTGATGTCTGCACGCATTCAGATCTTGTAACATTTCAAGCTGCCAAAGACGAGCCTGTTTCTTTTCCTGGTCATGAAGACCCACGCATCACTCTTCACTCTCATCAAGACAGAACATAGTATTGTCCTATATATCCTTAATGTTTAATTGTATTCTCTTTTCTGTATCCCCCTTGCGGTCTCTTTTCTGTTCTTGATTCTCTTGTAGATTCCGTTGACCATTCTCTTTTCTGCCTCTATCCTGCTCACTTGTTTCCTATGTTTTTCCTTTTTTACAGTCTGTCTCCATTTTTACAGCCCTAACACGCCAGTCAAGCGTACATGAAGACATGACGCCACTTCTACATGACGACACACGGTACCAGCCCATCGGGAAAAAAAAAAAAGGACTGTGGATATTGATGAGTAACAAAAACTTATGACAGCTGGAAGAAGGTAGCCCTGTTGGACTGAACACTATTTTGCAAGACATGCCGCTTATAAAGTGGGACAGCACAGACCTCTACCTGTTTCACAGCCGGACGACGTCTCCACCTGGCTCATGAAGCCCACTACCCGCTAAGGAAAAACCGGCGGGGCAGCGATGTAGGACGGGAGGACAGTTCCTGAAAACTGTTACTCTCCCACGAACACCAGGACACTTGGGAGGCTTGCAATATTACGAAAAGTACTTTTTCATTAAAAGATTACACATAGAGGTTTACATACTTAAAGACTCCAACCTATTGAGTGCCACTATGAGACCCAAAACTTAATCTGATATGGTCAATATTACAATCTCCCTGATTTTATATGGAAGGGAACAAAACAAGTTAGAAAAACAAATTAACAGGTCGTCAGCTGTTCTATTGCACTGATAGCCTCAGTTTTGGATATAGGCCTTCAGTTCCAAGCTAAGGGGTTGACTGTTTCTAAAAACTAAAATGAAAATGTTACAGTTAGTTGTTCAGAGTTCTGTCTTCTGCATCATATGTCTCTATTAACATTGAACCAACAACTCCATTGTTACGGCTTTTTAAACTATCCATCATTTCTCAGGGTCTTTCAACATTGATAAATGTAAAAGGCTATATATTGATTGGGGGGGGAAACACAAAAGAAACCTTGTAACTCATTGGAACCCTTGAGAACAATCAATATGTCTGCAACCAAAAGGCAATCAATCACATGATCGGAGTTTCATGGTCGCCTTATAGGAAATCCAGGATGTATTGTACATTATATTTTTACAAATATTGCTGAAAAATGTAGGACTCAAATTCAAATGAATCACAGAATGCATGGTATGCTTTTCCAGATGGGAGTAGTGCACAAAAAAAAATAAAAAGACCTCAGTAACATAAAATAAAATATATATATATATATATATTTCTGCTTGCAGTCCAAATGTATTAATAAATGTGAAGAAGAAAAAAATATCCATGTTGTTAAACATATAAATATATATTGATAGCAGTGGCACTTATCTGCTGGCACTGTATACATAAAATGTATTGTGATTTGTTACAAAACATATTTGCGGATATCAAATAGAGGAGTCTTTGAGTACGCAGAAGACAACGAGAAGGTAAACCACTATTAAAATCCAGGCTCTTTAACTTGCAGTAATAACCCACTTAATGATAACCCACACTTGCTTATAAATATCAGATTCATATCCAAGAAACAGGAGGAGCACACCTTGGGTGCCTTGTAAGCTGGTTATAGTTAGCCAGCAATAGCACCACAAGAGCTCAGAGGAGTGGAGAAAACACTTTACACATGCTTTTCAAACAAAAACAAAAGCCCGGCTAGCTCTCTGGGTCTTTGGTTCCCTTGTTGGGTTCACAGCTGGTTTTAAGTATACCAGCCTCCCAACTGAAGTGGTAGAGGCTAATACAGTGGAGGGATTAAAACATGCATAAGGCTTAATCTAAGACAACCCCAAGGACTGATTATTTACAGTAAAGCAGTCAAATTGCTCTTAACTGCTGTCCAATACCGTATGAATTTCAACATTAACATGTGATTTTTTTTTATATACAGAAACACTATAGATGTGATGTGAGTTATTAAATACTCACATCAAAGCAACAACAAAGATAAAACAACCTAATTGTTTATAGAAGTACATCGATTTTTACCATCTGTGGGGCATTGTGTTTTTGGCTTAACACAATCACAATATGAAGAGGACCTTAGCATTTACATCACTGCGCGGGTCACCGGCACATATGCTGGGTGAGCGGATCCAAACATTATCCAGGTCTGGGTTAAAGAATTGATATGCTACGACACAGATAAACACAGTACACTCATGGCTGCTTCATTGTGACTAGGTAAATATGTAAAATGCAGTTACAAATACCACTTTAACAATTCAGCTTAACACTGAAACTCTGTCCTATGGGACTGCTATAAAACCTCATTTCGAAACCATCTACTACTAAGGTATATTAAAGAAATTTGCAAAAATTGTTTTTCTGTACTATAACTCAATCGGCACACCTAACAGCATGTAAAATGAAATGTATATTGATGAGAAAAAAAAGAAATAGAAAAGAAAAAAAATCTAATTATATATATATATATATATATATATATATATACACATATATATATATATATATATACACACACATACACACATATATAAATAAAAAAAATGTAGGCTGCCTGATGACATAAGTGCGATTGATGGTTGGCAAAGGACAAGGTAGGATAGCATTACTTACCCCTGTTCAGCGCTTAGGTGAACCTCTTTAACAATGTTCTCCAAGACTTTAAGGGGATCTCTACCGGCACATGAACCCTCAGCCTTTCCGCTGCAAGAGAAAAGAAAGTATTGTTTAAAACCAGTCTTACAAGTATTTTCTTCCATTGCACCTTGGCTTTACCAGTCGGAGATTGTAAGAGAAAGAATATAACATTAACAATATCACACAAACCAACTATTGTCCGGAATAGCAAAGAGAATGCAAAATAGCCTTACTTCAGAATGCAAGCACAACGGACAATAACTATTTTGCTTTAAACTTGTCCTCACACTTGCAATACGTTCCTGCCCTATAATGTAACACCAAACTTTAAGAGCCTAGTATTTATATCTACAGTTTTCTTCTTCTTCAATGCTTGTGCTTGTTATATAGCTTGTTCACAAAATCAAATGTAAATCTCTTCAATTCTAGAAGACGGCGCTTCTCGTGATGTAAAGTCACTGCAAACATACGGAATGAATGAAGGTTTCAGATGGGATCACCATCGCATTAAGGGTGATCATTTCTAAGCAACGTATATTAGCAATCACTTCCACGCAGATGTCACATCGAGTTTGAATTCTTCTTGTTTAAATGAAACACACAATCTGTTTTTTTTTCATTGCACATATTTTTAAGGAGCTTTAAAAGAAAGTACAGCAAATAATGGCATCTTGTTCAAGACTTAAAAACATCACAAATATAACTATTTAAAAAAAACAATCACGAAATACCTGAAATTATGAATACATTTTTTAGAGAAAGGATTATGAAATCCTCTAGCAAGGAAGGAAAGTATTACATGGTGTAGGAAGGAGAAATGCAGAGTCTGTATTAAGAAATGTTACAAAGGAACTTCTTCATAAACTGGGGATTTGCTGGCTATGCCCCCTCTTGAGGTCTCCCCCTCCGAATGTGGAAGACTCGGTAATGGTGGG
Source organism: Spea bombifrons (assembly GCF_027358695.1). Lineage (NCBI taxonomy): Eukaryota > Metazoa > Chordata > Amphibia > Anura > Pelobatidae > Spea > Spea bombifrons. The sequence goes on from NC_071089.1 coordinate 110,108,818, forward strand.
GCCACGTTGGAGGAGACTACCTTTTGATGAGAATCATGGCCACTCGTGAATGATGGACTTGAAGACATCTCCCTTGATGCCACTCTTGGAGCTTAAAGCACTGAGAGACATCATAATCAGCTTTAAAATTTCAGGTAAAATCCAGTTTTGAGGCCCAAACAAGAAAAAAAAATCTCTGCAATCATCACTGAATGTTTCTGCTGACTGCCCTTAAGCGAAGAATTGCTCACCTGTATAATGTCATTGTCAATTTCACTGTATGGAATATATACACTTTAGCAATATGCAAAACTGAGACACAGACTAGAACCTATTCTTGATGGCTCTATCTTTTCATTTATAAAGTATTGGGTTGGGGTATAGAGAATATTTTCAAAGTAGCTTTAAAAACTCTTTTTTCTCTTTGTATCTGTAACATGTTTTGTTTTTCTGTGGATTTTACTCTCTATCTGAATTGTTGCCTCTTGACTTCTCTTCTTTCATTTGAATGTGTCTTTCTGGACAAAATAAATTACAAACAGAAGAGGGCGTTCAACGTGCTTTCAGTCAGTATACAACTGTGTATAAACATTATAATTGACAGCTTCATCCAATGGCATCAGAATACCTGGTGTCACGGATCTGGCTAGTCCGACCGACTACCTCCGCTTACTTGTGCTCCCTTAGCCTGGAACAACACACTTTCCCCGGTTCCCCAGTCACTAGCCGAGACTCAGTGTAGGGTAAAACCAAACGAAGACTGATTTATTTCTCACACACAGGACTGGATATATCCGGCAAAACACATATTAACATAAAACAAAATATTGGGACACAAACCGCCCCCTTAATCTGCCTCCCAGAGACAACAGGGGCAGTAACGGGATTAACAATACAATGGGGGGGGGGAGAGACTGATTTACACAACATAATAATGCTCCATGAGGTGGAGGGGTCTGATATTAAATTAAAACAATGGCAGTCACTCCCTGGTTGCAGATCCTGGCTGTCTGCTGGAGATAATCCCCTCAGCCAGTGATTACATGATATACTCCTGGGGGTAGCCACAGCAGCCTTTACAAACCCAGGGCCCATAGTCAATAGGGAGGAGGCTGGCAGTAAGGCCTCTCCAGTGGTCCCAGTGATGGAGGCTTCCGTCACACCTGGGAACTTCCTATGGTAGGCTACCCAGAGCTCTCGCTCTTCTGGACAATGACCACCTGTCAAAACCACTTTAACGGGCAAAATACCTGCACATTCCTCTTTATTCTGTATATATTCTGATTATATCACTTCAACGAAAACCCATGCTATGGTATGACTTTTTTGAGAAGCAGTGGTCTTGTGTAAGATAATGGGTTTAACACAATAAAAGTCCTCTTCTTAGAAGCTCAAACAAAGAGAAGTTGTGCAAGGAGTTACAATACATGCTGAAATGTTCATTATAATAAAAACATTTTAAGTGGACCTATACATTCCCGTTACTGAAAGAAGTCTGGGAAAAATTAAAAACAACACGTTTTGAGGATATATTTTCAAGTGAAAAGATAATGAATAATTAAAATATATTTAAAAAAAATAAATGCATAATGGAGGAGAAATCTGTATTGTATTTCATACATGTGTTGGCTCAAGGGAACGTTATTTTTTTTTTTCTCAAGGAGTTAGGAAACTGGTTGCCAAGATACTTCAATAACTTATTATTATACGTTAATCCTCCAGGAACAGTGCAGTGTCATGCGAACCAAACCGCGCAAATAAAAAAAGGTAAATAACAAGTATTGTTGGCAGCTATTCAGGATGAAGCCGTCTTCATCAGTGGATTTTTCTGCATTTGTAAAATTTTAATACATATTAAATAGATTTACTACAGCGGAGGAATTCCAAACATGTATGGGATAGGCATACGGCTTTCATAAATCTAGGGCGAGAGCGAGGGCTGAGAAAGGTTTGATTATTTACAGCAGAACAAAAAAGGCAGACCGGGTGAGCCAAATGGTCCTTACACGCCGACACATTGTCTATGTTTCTATATTGTCCTAGTGAAGTCACGCCAAAAGGGGGACCTAATATTGGGCAAGAAAATCTCAAGAACTACTCAACAGGTTGATGCAGGACAGTGCTATAGATGACCAATGACCTGTGCCCCCGAAGAGCATCAGCCAGGTTGGTGGCCGTTCTTTCATCAAGAACTTGGTCTCAGACAGGTAGTAATGCCTTTGTTTCTGTGTAAGAACATACGGATTGCTGTCACCACTGAAGGAAATGTTTCCAGATGTTTTATTTTCACTGTGACACAAACTAATACTCGATGTCGGGATCCAGCATGTGGGACACGCAGACAGGCTGAGGCTGTTCTAGAGCGGCTAAGTACATGAATCCCTGTATGCCTGTGTTTCTGCTTCCTCTAAAGCAATACAGATAGTGATTAATTCACAGCAAAGAGGGTTAGAAGAATTTCATTAATAAAATCACCTGCACAAAGCCGGTCTTCAACTACACAAGATTTCTCCCCCACATGACATTGATGAATAGTCACGGTGAACACCGAATTTATATCCGGCAAATGACAAAACAAAAGCACATATTCCATTATTCTGTGACACTGAAAACCTGTCTGTGTCAAACGCGGACCTGACAAGTCATGGATGATTTTAAATGATGAAAATATATTGGCGTTTTGGTCAAAGAGTAGACAGGGTCTTTGGGGCGACGTTGATAACTTTTATTGGTCCATCGTGGAAAATATCCAGAGTCACATAAGCTATAGGCTTTTACTTCAGATGGAAGAAGATTTCTATTTTAAATGCAAAGATACGCACAATATATTATTTATTCTGGAGAGAATGTCAGCCCCGCCACTTCCCAAGATATATGAAAGAAATTACTAGTATGGTATTTAAAACACATTTTCTACCCAATATAGCAGTCAGGGTAAACACGCAATCTATCCGTAAGTGTGTGTGTATTATATATATATATATATATATATATATATATATACATATATATATATATATACATATATATATATATATATACATATATATATACATATATATATATAATACACACACACATACTATATGGACAAAAGTATTGGGACACCTGACCATTACACCAACCTGGACTTTAATGACCAGCGTTCTAAATTGCGTGCTATATCCGCTTCCACTCTTCTTGGAAGGGATTTTGGGGAGTTTCTGTGGGACTTTTTGCCCGTTGATCCAGTAAAACATTTGTGAGGTCAGGTACTGATGTTGGACGAGAAGGTCTGGGTCACAATCGGTGTTTCAATTGTGGAAAACATTTTTGACAACGCTATTCTTCCTACTATATAATTATACATGTATTTATTAAGATTTTCTTTGTTTTGTGTTGGTTTTCACAGTTGCGAGGTTCTAGAATAAATCCTACGGGAATCAAACTAAAGAAGCGTGGGGTAAGTGGGGCTGCCGCTGATCGCCTGTGTTTCAGGGAAGCTCGCAGGAGTAATAAAATCAACACGGAAATCAATAATCGTAGATAATGAAAAGGGGAAAGCGCTTGCTGATTTGAAGCTGGGAATGGAATAGCATTAATATGGGACATTCAGTTGCCGAGATGTTCAGAGACACACACTGTGTGTTCAGTTAGGCAAATCAAATTGATACGCTCACATATGTTTCATCCTGTTGAGCTGTATTTAGTTATCCGGGCCGTGGATAGAATAAAGCATATTGTAATTCACCTCTAGCGGCAAGGAGAATTCCCCGTCTTTCACGCATTGGAGCCGTGGCTTTACCAGAACCCAAATGTAACTTTACAACCTGCTTGGAAATATCTATGTCTCGGGAGTTAAATTTTATTTTCACTGTGTCATTTCCGGACACATTTTCTGATATGTATATACACTATGGTTACTGTGGATACATACTCACACAGCGAAGAATCTAATCTCCCGGAAAAGACGGACATCAGAGGAGGAAAAAGGAACGGATGGATTTGGGTCTGTGTTAACCCAGGACTGCGCACACCTGCGTGGACAGGCAGGGGTTAACAGGTTCGAGGCAAAATACCCAAATCAAAATACATGCACCATAATCACCACTAGAAGAGGAACGGAACATATTATGCTTAGACGCCAGGCGCCATACGCTGATCCCCGGCAGGGTCTCGCTTAATTGCAGGATGGGTCCCACTTTGATATCTTTTAGTAATACATGAAAGTCTATGTAACTACAATCTACGTGATCGAGCTCATTAGCTATTGTTTAACAATTTTGTGGTTAGTTAAAGAACAGGATTCTCGTGCCGCGTTCCCTATCCTGTTCTCAAGCTCCCAACATCCCGGGTTCAAGAACACGTTCGGCTGTTTTCAGACCCACTAGAACATTCTACACGACATCACTCTGATTTAACGTTCCTGCTATGCTTTTATACAAAGAATAACTGAAAAACAGCATATTAACCCCTTCCTCAACAATTAGCCCTTAAACCAAAATACCTTCATCACACTATTAACCCTTTCACATCATAATTCTCTTCCGGATGCTCAAAGGTCCAAGAGGATGCTTGTTTTTGGAGATATGGCAACATGATCTCATTTAGTAATTCTCCCTTAAAGAAAACTGATGAACGAAAAGTTAACCCAACAGCCCAACAGAGAATGTCAAGGTTAAACCACAGTCGCCGTAGTGCAATTCAATTGATTCTGCCCTATTTCAGCTCGGCTATTCAAAAGTGACATGCATTTAGTCAAAAACAACATTATAAGTGGGACAAATTACAACACAGGCTCAAGACAAGAGCAAAATGGACTATTTATTCTTTTATCTTTATTACAAAGTTCATTTAAAAGGAATTGTTTACTTTATTTGTTAAATGTCTTACTAGAATTTAATTCCAGATGGAAAAGGAAAAAAAAAAAAATAAGCAAAATAATTAAAAAAGAGACAATCATTGGTAATAAGAAAAAAAAAAGCGTGAGCGAGAAATAAATGTCCTTTATGAGGACAAATCAATGGGACTTGTCTGCATGCAGATATTTGCCGTCTGATGTTTTCCTATTTCACTTTTAAAAATTCAGTGGAATTTTCAGTTTTCGCTGATTGATAATTGCGCATCGGAACGTGCCGCACGACACAAAGTAAGGGTCCTCATACTATGTCTTTTATGAAACACAAATACGGACATGTCTAATAATATGTCTGAATTCACTACAATGTATAACTTTGCCAACTCAAGAGGAACGCTTATCTTCACAATATGGGGTAGAGGTGATGGGAAAACCCCCCTGCGTAAAATGGATTGGGTAGCAGAGGCGTTATTATCCACTAATCTGCAACCACCAGGCAAGCCCAGAGACTTGTTTAAAGGCTCTGTTTAAAGGCTGTAGTAGAGCGGATGTTTGCTCCAAGGGGTCCACGTAGAGAGTGGATATAGAGGCTAAAAGGTGATTATTGTTAACATAATTTGCACACGCCTACCCAGAATCCTTTGCAGCGGCGGCAGCAATACATGACTTCTGAAGATGGTCGTTGGTAAATTTGCAAAATGTAATATCCATGGAAATTAATATCGGACTAAACTCCCTCCCCAATCTTCCATACACACAGACTACATTGGAAATTGACTTTAGTGGAGGCTGCATCATCTCCTCATCATTAGCATAATAATGGTAAACCCACAATCACATATCTCTAGAGAATGAACATTAGTTTGTTTTTTAGCACGGTGCTAAAACGGTTTCAGTTGGGTTTTCTTAACGTTCACCAGTCTGCCTCACTAGCTGCGTCCAACTGGTCATTTCATAACTTGACCAGGAACTCATCATGAAAACTCCAGGGTGAGGAACAGCTAAATCAAGGGCACAGCCTGGCTTTAACCCCTTAAGGACAATGGGCGGTCCCTAAACCCATTGAAAACAATGCATTTGAGTCCGTACATGTACGGGCTTTGTCATTAAGGGGTTAATATTACGATGTAAACATTTACATCCACGTGCACATTTTTCTTTAGCCTTCTTGTTACGGCTTTACATAACTTCTGTGGTTGAATAGAAGGATTCTCAGTTGGAAGTCCAGAGACCTTCTGACCCACGTAGAATGTTATGGAATGCTGTGCTACAATGGCAAAGGCTTTAAAGGTGGTTCTGGAAAAGACATCTTCAACAATCTTTTTTTTTTCTTTTTTTACCACTAATCAACATGGATAAAATACAAACAACAAAAAGCCCCTGATTTTGTATAGAAGCCCCTTATTCTGCATAGAAAAGCTAGTGTTTGGTTTAATTGTATGCAATCATCTTCACAAGAGATGAGGTAAATCAAATGAATGAATACAAAAATAACAAGTATTAATTGGTCTCTCATGGCGACATTGGTAGTTTATAATTATTAACATTCCTATTTATTTTTTTGAAATGGCAGAATTTTAATGTTATTTTCTGTATTTGTGTTCTTAGCATTATTTTTTACTTCTTGGTTGACCCTGATGATTGTACATTTTCTGCTCTGGTGGTTTGCATTTTCATTTTCATATGCCCACATTTTCTTTAGTCACAGATGAAAATAATCTATGTTTTAAACACTTCATGGTCTTGCGAGTACTAAAGGTGATTAATCATTTCCCCTCCAGTTCTCATAGTGCTAATTATTCCAGTCTCTCAAGATCATGTGTAATTTGCTCCAAGCCTATTTTAGAATAGCATCCAATGTCCTGGAAAACTCTCAAAGACAACAAACACAGAACAAAAATGCTTTACAACGAGATACTTGTGACTAGTAAGGTAATACTAAGGAAGATGGTCAGGCATCTTGGCTGGGTGTTGCCACTGGCCTGATTGCGGTAGCACCCCAGCTGGCCCATACCACTTACCTGCATGGCCGTCATCCTCTATGTTGGTCAGAGTCCGGCATGGACTGGGTCAGAGTCCGGCATGGACCATCTAGTATGGTCACTAGATTCAATTCTCCATAGTGTATACGGGCCGCTTACAAGGGAGATAACCGGTCCATGAAGCAGTCGCTGGGTGATCTGCCTACAGTTAAATACAGCACATGGGCTGCTACTTCCCAGAACTGCTGCCCTAGAATACGTCACTATGGCCAGGTCAGTTCAAAATGATTTCATCTGACTTCATACTCAGTTTTTATGTAAAGGGATACTTTGCTATATATGTCTACTTAATAATAAGGCAGTTGGGGTTTTGGATGACTCTAGTGTTATGATTATATAACTTTCACTCTTGTTAAAGGGTTCACACGTGTAGTAAGGAATGTGTACAAAATGATTTAGTGTAAAGTTTGATAAGTACAGTAGTGTTATCACCACAGAAAGCAATGAGACTGTCCATTCAGTGGAAACCACAAGTGTGTTTTGTTTTTAAGGTTTGCATCAGAATCATCATTCATACAAATCGCTCATTCTGTTCATTCAGTGCCTTGTTATCCCGGGAGCTCTTCATAGTGACCCGAGTCTGGTCAGTGTTCATACATTCAGTGTTACATTCATGACAAGGTGCCTTTATTAAGATTACAAATAGCTCAACAGGCATGTATGGCATGAGCCGATTCATCTGCACTGCAATTCGTACGGACAAGATTATATTAACATTGCAGCGAACAGTTGGGCTTGCATCTAATTCAATACTTAGGCTTCAAGAGTGAAATGATCAGTTAATTCCCAAGCTATGTTAGCTTTTCAAATTAGTTTCTCAAGGATGTATTAACGGTGACTACAAGCACAATACAAATAATTAATAGCAATATGGAAAAAAAACTATATACAAAAAAGAAAAGCACATACTACACTATTATGCAATTATATCATAATGGCCTCTCCCCTTCTCCTCCTTCCAGCCTTACACCATGGGCTAAGATAGTCCCTCATGGTGTACTCATTATGTGTCTAATATATATCGTATTTAAAAAAAAGTGTGCATTACATGGGTTTTTTGTGTGCATAATAAGCAGAATTTGGAAAAAATGACAGATCTGAGTTAAAGCTGAGGTTTATAAGGTTCCTTTAAATGGACCTCATATTGAATGGATCGCATTTGGAATAAACACATTATTGTAGTATTTCCGTTTGGATATCTAATGTAGCAAATCACTTATCTTGACAAAATTGTAACATCCTACAGTTTAAAATTGTTGCAGAAGTCTGCGCACCCCTTTTGAGGACTATTTAACTAGTTTAACTATTCATTAATAAAACTGTATTATCAGTCCTGGAACAGTAGATTGGAAGAACATTTTGTATTTTATTAAGGACCCACCTCAATGAATCAATGATTTTATCGGTGGAGTGGCGCACAATATCCTTCGGACTGATCCCCAAGGGACCTACAGCAACTTCCAACAACTTCTGGATGGTGTCAAGGGACTCCCCATTGATACACATTGCTACAGCCAATTCCTTAATCTTCTCCCGTTCAGACCTTGAAATGTCATAAAGGTAGGAGTATTTGTGTAAACGATCCTGCGGGACATAAAACGAAACATCAAGCACAGCTCTGGAGAACTTCAAAAGCTAGGTCCATATTCCTTTGACTTTGTTTTAAGGCGCTGTTCCACTTAGATAAAGAATATTAATAATTAATATTTTCTGGGAACCTTAAAGAAAAGGCGTCTGTTAGATATATATTTGGTTCAAAGTATGCTTGCTTTAGGAAGCTGGTTACTAAGGGTACTTTGGGGGGGGGGGTTGAAGAAAAAATAAAGTGAATCTGGTAAAATCTATCATGGACCAAGATAAAGGAGTCCCCAAAGAGGTGTAAGAATCTCTACAAGACGGGCACAGGTAACACAGTATGTCATCGCATTGTTTTCAAACGGAATGGCTCTAACAACATTTCACAACAGATTGTCCTTAAACCCATTGATGACAATGCATCGTGAGCACATACATGTAAGGGCTTTGTCATGAAGGGGTTAAAAGCGAAATTAACAGCAAAACAGCCTTTCACTGCAATTTCCAATACATTTAAGTTTTGGAATGAGCATAAAAGCCTGACTTTAGGTAAGGTTGGAATATATTTTTCCCAACCCATATTTAGTCTGGGACATATTTATATCAGTTTTTCTAGAGCTACAGCTAAAAAGGCGGTCAAGGTGAAGATTCTTCATACTCTCACTCAGGGTTGTTCGGTCTCCGCAGGTAATATAAGTTAAAAGTTATAATATAAGTTAAAGGTTATTAAAACCTTTCTTAAGCGATGCTGTAGCTCAAAGAGGAATCTGGGGAGTATGTAAAGCTCATTAGCACAGCTTAAAACCCAAACTGTTTGTGGGTTGTGCATATGGTTCTTTTCCCAAGGCTTAGAAGAAAATTGCAAGAGCTAGGGGACGTATTCATGAAACCCATCTACCCTCGCTTAGTTTATACATATTGATTTGACCACTCAACATATTTTTGAGATTTCGCAAGGACCGTAATTATTTGTCTTTATTCAGGGATCGTTCTCTTGGAGTAGATCGGTTTTATCACGCTCTCTGAACAGTGCTGTCATTTCTGAGAGTTCCTCAGACAAGCAATACAACGATAGAACGATAATATTCTGCGGTTTCCAGATATTCGGGAAACCTGATGTTCAAGTACAATATGGGATTGAACTGGGGAGAATGTCACTCTTATTACCTGGTCCATAGACTTCAAGTGGCCGATGAAATTGTGATTGAGTGTTTCTAGATGAGCATGAGATTGCTGAAGATGATTGAAGGCAACCTCATAAGTGACATCAGAGTTAGACGCGCCATTGCCATCTCCAGAGCTCTTTTTCTTTTGCTTCTCAATAAACTGCTTGACTGCTGTCATTGTTTTCCTTGTCATCTCCGTCCTGGCTTCCACCGTCAGCTAATGCAAACATGTATAACAGCTTTACTCAAACAGGAACACGACATTTGGAAAATCAGCACGTACGTTCTTCACTTACTCTATGAATATTTTAAAAGGGATTCTTTTTTTTGAAAACAGTTCAACTTTAAAGGTTTTTTTTTGCCATGAAACTACTTCCAGGGGAGAGAAAAAAACAAATTTAATCAAATATTATGAATGCTTGAGAAACTAAATATTTAGAACAGAGAACCGATGTGTGAAAAGCCTAAGCATGTCAGCATTTATACACGTCTGTTATGACAGCTTTAGAGCGTAGACTGTAAGTCTTTCATAGAGGAGAATGTAGAACACAATTGAAGGGGGGGGGGAGTCTTACTTCAGATGAGTTCTACACACATCAGTTTATTTGCGGTTATTCCAAAAGAAAAGGCAATATTTTACTACAACTAGCGATAGACAGATAGATTGATAGAGATCAAGTGATCAAAATTACATAGCGATAAAGGGCAATGCCAATGGTGCCCTTAAAATTAACCAGTCTTACCACTCTTTTTCAGTCTTTTTCACATAAAAAAAAAATGGGGAAAAACAAAGAGACAATAACATTCTTAGCTTTATGATCACAGTCCCCGTCAATGGGAGTACCTATATCCACGGTGCAAGCTACTATACTTTAGGTACGGATTGCCAGCTATGTGACCTTCAACTAGTGGACCTGAAAAGACCTTGGTTGATCTTGGAAGTCACTTAAGTCTTCAAGTATCCTCTCACATTTACAATAGACAAACTGCCTCTAGTTCAAGATGAAGAAAACAAATTATCCTAACGGAAGTGGCTTTTAGGTCTTTGGATGTAATTTCACCAGCAGAGACATTCCCCTCCGATACTACCTTTTCACAAGAGAAGCATTCAATTTGGTGGCCACCTAGCTGCTCAGAACATACCTTGTATCCTTGTTAGGGCTGGTATCCCCCGCCAGACAGAGGGCACGCAATAGTTAATGAAGAATGTTTACATTCTCCCAACAATTAATGTTTTTCTTTGCATCAAAACCTGCAGCTTAAGGCCATACATTGAAGAACTTGTGCTCATCTGACAAGGTCTTCAAGAAATGTCCTCTGAGACTGGTTACCCATACTTAAAACCTCATATCAAAAGACGTGGCTCAAGACTACATCGATAATCTACTTCTACTTGACGGAGAAGATGTTGAGAACATCCACCGTCTGAGGACATCTCGAAAAGAAAAAAGGTTCATCACCTCTGCTACGCTAGTGAGCGTTCCTCAAAATTCTTAAACAATTTTAATAGAATTTTAAAAGAATAACCGTGCCTCGCAGGCAAACTAAATTCAGAGCATATTTTAATTCTTGGAACGACAAGCCTGTTAGATCCTTATCTCCGTGCAAATATATGATTCAGCAGGCTGGTGCCTTACAGTAACTCCGTAATTACAATGCATCACTTTACTCAAGCACATATGCAGTGTTCCGAGTGATGAATATTCAACAGTTTTAGAATGATTTATGTCATCATTTGATCAGGTATTGTTTCTTCCCACCCGGGATGGTCTGCCATCTTGATCCTTTAAAAAAAAATTGTTAATTTAAAGACTTGTAGTGTAGAACATCTGGCTGTTTCCACTCGGAAAATACATGTGAGACGTTATAAAGCGGAATAGAACTATATACATTATAATAAAAATAACTCACAATCCTGCATAACAATTGTTTAGCTGCAATGTAACAACTCGAGGCTTGCATCTATCCTTAAAATATACATACGGAAAAAAAGATTTAGATGAGAGTATGCTAATGATAATCGAGCAAAAAAAAAAAAAAAAAAAAGGAGTAATTGGTTTTTGCTGTTCTCTAGGGCAAATGCTTTTGTTGCCATAATGCATATTGAATTTGGGTTAGTAATTTAGTGAAATTACACTCAATTACATTAAACTTCATAGTATATATATATATATACTAGCGGTAAATATCTATCTATACAAAATTATGCAAATCGTTGACTAATTGACTTTGTATTAAAATGGTTATTTCTATTATACATAATGCAGATTGGGCATGTCCTTTCTTATGGTCTTTCAGGAGGGTCTACCCTCTTTACGGTAGATTCCATCCACTACCGAAAGTCCCACGGAGGACGATAACCATAGAACTCTTTAAGTGTAAAAAAGAAGGGAAAATGGACCAAATACTTCCTTTAAGGAAGGTAGTAAAAAATAAAAATACCCTATACATATACATATCTTCCTACAGCACCTAAAGAATAGTGACATCATAGAAGACGGCCGCGTGGCACATGGACAAGGGGCTACAAAAATCTGCCGCAAATCTCATAATTGCAAGTTGCCTTTTAGTTTTTCTCTTAAACGGGCATCATTACTTCTACTAACTCGGGGGTCAATAGACGCACCACCAAGCCTGGGATAGCAGTCTGCCATAAGATATAGTTAAGCGATCTAGAGCCCTGTGCCAGATGGTAGCAGTGCCAGAAGCCATTTAGTAATACGGTTATTCAGATCTATCCAAAACCACATACTCTAATACACAAGTCCTCAAAAAGCAAATGAAGAGCACTGTACAACTCCCACTAAGCCCAGCCTGAATCACAGGAGATAAAGGTCAGGCAGCTTGTGTTAGCAGCTCCAGCTGTGTCTTGATAGTTTTTGAAGTGTAACTTGTTGTTGTTGGTGGTGTTTCTCCCCCCGCAGCAAGCGATCCGTGCGTATTCACACTGTCACCGAGAAGCATGCTATTTATAATCCCTTCTCACCCCTTGCGTTAATAATTAATAGCACTGTGAATTTAGGACACAGACGCCGGAAATCTACAACAAAAGGTAGTCCAAAAAAGTTTAAATTAACGGGTGACATTACCCAAGATGAAAGCATTGATGTAGAGATACGGCTGCCGACCTCGAGTCCTGCTACCCCCCTACTATCCTTAGTCTTCTGGACGGGTGGCAGGACATACCTTCTAAGTGTGCTTCTGTCGGAGGGACACAATGTCTTGACCGTCCTTGATTTGCCTCTTTCTAGAGATCAGAATGTTTGCAGGTAATGAGTGTAGGGATCTGGCTGGGCGGGCGGGAGGTAGTTAATGAAGTTGTTTTTTGTCCTGGAGTAGCACCATTGTGTTCTTTCCCCCTTGTTTCACTTACTATTCATAATGTCTACGCATGGTGTATATTTAATGACAGACCCCAACGTGTTTGAAAAATATTCATTTTCTGGAGACTCTAGGAATTTTTCTTTGGCACGGCCTCACATCAGTAGTGACGCATAACTCACAAGCGACTCCTCCACCGTCAGCTATATGAAGCAGCACTTTGGGAGAGTTCCAACCGGATCCAAGCCAGTAACTCAAATGCGACCATCTAGGAGAACACTGATGGGAATCAACGTGAAGTTCACCTCAAATAACTTCTTTAACCATGATATCAGTGAACTAATAAAAATGTTTTCACCCCCAGTTTATTGCTGGCTAAATACTACTAAAAACCTTTGGGTGTATTTACTATAGTACCAACTTCATACCTGCCAACAGGTTTTTACTGGGACAGTCCCTTTTCTTGGGTCTTGTCACGTTAAATTTGGGTCTGTTGCACAGCATAAAAGTACTGCCTGTACACAGTCTAAGACGCACACAGCCTAGACGCTTGTAAAGGAGCTCCAAACTACCCAGTATCTGTATTGGGTAGCCTAGAGCTGAATGCTGCAGGATCACGCAGAGTGTGTGGCCCTTACCCCTTTAGACCCCTAAATCTAGGTCGATGGCGAGTATGCAATTTAAGCAAGCTAAATTTGCCCAGCTAATAGGATATCACGTTTTCGTGAGAGGAGCATACATGCCCATCAAAGACCTCAGCTAAGGTTATGATGACCTGTGGGATTTTCTCTGCACTTATTGAAAAAATATCTTGTGAACCAGCAAGAAGTCCTTCATAAAAACTTACATATTATCTAGACAAGAGTACATTACCATCTATTCCTGATCCACTTGATAAGTATACAATATACTATACACAATATAACCAACAGTTCGTGGACACCCGACTATCACATCTATATTACTTTGTTGGACACTCCATTCCAAAACCATAGGCACTTATATGAAGTTGCCCCTCTTCCCCATTGCAGCTATAGCATCTTCCACTCTTCTGGGAAGGCTTGAGGTGAGGCACTGATGTTGAACGAGAAGGCCTGGCTCAAGACTGGTGTTCCAATCCATCATAAAGCTGGGGTTGAGGTCAGGGCTCTGTGGGGCCACTCGAGTTCCTCCACACTAAACTCATCCAACCATATCTTTATGGACCTTGCTTTGCGCACAGTCATGCTGGAATAGAAAAGGACCTTCCCCAAACTGTTCCCACAAAGTTGGAAGCATAGCATTGTCTATTTTCTTTGGGAAAAATGCCAATGCATGACGGGGGATTCGACAGAAATGTATTAAAGTGTATATGATGGCTGGAGCGTCCCTTTAATGGAACACCGTTTCCTATGATGGGTTAAAACGTTTTTGCTAAGGATTTCAAAGAAAAAATAATGAATGTTTCAGCCTCGAGACTAGATGAAGATTACATGCAGAAACGACCCCAAAACATCTTACTATTTCCATAAGATTTCCTTTCCTTATACCAAAAATCTAGCACATTTTATTGCTCTATTAAAATGTATGTCTTCTTACATAAATCACTGCATACATATAGCGGTATATACAGAATGCTGAGAGATACAATCTGCTTCATTATTGCATGCCGGTATGTGTAAACACAAGTGGGAATATGTTACAGGAACAAACTGTATAATATTCAAGCAGCGACTGTATGTATGCAAATAAAGAGCTTTATCACAAAGACATTTTACCTTATTAACAGAATGCGAGGAGAAGGTAACTTCATCAATGAACGCAACTAAATCCCCGGGGCTGAGTCTATCAAAGTACTTTCTGCAGATGTCGTACGCATGGATCCAATCGGCTCCCGATTGCGGAGCTTTTTTGAGAAGCTGCGGGTCACCGTTCCAGAAGATCTTCTTCAGCCAGACAGCATGGACGGAGCTGGAAGACAGCATTGACCCGTCCGTCTCGGGAATTCTTGGTGCCAGCTTGGATATGGCCAGTACATTCTGGCTGGTGAGAACGGGCTCCAGAGGTACTAGGGGACTCATACTGCCGTCTGTAAGCTTTTTATAATCAAGACCTAATGGACCGAAAAAAAAGTACCTTATTATTCCCAAAGCTAAATATAATATTGTTACAATAGCATTGTGCAATATATTGTGCGGTTAAAGAGTAATTGTCACACTGTAGATCATCCATGATCTTAATTCATAAGCGTGTGTGTTTATATGTATATGTATGTATATACACATACAATTAATATTTATAGTTTTATATAGCACCATCATATTCCATAATGCTATTCAAAAAAGAACACAAACTTTTTGAGGCACAATTGGCTTCTTTGGGATCCAGGGTTGAGTTTTGGTGTTGCGTTTCTTTTTTCAGTCTAGATCATGTAGGATTAAAATCTAATCTTCACAAAAGGATCGATCACAAGAAATCTATGAAATCTTGGCTATGCCTCGCGGGAATGGAAAATATATTGCGTATAAACAGGACATTAACCCCTTCGTTCCCCTATAGACGTACCGGGACGTCCAAAAAACGCCCACAAAGAAACCCCTATGGACGTCCCGGTACGTCCAGCCCTTCGCGCAGCGTCAGGGACACATCCCTGCCGCTGCACGGGAGACCAGGCTGTCGTTTGACAGCCTGGACTCCCCACTGACAGCAGAAGCCGGCTTTGCCGGCTTTCTGCTGTCCGATCGCCTGTAACAGCTTCCGGCATGAAAGCCGGTAAGCTGTTACCGGTAAACTGCCCGATCGCGCGATCGCGCAGTTGCAAACGCGCGATCGGGCATTCCCTTCCGGGTTGCGTCACTGCTGACGTAACCCGGAAGGTCATCGGAGGACAGGATATCCCCTGCGGGGATATCCTGCCCTCCGATGAGGCACAGAGACGCTACGATCTCTATGCAGGTCTGTGAGGACCTGCATAGAGATCACAGTGTGATCGGTGCAGGGGGATCGCGGGGAGGGGAGTGAGAAACCATCTCTCTCACTCCCCCTCCCGTCCTGTAAGTGAAAAGCTGAAAAAAAAAAAAGTTAATTAATTTAAAAAATAATATTAAATAAATCATTAAAATAATAATATAAATAATACAAAAAAAATAATTATTATGTGAGCTGTGATGTCACTGTGACATCACTGGCATGTTCAGGAGGTCCCTAGGAGGACCTCCTACCATTACTGTGTAAAAAAAAAATATAAAAAATACAAAAAAATTTAAAAAAATTAAAATAAAAAAAAATTAAAAAAAAATATAAAAAAAAAGATAATAAAAAAATTCTTTAAAAAACCTTACATCCCATTGCCCTAGCATAACATCTAGCCAGTATAACCCTCCTGCCCCCGTTCACAACCCCCAAACCCGTTAAGCCATAGGCATAAAAATTATACAAAATTGTACACCTAATAGTATGCTCCCTGGTGCTGGGAAAGTCTGGAAAATCTATATAAATTAGGTATTTCTGAAATCAGGACACCTGAATTGATAAACTTGGAGGGGATTTTCCATCACTTTACCCAATTTTGTGAGGATTCAGAGGGAAAATGTAAAAAAAAAATAGTTTATTTTTCTAATCTTCGCTAGTTTTTACTAAATTTCTCATTCTAAATTTTCAGCTTATCATCCAACTATGGTATCAAACGAAAGCTCTATCTCTCCTTGAAAAAACAATATATAGTTTACATGGATACACTATTCACAGGAAAAGAGAATCATCGCTAAACCGACATACCCCAAAAATGGCAAAATTGCTCTGGGCTTTGAGGTACCAAAAACCCCTGGGATTGAAGGGGTTAAATAATGATAATAGAGAGAACTTTCACTCAAATAATAATTCCACGTTACTACGCCCATAGATCTATTTCAATAATATTACCCTGTCTTCAGATTAATTTATCCTGACCCGTGACATAAACTGATACGTCATAACAATTTTTACACAATTACAAAAACAAAGTCTTAAGGTTGCATTTTATGACATGCGTATTTTCCAGGTGACAGGACCAATTTAACAATGTTTATGTTTTTTTTTTATTATTATTGTTGATCAGCTTTCCTTAAAAAAAAACATAACTTTTTAACTGGGTCCGCTGTAGGTAACATGTTTTGTAATTGTAATTACCGAGCCATTATCATTATACCTAATGTGTCATAAAACGAGGACAACATGTAGGTGTTTCAACAAGTTCTACGCTACTTCTGATAGGTGTCCCGTAACAAGCCCTCCAACCATCTCACCGGTTCATGCTATTGTTCAGCTACATTATAATCGCTAACAGTTCATTTTCACCTACAGGAATAAATCTGCTTATCCACAAAAAGGAGTCCTTGATAACAACGCTAAGTATTAACATAATTGTATTATCAGCCCAACAACTGCCCTTCAAGTCACTGGAAACAGGGTCCTGTGGGGTAGAACCTCGGGGGTAATAAAATGAATACATTTGGAATTGTACGTTTCAAGTCTTTTTAGCCGGTAACATAGTAGTGATCATTAGAAGAGGAAAGTCACATCTGCGTAGGACATTGGGAGGGTTATTTTATATAGAATAACAACAGTACTTTGTATTTTAGAATAAGGTTATACTAACAGATCTATTTAATGCTAAATTACATCAATTTTTAAATTTACATTTTTCAAATTTTAATTATGTAGTTAAGAATGTATTCCAATGATGACAATTGATTGCCTGGTTTTTGTTCCATCATCTATTCAAGGCAACATTACCCAAAAGATTATTCTAGAATTTTGTGTTTGGTTTCCAGGCTAGGCGTGATAGTTACTGAGCAACACCAGTGAATAAGTGGGTATTTATCCAAATAACCATTGCATCTTCATATATGTTAGAGCACCCGTTGTTTGGGGGTAGTATAACTACTATACACCCCACAAATTCCCATTAGAGAAGAGAAACAGAGGAATAGAGGATTCAGTCAATCTCATAACTCTCGGAATAGCCAATTTTTCACTGGCCTGTGGCCAACGCACCATAACAGACGCTTCTTGTCTGTCAAACCAACAACCTTTGCACTTCACTAAATCTCTTTCTCCTTCTGATTAATCCTACTCCTGATCTTTCTGTTTTTTTACTATCATCCTATGATGCGTAGTTACTGTCATTCTTAACGAGGGGGAGTCAGACTGGTCGCTAAGCCATTAACGATCAGGAACCTGTAATCATGACATAGAATCTCATCTTCATGGTCACCCATTCTTTCAAAGTCTGTGGTGAGTTGGCTGGGATTGCGGGAGAAAGTAGTGTGATGGCATCTCCTCCGACTCCCGGAAGCCGGCCCTGGTGGTTAGATGACTGCTTGGGGGCTCCGGACCGGTCAGCGGCAAGCTATGAATTCTGTATCTTACCTTACTTTACTACTTAATTCAAATCACAATAACATTCAGATGAATCCATGTATTTAAGTGATCACTGCTATTTCATTTGTATTCATATATACATTTCACTGTTATTTATCATGAATCTTTCTAGTTAACCGTCTATGCTGATAATACTATTATTATTTTGCTAAATAGTTTGAGTGTTTCACGGTTTCAGATTTCAGTTGCTGTTTTGTTGCTCTTTTGTGTGTTTATGCCGTCCATTTCAATAAAATGTGCTTCCTTTATCTAGAAGTGAATAGTTACTGTTGTTCAAGGCTATACATTGAAACCGATACCTGTAAAAGAATTGGGTTCGTGATTTATGGTTAATCTATCTCATCACGTAACCTTTGACAACCTACAAACAGCAAATTGAGCCTATTGAGCAATATTCATGCTAAATTTTGAAAAAATGGAAGCTGATTAAATATTTATTTATATATATAATATATATTTAACAATTTTTTAAAGTTAATATTTAGTGTTCCATCCTAACACCCTTTTACTGATTATGTGTGTATTGTTCACAGTTAAACTGTGATGTGAAAAATCAAGAAAAAGACTAAATAAGTGAAATCTCTATGCGGATGGAAATCTGTATAAATCTCAGAGCACTCATTTCTATGCCATTTTTTTTTCTTTTTAGTTTTTGTTGTTTTCGTTATGAAATTATTTTTTTATGTATAAAAGAGCATACAAAATCAAGGTCGGACCCCGAACTACTGGCGAAGATCTAATGCATAGTAATGGAGTGCACTTAAGAAAGCCGCCATTCTTCTGCGGATATTCTGCATAACCTAAAAGGATGTCTAAGGTCAGGGAACGCATGCACAATGCCAGAGCACTCGGTGAAAGCTTTAAACATAGCTTGGAACGGCGACGCACCTGATGCCACGGCCTTTAGCTTCTTTAGTAGCTTGATGTGTGAATCGGGTTTGATGACGTGTTTCACAAACTCAGAGCACCCACAGTTCTCTAGTAGAGTGAAATAATACAGCAGCCTTTGGAGGTCTTTGCCTTCGATAGAGGGATAGACGTACTTGGTCATGTGTTCATAAAATGATTCTGGGCTGGTCTTTAACGTGTCAAACAGACCAAGATGATGCGCCCTTCCCTCTATTTCTGATGTAGACAACCTTGGGGGTGAAAAAAGAAGACATGACTGGTATCATAATTAGAAAGCATGTGCGGAAAGGTTATGATGCAAACATATAAAGGTATTAAAATGATATGTTGTAATGGAGGAGCCTTTATAGAGTTTATAACCTAGAAGGGTTGATATTATTTCATTAATCCGTGTTTAACTGTTTAAAGCACATCTTGGTTGATCTTACAAATGTACTGCAAGTGGGTTCGATGGAGGTTTAATCGATGCTTCTGCATCCGACAAGCTCTTTAATAAAATCTCTGGATACATTGTGGGA
Organism: Spea bombifrons; assembly: GCF_027358695.1. Lineage (NCBI taxonomy): Eukaryota > Metazoa > Chordata > Amphibia > Anura > Pelobatidae > Spea > Spea bombifrons. The sequence continues at coordinate 110,128,565 of NC_071089.1, forward strand.
GGGTTCAAGACCTAACTGTAGTGCATTTAATCTGCACTCCCTGTGTATATTGACACATACACAAATGTTACATACTCCCCAAAGTTTGAAACGATCAAAGAGCCAATTAGTTTATGGAGACACTCCAGCCATCATATGACAGCTATGTGTTCCCTTTAAATTTTCATGGCGTCCCCCTTGCGAAAGCATGGGGGGATTCTGGAGAACCCCTGCATATGCATTTGTCTTTTCTCCCCAGCCCCCTGCTATATGCCGTGCAGGAGATTGCTCGTAACACGCTGCGAACGGGGATTTGTTCACTTATTTATTTCAATGGAAGCATTTTAATGCCACAGATTGGATGCTTAAAGCAGCCAGTGGTGAGAATCATCACACCACTGATGAGGGAAGCAGCTGCAGGGCTGCAGCTTCTACCTAAGGTAAATTATATTATTATTAATTTTTAACATTTTTCTTGAAAGCATATTAAATAAATCACCGAGTACTTTAATATTTGCATTCTTCTTTGGTGGACCCATCAGGGATGGGAAACTCTCCCTTTACTGTGACTCTGTGACCCACTTACAGCTATTTTTTGCATGCAGGTAAGGCATTCAGAAAAAGAATAATACATTTAATATGCAAAAATGATACCGTGATACACTCGTACCCAGCAACCATTCTGAGAAGAACGGAGGGGTTTGGGTTCTCTAAAAGGGACTGTCCCTCCTAACATGAACACAGCCATTCATTATAAACATGGTTGCATTAATAGACATAAAGGGATAAAAGACATTTCTGGGCGCTAAACAGTTAAACGCTAATGCTTATAAGATGATTCAATACTCTATGATTTGAACCAGATATCTTGAAGAGTGGATGTTTGGGCATTTTAAGGCTACTAACAAAGCTATCACAAAAGTCTTTCTTCTCTGCGGGAGTCCAGAGGGAGCCGAGATTCACCGCATTCAGCCCGTGATTAAAACGCGCATGCTTGTGTTAAGTTATTACATCTCGTGAATAGCTGAGGAGTACGGTGTGATTGTTGAGTAGGTCCTGGGAATAACTAAATGATCTGTTAAGAAAATAGTATTTTATTTTCACATTGGAATGTTTAACTCCCTCTATGGTTTTCTACCCCCCCATCACCATGATTAATTATAAAAAATCCACTTGTATCTAACGGCAAGTTTTCATTTTCAGCTAATTTCAACCTATTCATGGTTCCCATACTGCAAGTAGCTTCAGAATCAGAAACTTATTGAGCGCAGATTTTCTCCAGCCTCTCTATCTACAAGAGAAATGGCCAACAAAATAGAATCACTACATAATAATACTAATACGTTGTGAAAAAATAAGAAACATGTAGCGATCACATTTATCTTTCCATCATTATCTGGGTTTTAATTCTGTTCATCGGGAAGCAGCATAGGTCAATCCTTTGGAGATCTACAAAGGGAATATATAAGCTATAGAATACGACACATACTCTGGCACAGTTCTCAAAGATATCTAGGGGATAGACAGGGCCATTTTCTTTCTTTTTCAAAAAACGAGGGCAAAAAAGGTAGGTGGGCACGACCCATGAGAGCTTTAGGCATTCCACATGCCCAGCAGGAATGAGACAAAAAAGGTTTTAGAATGAGGATAAATCTTAGGGTACCTGCGGGGTTCTGGGTCCTCATTAATCATTAAGATGTTTTTTTTTTCTTTCCAAGTGAGAGGTTATGATCTATCAGTATATAATGAAATATAGTCTGTCAATTTAAAAAATGCTTTTATTAATAATAATAAAAACCTTTTTAATTCCTTAATAAATTGAGAGCTTCATCCTTCCAGATGACTGTCCAGTGAAACAGTCTTTCGTATTTACTTATGGCGGCACTTTGAGAGGTTAGGGGACAGCAGAATCATTCCTGTATGCTGATCTGGTAACATGCAGCTAGACCAGGTCTGACCCCTGCATGCCGGCAGTGACCAGGTTTTTTTAAATATAGATAGATGCTTCCAACTAGTTTTAAGCAATCATTAAAGACTATTGTAATGGGGAAGTGCTTAGGAGACATGCGGTTGGCTTCCTGAGCCTAGTTTTGACAACCATGTATCTCGTATGTTGTTGCCACAAAAAAAAAAAAGGGAAATTGAATATGATAAAAATATCTTTGTCAAAACATGACTTTCTGAAATCCCTTCTGTTATTATAATTATATTTCTTTCTCATACCACATAATACAGTTTATACTTCCTGCTTTTATAAAATGACCCGGGATTATAATAACCCGCACATCATAGCCTAAATCCAATATTCTTTTTCTGACGCCATGCCTCCCACGTGGACAGTACCCTTTTTGGGACCCAAACACCTCTTTACCCCTCTTTTCTCCCCTGATGTCTCTCTTTTCTAGGAGCGCAGAACGTCTGCTGGGTATGAGAGCACCACAGTGTTCTACAGCTCAAAAAGCAATAATATTGTGTAGAAAAACAGCAGAAATGTGTTTCTAAATAAAACATAATGACTCATCTTCTAAATACTTGCATGGAGAACAATTACATGGTCCTAAAATCCCATAAAAAGTCTTGGGTAAAACCCCTTCCCATACCGTCGCATATAATCACACTTAAAACCAAAATCCCTGTCTTTGGCTCTTCTTGGAAGGTACGTTGTTATTCTAAGGTGATTTACATGAAGGAAGAAACTTTAAGAACACATATCTACTGTACAAACAGAATCATTTAAGGAGACTTCCCAAAATAAGTTTCTTGAGGAACATTACAAACTTTATATTACATTTTAATATTCATTTTAACTTAAAAAAAAATCTGTTAAATGGGATGATATTCATGGAACTTTTGGCACAAAAGCCGAATACTGAAACTGATTTTAATGGCGAGTTGAAATTATTTTCTTTTTTCCTGATTGAATTATTAGATTTAGTGTGTGAGTAATAATGGACTCTTCCATTTGCACTTCAGATAAATTACCTTGTCAGAGCGGTCATTGAGAAACCTACCGAGGAAGTACTTAATATGTAAAGTACCCTCGCACACGCAGGCGGTACACGGGGCCATTAAGATGTATACTCTACTTTAATGTAATTTATAATCACTAAACCGATGCAGGCAGATGCAGTTCCCTTATAGAGGACACGCTATCAGTCTGCACGGTCCTTTAAAAGAGAACAGAAACAAGTATTTAAAAGTCAATTAAATTTACATATTGAAGAGGTGTCTTATAAGATGATTTCACGTAGAAGTTCTGCAATAAAGACAAGCTTATAACCGCGTGTGGAAATACATCTATAGTTTTTTTAACTCCTTTATGACAAAGCACACACATGTATGGGCTCAAAATGCATTGTTTTCAATGGGTTTTGGGACCGCCCATTGTCCTTAAGGGGTTAAAAATACAGATTAACCTTTTGTGGAGTTTTTTTTTATTATTATTAAAACAAGCATGGTGTCCCTATGCGAATTAATGCATAAGAGGGCTACAATTTCGATCATAGGCTGATAAAGAGATTTTCTTTTTTTATGATACAGAGCTCCTACGCTCTATGTATTCTTCACATCAGTCCATTACTGAATAGGGACATATAACAATCTCAAAGAGGTAGCGTGATAATAGCTACGGGTGTCCCATTAATGGTGTCCAGCAGGCTTTCAACTGCAAGATAGCCCCAGTGGGTTGGCAAACAACGCAGTCCTACTGACCAGCCATCCAACCACGGTCAGCAATACAGCCATTTTACGATTAGATAGGACAAAAATCAAAATTAGGTCACTAGACGTAGTGGCGGGCTATTTTGCCAATTCAAAAAAATAACAATAAAATGAACATTTACAAAGTACATTGAAAATAACATTAGCACATGTTAAGGTGTACTAGAAGAGGGCTCCTGTGAACTTATATATGAAGAAGTTAAGGTGAAGGACTATTAGGATGATTTGGTGGTGGAGTGCTCGAAGGTGGAAAAAAGTCGTAGGCAGAGTATTTCTATATTATATTTGCATAGGGATAGAATTTAACTCCATGGCCCAACCGGACATGATGGGTTAAGTGAAATAAAAACACTATAAACAAAGTAATACTAACCCGCTGTCAGAGAATAAGTATTCCAAGTGAGTCATGTACACTTCCCACAGCGGAACCTGGTATCTCTCAGCCAGAGACACGGAAATCTTGTACACGTTGTCTTCGAGTGTCCTATACGGGGAAGATACAAAATGACACAATGAAAACAACATACATCATTTTTGTTTTGTTTTCAAGTAACCCATTTAGCAAGGACCATGAAACATGTTCATAAATAAACTTTTGGACGCTTGTCCGGACATACAGAGGATAGGAGTCTATGGGAAGAAGAACGAAAGGATTGGACAGTGCATACTCCGGCTAATACCCTATAGAAAGGCATACATTAGACATGGAACATTGGATGTGTAAGCATTCTAACATGCTATTGATTCTCTAAGGATTAGCACAATTGAAACCAGTGACTACTTGACCCAACTTCTACCAACACACCATCAGGTTTACCACCCACCACTAAGGCTGGACCTGGGGTGGTTTGAAAAAATAAATTCCAGAGAAAAAGAGGGAAAAATATTATTTGGGTAAGGCTCGTAATTCTGGCTCCAAACTGTGGTTCTGAAATATGTAGCCCATTCAATAAAGATACAGTCCGATCACCAGAGGTTCATTCACTAGCTGTCAATCATTCCAGTTCAACCATGTACATCCAGTGATGCGCTTGAAGCATAATGTGCCACGCTTTGAAAAGGCTTGAACTGATTTACAGAGACGGATATTTCACTAGACAGATGCTTTAAGTGTCAGGATGGCTACTCGAGGGTTTAAGACAATAATGCTGATTCTGTCGGTTCTGTGGAATTGCAGTCTTCTGTGTTTTGCATATATGTATGAAGGAGTGAAACCCGTCATGTAGGCTGTTATCATCATGTCATCCTGTGGATAATTAAAGTAATACCAGACTATTTTACTGATCCGGCAGAAAGCAAATGTCATTCATCTCGTTACTTATGTAACGCCGTCAAACATATATCACTAAATTAGTGACCTTGTGCTCGTGTCAACCTGAGTTTGCTCACAGAAGACTCACAACATAATAAACTACTTGAAATAGAACAGAAAACGATTTTCTTAAGTCATTCTGTTGTATAAAAATGACGCAAATCAGCATATAAACTCTATATATGATGCACATTTGATAACTGGTTCAGGTAACGGGAGGTTATGCCGAGTGGCTTATTATTTAAAAAAAATATATACATTTTAAACCCCCCTAGAAAAAATCCATATTGCAAAACATTAAGTGGCAAGAGTATAGTTCTATCCACTCACTTTTCTGCTCCTCGAGCTCATTCAGGTTACAGCGGCTAATTTTAGGTTAAAAAAAACACACTTACAAAAATTGTGTTTGGCTTACCCCCGCATACCAAGGTCGGATCCAGTAAGGGGAAGAACCGGAAAGATAACAGCATGCTTCGGGAGTAGGGATGAAGAGGTAAGTCCCAAGTGCCGGACTCACCCTTTCTTCTCCCTAACTTCAAGGAGGAGGCAGGGCTGAGCTGTGCGAGCTGCACTGAAGATCAGCTGGGGCTTCACGGGCAAGTGAGTAGCGTGTCTGTGTGTGTCTGGGTATGATAGTGTGTGAGTGTCTGGGTACATGTGTTAGTCTGAGTGTCTAGTTGTGTGTGTTAGTGTGAGTGTCTGGGTGTTTTACGTGTAGGTAAGTAATCAGGTCATTGTCTATTACCCTTTTTGATATAAAAATATATTGATTCCCGTGTACAGTAAGGAATTTTAAAGATTTTGATACATATTTCGTATCAACAAATTTTGGTTTTCCAGCACAGATCCTGTTTTAAATTGTCACAGTCGGCTTATCCGCTGGTAACACATTTTTCATGGTATGTTGGTTGAAATTTCGTCCGGCTTGTCTGAAGAAGGGCTTATCTGCGACTATATATAAGGTCACTTAATATATGCCATCCCGGAGAACTTTCTAAATTTGCTGACCCTGAGACTCATGAAATAGTAACCCTTTAATAGCCTGCTGTGATGATTCCGTCTAGAGACTCACCCAATGCGTTAACCAAATGACTCTAATCCCGTTCCTCATGGTAACCCTGACATAACTTAAGGATGCACTTAACTGAGTACCCTGCATTCTCACAGAGATATCAGCCATAACATACCGATAGCAAAAACACCAACCAGCGGTCTAACATATGATCACAGCAATGTGTAATATAGGAGTCACCAAGAGAAGCTGCCCCTTCACACTGAGATTGAGGTGAAACTCAGAGTTCCCAGGTATGTGTATATTCTATTTAAACATATTTAAATCCCTTCACTGTATTAACCTCTGCTGATAGGTCATTCCCAGGGCCCCAGGTGGCACTTTAGAAGGGGCGGCACTTTGCCGCCCCAAGCGGTTTTTTGTTGTTGTTTGTTTTGAAGCAGAGGAGAGAGAGAGGGGCGCCAAGTGGTTTTCGCTTACCCGCTCGGCGCCCCTCTCTCCTCTGCGGCGAGTCTCCCTGCTCGGTCTCGGTGCCGGCTTGTAATGCAGAGCGCCGGAAGTGGCGTCAATTACGGCGCTCAGCATTACAAACCGGCACCGTGGCAGAGCAGGGAGACTCGCCGCAGGACTCTTTAAAGGTAAGTACCGGGGGGGGGTAAATAATGGCGTCAGCGAAGTTTAAAATGCCGCCCCCCCCCGCGTCGGCGGCGGGGGCGACATTTTAAACTTCGTCCCAGGCGCCGTTAAGTCTTCGGCCGGCCCTGGTCATTCCACCTATCCACCTCAGTGCAGTAAAACTTTGTTACATCAAAGTTGCTGCCTCGCATATATATATTTTCGCCTCTCGAGTGCGTTTCCATCCGGCAATTTAATATTGTAAATATTTGTAACATATTCTGTCACCTGCCTTATGTATTCAACTATTTTAGCACGCAACCCAAATAGGTTATTGATAAATCGTCGAAGCATGAATATTCGGGTGAATCCATGGTGTTTACGACCCTGCAGATGAGATATTAAACAATGTATTTTATGAATCCCCCCCATTACTGATGGAAACCATACATGTCTGTAGTTACCTGCTGACTTTCATTGTGAAGCTGGACTAGTGTCCTAACCTCCAATCCCCCCGAATCAGGTTTTCTAACGTCCATTCATCTGGAAGCACTCCTGCCAATCATAATTCCATTTATGTTTTCTTCAGAGCACCCATAAGCTCCTTTGTAACCCTATCCAGGCATTAATCAGTTTTATCACACGGTTTAAATGGGACTTGATCTTCCATAAACATAATATCATCTATTTGCTTCTCTAGTTTGTTTTCTAGGTGGGGTAGGAGTCACACATTTTATTTGATATACACTCAATAAGTTTGTTGGATCTCTAACCCCTTAAGGATCAGGGCTCTATATGTACCCACACAAGTTATATATAGATTTTTTTTTTTTATCACAAGATGGTGATTTTAATTTTTTTTTATATTTTTTTGTACATTTTTTAAACAAATTAAATGTCGCATATTTTTTTTTGCACTGCTCTCTATAGAGATAAATAAAATATATATATATATATATTTATCTTATAAAAGCAAAGCATTAGGCAAAATCTAAGAGGGGGGCTTAAGCAACCATATGTATTTAGAGCATAAGGCACTTAATCATTATGCCATGGGGAACTATAGCTAATGGACATGGACCAAGCTCCTAAGTGCACCAAACCAGCAGCGATGAATGCACAGAGAACGTGCATTCACCTCCCTCCTGCGCTCACATTTACTTAGTGGTTTTGAGGCACTATTTGTACCTTTATGTTATTCATTATTATTTTGGTTCTCATCCTCCGTCCAGTTCGGTTTCTGTAGATGGGAAAAGTAGGCCAGCTTTGTAAGACAGCGAGGCTTAACCATTTAAACGCCTGATTTGGGATTAGAAAGCACATTGTTCAGCCCTCTCTCACAACGCAATTCGAAGTATTTGTATCACTGAATCAAAGTCGCTCAGACGGTAATACTAATTGTTTGTCTGTTTTTTGTAGCCTCCTGAACATTCTGCAGTATACAAGCTGTCATGAGAACAATTCCCAATGCGAATAAGTTATTTATGTTATCATATGGGACTGGGGCACCAACAAAGACCAACAAAGGCTATAGAAGTCAGCAGGCGAAGGAATTTCTGAGGAAGGGGATCATGATCTTTACTAAGGAAAAGGTGGGATGCTGCACAGCCCCATTGACATAGATAAGTCATCCTAAACGAGGATACCGCATCCCTCCATCTCTGTCTGTATACACAGAGAAACGTGATAGACCACAGGAGTGGTAGGGGATGCTCTGCAGAGTACGGCGTCATGCGCCCGTTAGCCCCCGCGTCTTTAAACCTGTCACTTCTCTCTGCCAATAATATATGGAGCGCTTTCAAAACCCAGCAACTTTAATACGCTGTAGAGATCCAACAGTCGTTCCGGCTACCAACAAACTGAGCAGTGAACATGGCTTCTGTTTTGCCCTGAGAGAAATCGTGTTGCTTCAAATAACAACCAGGCCATTTCCAAGAAAACAAAGAGGCACGGCAACAAAAACTATTGGACGCATTAGGAACTAATGGCCTGGAAACCCTGGCATTTAACGTGTTTTCTGTATATCCTCTCTTCTGTTTTCCCTTTAAGCTGAAACAATAACACATAAATGGCTTTAAAAAATACCGTCAGTAGACAAGACAATCACAACATCTGATATTTTTAATTTAAGTTACAGAGAGACGTTTAACAAATGGTATCTTAAATCACTAGGCAATCATTTGCACAGCTACCCTTTATAGCCTAATTATGTCCTTCAGACGCCCTGTGGATCTGAGAGGACTGAACGAGCAACCCAATGGATCTGAGAGGATTCAATGAGATACCCAATGGATCTGAGATGATTCAATGAGCTACCCAACGGATCTGTTGTCCTTCTGACTTCTTAATGGAAGGGACATATGTTATCTTAGGCCTGGGGTCCAGTAGGTCTGAAGGGAAAAGGAGTCTTGCATTTGGTCAGCCCTATCGGAGCACAAAACCTAAAAACATCACTACTTAGCTGCAAGTTTAAAGATAATATGATTATAAATATGATAATATTTTATACTAGTTTTGACAACATCACGGAGCTGGTGGATGTTATAGACCTTGTGCTCCCCCACCGTCCGTTTGAGGATGCCCCACAGATGCTCAATAGGGTTTAGGTCTGGAGACATGCTTTGCCAGTCCATCACCTTTACCCTCAGCTTCTTTAGCAAGGCAGTGGTCGTCTAGGAGGTGTGTTTGGGGTCGTTATGTTGGAATATTGCCCTGCAGCCCAGTCTCTGACGAGAGGGGATCATGCTCTGCTTCAGTATGTCACAGTACATGTTGGCATTCATGGTTCCATCAATGAAATGTAGCTCCTCAGTGTCGGCAGCACTCATCCCGGCCCAGACCATGACACTCCCATCACCATGCATGACTGTAGGCAAGACACACTTGTCTTTGTACTCCTTTCACCTGGTTGCCGCCGCACACGCTTGACACCATCTGAACCAAATACGTTTATTTGTCCTGTGGTTCCAGTAATCCATGTCCTTAGTCTGCCTATCTTCAGCAAACTGTTTGCAGGCTTTCTTGTGCATCATCTTTAGAAGATGCTTCCTTCTGGGACGACAGTCATTCAGACCAATTTGATGCAGTGTGCGGCGTATGGTCTGAGCACCGACTGGCTGACCCCCCACCCCTTCAACCTCTGCAGCAATGCTTGCAGCACTCAAACGTCTATTTCCCAAAGACAGCCTCTGGATATGACGGTGAGCGCATGCATTCAACGTCTTTGGTCGACCATGGCGAGGCCTGTTCTGAGTGGAACCTGTCCTGTGAAACCGCTGTATGGTCTTGCCCACTGTGCTGCAGCTCAGTTTCAGAGCCTTGGCAATCTTCTCATAGCCTCGGCCATCTTTATGTAGAGCAACAATTCTTTTTTTCAGATGCTCAGAGAGTTCTTTGTCATGAGGTGCCATGCTGAACTTCCAGTGACCAGTATGAGAGAGTGTGAGAGCGATAACACCAAATTTAACACACCTGCTCCCCATTCACACCTGAGACCTTGTAACACTAACGTGTCACATGACACCGGGGAGGGGAAATGGCTAATTGGGCCCAATTTGGACACTTCCACTTAGGGGTGTACTCACTTTTGTTGCCAAGGTTTAGACATTAATGGCTGTGTGTTGAGTTATTTTGAGGGGACAGTAAATTTACACTGTTATACAGGCTGTACACTCACTTCTTTACATTGTAGCAGAGAGTCATTTATTCAGTGTTGTCACATGGAAGGATATAATAAAATATTTACAAAAATGTGAGGGGTCTACTCACTTGTGAGATACTGTATATATATATTTGCCCTTGGCCTTGTATGGGGGGGGCACTAAGTGGATAACTGGGTCCCAGGAAAAGAATCCAGGTGTGTTTTCTGAGGGTTTATTTTGATTTTTTTAATATTTTTTTACAACCCATTTTACACTGATTATACGTCCCAATACTACTTTCACCGAATTCCACTGGACAATACCCTATTAATGTTATTTCCATCCTCCGTTTCTCTTCCATTCACTCTCGCGAGCCCTGCTGAATCCTCTGGTTCTTGTTCTGCCCTCTCTGTTGACATTCCACCTCAATTCTTCATCGTTGCCACTACTTTTCTCAAGTGTATCGAGTATTTCAACATGTTTTTAGACTTCTAAGTGACCTGTGCTGCGATTTATGGTAAGGTGCTATAATGAAAATGGTCGAATACCTGGGTCTGTTGCGAAAATCATGAAACAGATCAGAAATAAGAAAGAATATATCATGTAGTCCTTAAAGCCTACAACTTCTGTACAGTTTATTCGGGGATATATAATATTTAAGGTTGTATAAAGTCTGTGTGTATTGCAATAGATGTTACCATTCTGTTGAAACCTGTAGGAACTTTGCAACCCATGCTTTGGCCCCATTCTAAAACATATTCAATTCAAATTCTAATAGATATTGTTTTTGGCTACAGCATACAAAAAAAGTAAATAGACAAAGTTTTTCAACACTAAATTTCCAGCCTGTCAATCAAACTGCCTTCTTGCAGACACTTTAATTGTTTTCTTCCTGTCAAAGATTTCATGGTTTCAGTAACCATAGGACAGCCATTTTTTGGTAACTCCAAGGCCTCTAACACCGCGCTGACAGCTTGTAACAAGAGCTTATCTGTGTATAACAAGTGCACAGCGCGGACTGGAGCGGGTGGAGAGCGCGGACAACCGTCCTGTCTAGGCATGTCAGTTCTCCATGCAAATCGATGCCCTCGTCTGATTTCTGAATGACAAGAACGCTTCCCGGTGTCCTTTAAAACACTCTACCGGCTTGGCTCTGTTTCATCGACAGTGACATGTAACGGAAGAGCTCAACCTAGCGACATAATAAATATATATCGCAAAAGAAATGCTGATGCTTGTTTTTTGTTGTTATTATTATTATTTTTTTTTTTTTTATAAAGCTTCTTAGAAGTTCACCGAAGTTTCTTCTAAGCAAAAAAATAAAGAAAAGCATAAGCAGCTGATGACATGGTAACACTTAAAACAGCAGGGGGGATTATGCCGCCCTCCACTTCGTCATTTCGGTAGCAGCATGAGTACATAATCACATTTTCACACAAAACCATTACTGAACAGGAGGAGAGGGCGAGGACATTCTATTCCAGGCGGTTTTATGAAGGGCAAAGGATTGCTTGGGGTGTCGGGATGGACCCTACTGTCATCTGCGTTCATCAACCACAGGCCATCACGAGGAGGAGCAAAAATAAAAGTAATGTTTCCAGGTAGCTATCGCCTATGTATTGCGAGGGAATGCAAATATATTAACCCCTTAATAGCCACTGGTGCTTAGCTCTGCCCGTTCACCTGCTCTGGTGCTCTCACCCCACTGCGTGCCAACTTCAAAGAGGAATGCAGTTGACTTGTCACAAAAAAGGATAAATAAATTGGATGATTTATTTGGTTTAAAGACCTATTTTTACTAAAACTGCCTGATCGCTGTACTGTTTCAGGTTTACTGAAATGGGGATAGACACTACAAAGCTACAGAGTAATAACCAACTAGATCATCCTGTGATCATATTTCTGTGATTCCAGTACTTTTATTCTGTGTTTTTTCCCCCTTAAGAAGCAGTGAGGGGCTGCGGTGCGAAGCAATGAGGAGCTGCGGTGCATACCAATGCAGAGCACAAAGCCTCTCGCACTGAAAAAGTCTAATTAAAAGCATATAAAAACACTATAAAAATGATTCATGGAAGTCTCGAAGATCAGCAGCATGCCATAATTGGCTCTTTCACACTTTGTTGTTCTCATAGACCGCGAATGGCGAAAACGCATTATTGCTCCGTACAAACCCCATCAGTTATTTGATACAAATTCAGTGATGTTTCACAACTTAGCAAATAGCAACGCGTGCGAGATTAGTTTAACCTGTTGGCTCTTCACTGCATACACAACTATATTTCTCTTCTAAGTGGTTATAAGTGCTCACTTTACGTCGGTTCCATCAATTTGCCAGGAAAACGAGAGGAGGAACCACTGAAGGTGTATCTGCACCAGAGCCCTACTGGCCTGCGATGCTGCGGAACACCTTTATCTCTTCCTCCCTTTCTGGTTCACGGTTTGACACTACGTCCACTGATTATTTAAAGGATCAGAGAAAACAAGAGCCACCATGGACCTTGATACTATATTCCACTAGACCACCAGACCTTGCTTCATGTTCTCCCTGTACTGCAGATATAGACTATGATAAATATGAACACCGTACCGGGTTACACATGCCTCAGATCACCATTGGGCCCATCAACATCACATCTAACGTGCTAAGAGCTCTATAAAAAGGGCTTTCCCCCAAAAATATATATCCCCGAAACACTGTTAGAACACAACTTCCTTTAAAAAAAAATATATTTCAAATATTATTAAAAATAAAATAGTAATATTAATTGTTTTAAAGTCTGCACGTTCTTACACTCTAATGGAACACAAGGACTGGATACCGCAGTATATAATGAGACTATGGACTGTGTTTGCTGCAGTGCAACGTTATTAGCATAATCAATAATTTGTGTAGATTTCCAACAGTTTTCAGCTTTAAAAGACATATTCGTATAAAGAAAAACAAGATATTATATTCCTCTGCAACCTGTTCAGACTTCAAATAAATGCCCGTTTGGAATAGAAACACTATTACTTTCTAGGGGGAAAAAAGGGTTAGCGTGAGGGTGTGAGCGATGATTTATCACCAGGCTTCTGGGGCAGTTATTTAAGGTGCTTGCTCCCTGCGTAATATAATAAAGAGTCCTTGTTTGTAAGTTTGTGTCGAACAGAACTCAATGTACACTGAGCATGTTGTCTGCAAAAAATGTCTCAAGCTTCCTTGTTACTGGGTCAGCTGGTGGAGACTTCACACCTCTAGGCGGTGTTCGGGGGTCACTGCCGTAGAACTGATACAGAGCAGCATCCTAGCTGCTCCCCCAGACCAACCATGGTGAGGGGGGTCTTCCTGCTCCATTGTGGATCTTCTACCTTGAGTATGACATCATAACGCATTACAAGCTACAGCGCATTAGGTCGGCCAACACCCTAACAGGACGAACAGCCCTGTCGGCAGAACACAAGAACATACCATCCTCCCCAAGATATTGAAATCTCCGGGCCGGGTAGTCTTGTATGCTTCCCTATTCTTATTTCTCACTGAGAAGCCTTGAAAGCGGGCAGACGGCAATAACATTTTAAAAATGCATGGCAGAAAGATGCAATCTAATCCTACGTTGCTATTCCAAGCCACAGTGCAAATACATTATTATGTACAGAGATGTTCTCTTAATCTTGCAGGCTAATTGGTATAACTTCAAGTGCTCTAATATAGCACATCACGGAGACACTGCCGTTTCACTCCCTTTTTTTCTCTCTTTGCAAGACGGATACGGAGGCTTGAGAAGATTATCTTTTGTTAATGCATTGCGAGGCCGAGCGAGATGAGAACATTGTAATTTGGCTGAGTATCACACTATTCTTTCTTTGTTTGGCTCTTGCTTATAATTCATCACTAGCACAGCTTAGCATGTGGCTTATTTAGCAGATGAGGAGAGTGCAAAATATTTCTGGAGAATAATGTTTTTTGTTTTTTTTTTCCGGCCTTTAAAAATATGTTCAGGGTCTATAAAACCTCATCAGAAGAGGGGTTTGTGCCCTAAACCATACGTTGCCAATGTTATTTAATTTCTCAAATGAACATGAAGGAAAGTGACACGAGGCCTGACGTTCCTACAGAACTAATGCTCCGGACAGGCGTATCCCATGGAAATGTTCATTGACTTCACTCTGCATTATGAAGGGCCAACCCCAGCTTCTCCTGAAGAAAGGGCTGAGCTGGCCCTGTATAATGCATTGTTAAATGAACGAAGTCACACTTACTCAGCCCATCTTGAATGATAACCCCACTCGGTGGGAACAAGCTTGCAGAGCACAAGTGGAAACTTCATGTTCACAAAAGCTACTGAAGGAGTTGGGAAACAGAAGGCAGTTCTGATAAATGCTGCACCACAAGAGAATTAATCATAACAATGAATGATAAAAGTGCCGCGCCTCCACTTCAGCGTGGTCTTTAACAACAAGCAGCTCCGGCAAGCAACCACCACAAAAATCCCAGAGGACCACTTAACATTTAGATGGGTCTTGGATCCATTATCATTGTTATATGGATAGAACATCTTACTTCTGCCCCCTAAGAGCCTAACAACATAGCCGTTACTAGGGAAGAAGTAGTAACAGAGACTTAGAAAACTCCAACACACAATCTCCATACACTGTTGTGAGCCAGAGCCTAATGTTTTTTTATACCAGACTTACAGACAAAAAATGTATGAAGAGACCACTTACTCGGCCAGCCCAAGTATTGTGTGCCTTTTGTATTCACCATCGGTAGCAAAGCGCTGGACATCAACTCCTTTGCCAAGGCCCTGCAGAATCTGGGCTTGTGTGAGGTCCACCAGCCGCTCGTTGTAATAATGCAACTGCTCGATCAGGGTAACCAGCTCCACAGGCCAGTTAGCGTTGGCATAATCCGAGACGTACTTGGTAACCATTTGGATTAGTTCCTTAGGATCCGCCTAAAGAAAAATAAATAGCATTAAACACAAAAGACACTGAAGTGACAATACCACGGCCAATTGAGAACCCTAAGGAGAATGGAATACTTGAGCGGCTACTGTCTACCAGCGTGAACACATTGTAACACATTAACATTCTTTCACAATAACGTTTAGCGCTTGCATTAACAGGTAGCAAATGACGCACAAACATACATGCAAACCCATTCCTCAGTACGATTTAAAGCACCAGTAACAGTCCCCTTGGATCAACAGCATCTCCGGAAAATAACAACTACTAAGAGGTGCTAAGAGTGATGTTTTTCAGATGCCCTGTTTCCAGGAGGATAACACGGTCACTCCATCACCTATTCCTCTGCTATAGCAATGACCCGATGCCATGGTAAAGGGGACTGGCCAAACCAATCATTATGGTATCATTTAATGGGGAGGAATAAAGTTAAGATGCTGCTCCCATTGCACATGTAATGTAGGATTGTAATGCACATACATACATACTGAATATATATATTTTAAATTTATTCTGTAAGTGCCAAGTTTATTTAGTGCGTAGAATTGTAAAATCTGGTCTTTTGATGGCGAGCAAAATAATCTTAAGGTATAGCATAAATTCACACTTACACTCAATTATTGAACAAACTGGCTTGCAGCCTCTGATTGTTACTGGATAATGATAGGGTTAATTACAGTACAAAATCCACCATGCCAGACAAGCCAGCCCCATCTTCCCTGCAGACGGGAATAATTAAAGGGCAAGCTACACGCTTGCGGTTCAAAGCATTAGCACGGGTCCTCAAAAACTCATTCCTTGCGGAAAGCCTTTAACCCACGGAGCGCTGTAAAATCAGTGCTGTGCATCAGGAGATGCTGTAAAGGGGCTCCTCGTGAAAGTGGATCATAGCGAGGAAATAATTTACTCTGAGTGCTCATTTCACGTCATTAACCATAATCCCAGGTTTCTGGGACAGGACTGCATTCGGTGTGATTATGCGAGCAGGCACATTTCTTGATGCCGTGAACCATGTGGATGTGTTTTAAGAGTTCGCGTTCATCGCTAAGATGATCAGAAGCAGAAGCACTCTAGCAATAGACCCCGTATTACAGGAAATATTGCGTGCAAGTTATTTGTGTCTAAACAATTCCTTGCAAGAGTTTGTCGGGAATAAGAAAAAAAAAAAACT
This sequence comes from Spea bombifrons, assembly GCF_027358695.1. Taxonomy (NCBI): domain Eukaryota; kingdom Metazoa; phylum Chordata; class Amphibia; order Anura; family Pelobatidae; genus Spea; species Spea bombifrons. The sequence continues at coordinate 110,144,959 of NC_071089.1, forward strand.
CTTATGCGTACTGTATGGGTTCCCTTTTTGTCTAGAACATAGGCTGGAAAGATGCTGAAAACTCTACGACTTTCTGTACAGATATCTTTCGCCTTGGAGTAGCAGTCTACGTAACTGTAAAGCACTGAGCTGGGCTGGATTCTAGAAGTCAGGTGGCCACCACTTCTAAACCCTCGCTCTGCTTTTGTATATAGGTTACTGTGGACCCATCCCTTCCTGAAACATCAAAAACTTGTTCCTAACATTTCCTATCTAACTACAACATTTAATGCAGAATTTCCCCGACTTGGCATTGTGAGAGTAGCAGGTGTTGGGAGCTGGCTAGTAGAAGTAGGGTGTCAACGTGGACATACTGAATGTCTCACCTCGAGTGCTCCAAAAACACGTTTGACTGGGCATGTCTACTGGAGCCACGTGAGGAGTCTGTCCCTGTAGAAATGGACTTTACTACGTGTGACCAGATCTAAAGAGGTCTATTCACAAAAGTCTTAGGTGGTAGGCGATGTAAACAGTTCCATCTATAACAAAGCTTGTTGTATCCCCCAACTAATTATTAATATTCCGGTCACATTCCAGTTGATGAAACTTTATGAAAGTTTTACAAGTTGCAGCCAAGTTTCTGGATGTTGGAAGATCAATATGTAAATTTTCAACTTGTAAATACTGTTGATAAAAAATCTTGGATTCTTAGATCTTTTGTCACAACTCCCATGGATTTAGCAAGGAACAACCATTTTTTAGCAGCTTAGACTCTTAAGTATCAGCTAATCTGTGTCTTTGATGGGATCATGGGTTCAACTGAACTTTGTAGAACCTGTTTTTAAAGCCTATGGATTATCGAGTAGAGATCAATTACAAGTGGACCTAATGTAAGGCATGGTAATCAGAAAAAGAACAAAAACAAACACTAAAAACAGACAAAAACATACAGAAAAATACATTAACATACTAAGAGAAAAAAAAAACAGCTCTCAGAACCAAAATTCAGATAAATTTTGAAACGCACAGGCTGCAATTTTATTAAAAACATCTTTAAATGGCAACTCGGAAAACCATCAGGAAACACAAAAATACAATAATTTTCCTCTAAGCATAACAAAAGCATCTAAGAGTAATTCACTGAGTATTCAGCGACAGACAGGGAATTCATAGAGCACTTTTTTTCTTTGGGCTTAATTGACTTTTCTACTTAAAAATTCAGAATTCAGATGATGACGTGGTTTGCCGTTTATCCCAGATTTCAAATGCACATCATATAAGTAGAAAGAGGTTGGCAATTAAGTGACATAATATCATCAGATTACCTACAAGAATAATGATCTTTGATCAATGATCATTTATGGTTAAAATACACCTAGAATAAACCCTCCAGATATTTAAACAATTACATAAGTCCTGGCCTTTTGTTTCCTCTGCTCAACATTAACATTTAAAATATAATATTACAAATATATGCCCTCTATTTTGCTGTGATTTTATCTGTGATTCAATCAATGCAGCCCAAGCAGCCCTCTCCTACTGCTTCACTTCCCCCCTCAACCACCAAATAGATTGTAAGCTTGCAGGACCAGGGCACTCTTTTCCTTTTTATACCAGTTTGCCGACGCTATAAAAATGTAAAGTAAAGCTGAAAAGACTAACACAAACATAAAAACATTCAACTGACATAAAAAAGCACTTTACAAAGCGAATGAGTTTTAAATCAAGTGAAAGCTTGTCCTGCTACTGATGTAAATGATGAAAGATCACAGTAAATGTAGTTTATCGATAACACAGGGCCCTCCGGGTTTGACCCGGCGTCTTCAGGTGTAGCCTTCCTTCCCTGGCACTCCGAGTCAGTTTTTTCTTTCTCTGAGTGGTCGTGGCCTCGCCCATGGCCTGCCCATATACCACCTATTACACGCCCCCTTCTATTGATACCCGCCCACACTATCTCATACAAAAGGCACGCCATGTGTGGCTACCCTCAGACAAAGCCTCCCCCACCTCCCAAGAAAACAGAGACAGAGGGCTCTGGAAATCCTGCCCTAGGGTTGAATCGTTCCTTTGATAGATGCTTGTAAGAGCGTTCACATAATCTAAAAGAAGAACCAATGATATGAAACCCCTGTGCTAACGGGAAGAAGAGAATATGTACATAAAATAATTGAGGACATTGGTATCTTAACAGAAGGCCCAAGAGACGAGGAAAACAAAAGAGCAAACTACTTTATGCTTTTAATGAGGAATTTATCAGCTGAGTTACCCACTTTTCTAATTACGAAGTGACATTCATATCCAATCTGCACTGGTTCATTACGTTCTTATACTTATGCCACGGGAAACTTTTCCTAGGCACGTAATGGATTATTTTTCTTATTATTATTATTATGGTGATCAAAATAAAAAACAGAAATTATTATTATTTTTATTATTTTTTATATTTACGTTGAAATATTTTCGGGTGTATACATAGCCCATAAAAGATAAAGCAATCTTCTCTTTGAATATCTCCTGAATTACCTGCAGAAATATAGAATTATACGCGGAAGGCGAATCTACCGCCGTTAAGTGCAGGTCAGTTCCGTGGAAGATTTTATTTTAGAGTTTGCAGGATTATCAGACCATTAACATTCCTTTTAATGGATTGCTCTGCCAAGCTAACGCAAACCCATAATTTATTGCGTGCATTCACTCTTAAATTCCACTGCAACATTATTGCTCCGCTTACTCCATAACACCGGAATCGATATTTGTTATTGCTGTAAAATTAGAACCCAGGCACATGTTCAGACTGATATACAAACACACACACACACATATACCGTATTGGCCCGAATATAGGCCGCACTTTTTCCCCCCACTTTAAATCTTTAAAGTGGGGGTGCGGCCTATATTCGGGGTCTAGCGCCCGACGCCCGGGACATGCAGTCCCGGGCGCCGGGCAGGCAGCGGGGTCAGGATACAGGGGACCTGTATCCTACTGTCTGATACGCCCAGACAGCCTCCCCTGCCAGCACTTTCCACGGGGGGAGTACCGGCACGGGAGGTTGTCTAAGTGCATCGCGTGGACGTTCCGCATGATGCATTTTACTCCCCCCCCCCCGACTTACCAGAGCAGACTCCCGGGTGTCTTGCAGGGCCGGCGGAAGACATCTACGCAATACGCGTATACAACTTCCGGTGCCGGCACTTCCGCTGAGTGCTGGCACCGGGAGTTGTATACACGATGTGCATAGATGTCCCCCTCCGGCCCCGCAAGACACCCGGGAGTCTGCTCTGGTAAGTCGGGGGGGGGGGCAGAGTGGCAGCATATCTCGGGGGGGGAGGACAGAGTGGCAGCATAGGTTGGGGGGGCAGAGTGGCAGCAAATCTCGGGGGGGGGGGACAGAGTGGCAGCATATCTCGGGGTGGGGGGAGAGGACAGAGTGGCAGGATGTTTTTTTGGTGCTTTTTTAAAGAAAAAAACTTTTTCTTTAAAAAAGCACCAAATTTTTAGGGTGCGGCCTATATACGGGGGCGGCCTATATCCGAGCCAATACGGTATATATATATATATATATATATATATATATATATATATATATATATATATATATATATACATACACACACACACACACATTTATATAAAGAAATCTCATGGTTTTGTTCTGTCTTTTTTTTATTGGATTCAAAAAGTAGTTTTTCCCCTGCGCTACCTCTGGTTGTTGAAAAGAAGATGAAAAAATGTTTTCTTTCAAAGGCTATTCCAAACCATCCCAGATATTTCTAATCGTTTTGAACCATTTGACGGAAATAAACTCCCCTCTCACCTATATCGTGTAATTCTGCGGGTTTGACCAGGAGTCTCTGGATGAAGCATTGCTTGCCCAGGTCACCAGGTCTGTTTCTTCTCTCTATGGGCCGGGAAGTATTTGGCTACACCAGGCCTGGACTGGAAATCTGGACCACCATCCCTGGAGTGCTACTGGCTAATATCACTCCATACAATGTGTACGGTCTCTCATATCCAACGGTTGGCCCCGCTTATGATGTTGGTAGCCGCCAACATTAAAGTGTCAGGGCTGCCCAGTTCGGCCCTGGGTTACACCCATTCCCTTCTTACCTCTTTCCCATTCTCTGCCCACTAAAGGCTGTCTGCATAACTCCATGCATAACTAACTCCGCTCCCTAACAAAACCACTCCCACAGAACAGGAAGCGCTCTGTGCAGCCTTCCTTGAGATGTACTCAGGTATGCTCTAACCATGGACACCACTACATTAATGCTTTAAACTTTCTGAGAGCTTCACAAAGCGTCTGGACTGGTCTAGTGATTAATCTATTCTGACCAGCGCTGCGTTTATGTTCTTGTGTGACTATACAGTCCATACCCTTAGATACCAAAATCTCAGAAACAAAATTAATGCTTTATTGTGCCTTTTCCATATCATTTAAAAAATGCATACATTGGCTGATTTTGACGTCTTCACTAATTAAAGCATAATAGACTAAGGCTGCAAGAGCTGGGCCCTCTTCGCTTTAACTATCACCTAATGTATCGGTTTGTCATTCCCCTTGAATATATGTATTGTATTAAGCGCTGCGTAAACTGTTGGCGCTATATGAATAAAAGATAATAAGAATAAGTAAATCTGATTGTCAAACTATATATATTGCAAATGCCCCCCCCTCATATAATAAAGCTAGAATCAGCTGGCGCTCTATAAATAAAATGTAATGTAAGATAATATTAGAAACTGTGCTGAACTTCCTACTGATCAATCAGCCAAGAATAGGATATCTCCTACTGGGAGGCTGTTTCATTTACCTACTACCCCCTAGGTAAATCTTCCTTACAATGCACCTAAGCCTTTGACCCCTAGATTTATATTATAACCTCTTGTTATAAAACCCCACCTAGTATACGCAAAGGTTAGCAAAATATTCTCATGTTAATTCTTGTCACATGAAGAACGGAGACAATGTCAGGTGACCCGCACCTTGTATGTATCTCTCTCTGTCAGATTCGAGTAAAATCGAGTGCACTAAGCGTGTAGAACTGAAAGGTTTTAGCAGTAATGGGGATTCTTGCTCCCCGCAGTGTGCTCAGTAATGTGCCGACAGCGCCCGCTGTAATAAGGGTACCAGTGTAGGCGCAGTGAAGCCCGGACAGTCCCTGCAGTAATATATAACAATGCACACAAAAAAATAAGATAAAATGTTTTGGGGGATTTATCTGTTTGCCTTAAGGACCTCTGGGGCAAACCTAGAATTTGCTCCTTGGTCTTGTCTTAGGTTCAGGATAGCTATATTCCCATCTCCCTCATGTTTAAATCTCTCCACTTATCTCTCACTCTCTTAGTAAAATAAAACTTTCTTACACTAAACCTCTGACCCCTTACTTTTAGATTATGACCAACTTTTTCTAAAATGTCTTCCATCCGGTGCCTTCCTAGATCCCTTAACATATTTGAATGTTCCTATCGCATCTCCCATCGCTCCTCTCCTCCAAGGTATATATATAGAGCTGGTTTAGTCTTTCCTGATATTTTTTTTTACCCCGCAATATATTTACAATATATTTTAGCAGCCCTCCTTTGAACTCTCTCCAGAATGTCCATCTCCTTCTTCTCCAGAAGCAATACTCTAGGTAGGGTCTCAAAAAGCCTTTCGTACTAGAGAGTATTAGGTCCATTAGAAGGCATCGCTAATATCTACAAACTGTCTGCTCTGGGTCTAGTGGAAAGAATAGAGAAAACTTAGTCACACATATATTCACACATTCACGCTTACAGTATACAAACCACGCAAGTATTCTAGATAAAGGGACAGCCCCGCCATTGACATCTGCATGGTCCCTTTACTTTCCCATGGGATTCCTTTTGCAAATGTATTGGGGGGATTTTGCAAGAAAAAACTGCATAAAAGTAATCCCAGAGAGCATTCTGGGACATTAAACACCCCCTTAAACCAGCGCTGGAAAAGTTGTCCTCAAGGTATTAATTGTTCACACATCAGGCAACTTTGTCAACCAAAATTATTCATCACACAGAGATGGATACTGAAACTATTTATATGTAAATGAAATAATTTCGCAATATAATGAGTTACTGGCAAGTCATTTAATGTATCCATCAGCCATCCATCACGCCGCAAGCTTTTTGTTGCTTTTTGGCAAAGTTTCCAGAATACTGGTTTCCTCATACGCAGAGTTTATTATCTGCTTTCACCATTCTGTACATGTTTAGGTAAAAAAAAGTCATTCTTATCTCCGTTCACCAGTCCTCTCCGTGTCTGGGTGAAAAGTAATCCATTTCCCCGGATGTCTTTTTATTTTTTTATTTTATTTACTAAATGAGTAGACTTTTTACCAGTGCCAGGATCATTCTGCATATCCATATAGAGCAAAGCAACCGGCTAGTTTGGCACCTAGACTGAGAATGATGTAAAGGATCGGAGAGCAAAGTTCAGCCATTAATAAAACACGGTGTATATGTAATGTATAATGAATAATTAGATTTAGACAGTAATAATCACACGAGAAGACATATTACTTAGGACCTGTGAAACCAACTGAGCAGCGATTATTCTTCAGGCCCAGATGATAGATCGGCACCACTATAACCTTCAACTTCCAGCCTCCAATAATCAGTAGAGCCAAAGCCACATTTATTTTTTCATATGCCACCCATTTCTCAATTTATTTTGCTCAAAACATAGTAACACAGTAATATATTTTTTTTTTGGGGGGGGGGGGCAACCTCGCTGCCGATCCAGAAAAAGGCAAAAACTTCACATGGAAGCAATTTCCAACTGTGCCATCTTTGATGTCCCTAACCATCTCAGTAGAGTCTCCATAAATTGAATTAAAGGGCGCTTCGCTCGCGTAAGACATTGCACGCCACAGTTATGATGTCATATTCCAGCGTGCTGTGTGATGCATTTAGGGCGCTGACTGCAGAGGGGGTGGCTGGGTGCGCTGCCATGGGTCAGGCCAAGGGCAGTGCCCATAGTACATACATCACTTATTGAATATATCCCTGTATAATGTGCTTTGGCAAAACATTATTTAGTCATATTTATCTACATTTAAGTGCCTGTTATTTCCTGGCTTGAGCATTGTTGTTAGACTTTGGACTATAGTGAATACAGGCAAAAAAGAACAAGTGTCCTGGGCCCATGAACCGTTCAGAGAACCATAGAGGGTCTAGTTGTCTACTAGTGCCTATGTTTTTCCCTTAGTAACTTAAAGAGGGAAACTGTGTTGGGAAGGAAAAATAAGACATGTGATGAAATGAAGGCTTCAACGAGACACAAAAAAGGGAATTACGAAATGGTAACTTGTGGGGTACCAACAGTATGATAGTTGCATGTGGAGTCCATTCACAAAGATGAGTCTGCGTGGAACCACCTTTTATCTTCCCATACACCCTTCACATTATTTATTTACTTTCATAGTATAGTATAGTATTTCATAGCAATCTTCAGCACAGAAAAGGGATGTTGGGTCACAGAATGACCTTGGCATGGCTTTAGGCTCTAGAATGAGAAAGGGGACAGCAGCTAACAGGAGGTTCAGACAAACCAAAACCTCTCTGAACCTCCATTTAAAACCCCTAAATCTGTCATAACGTAGATCAGTCAAATAAGTTGGTGTCAGTAGAAGACCCCTTGTTTGGTGTCATGGCCAGGGTCAAATACTCAGCCTACGGGATCTACAAACTCTATTTGACGTCTGAAACATCAAACAATATACTCCCATATCTACAAACTGTTAACATCTGCCATTTCATAAAACATTTTTCTATTTTTTTAGGTTAAAAAGTAAGGAACTGCTGACTTGTCTAAAAATATATTTTATCTGACGCCACCATTTTTAGTGTCACTCTAAGCCGATGTGTCAAAATTGAAGGGGAGTAGTAAAATTCAATAAGATAAAGAGAAAAAAATATGGTTTTGATTAATAAAGGGATTTTTATGATGCTCTCAAGCGAGATATTCTGCAAGATATATGTTCTTCTCATTAGATTTTCCGCACAGCGGGTGCCAGTCTAATTGGCATCTACAGGTATAAGATTTTATTCCCCTTGCTTTTTTTTTGCACCCAAACTCAATAGCAGAAGGAAGTAAAACGGGGGGGGGGAACCTACAACATGGCAAACAAAATAAATAAAATAACAAAAGAAAACAAAAAAAAGAGAAGAGACCTCAAAGAGTTTATTTAAAATAACAATTTTGGGGCAGGAATAATTGACATAAGTCATAGACACTCTGCAATTCCTCTCTTCACAGAGCTCAAAAAAAGCACAGACTATACGAGAGAATACAAAATAAGTAGTATAGAAATAAAAAAAAATTATGTATGTTTTATTTATTTTGCATCATAGACATCACACAGCAGAAAAAAAACCAGAATAGGAGATAAGAAATTCAGGAAAAACACACTAAGAGGAAACACGCTGACCAGAAGAGCATGCAATCTAGTGCAGATGATGGGTTGAAGGGATGTTTGAATAAATGTTTTAGACACATGAAAAAAAGTGTTTTTCCCTGTCTGATTTACTACTATGTTTTTGTACATATTTTTGGGTCTGAAGGTTATTACATCTTCAATCTCAATGCAAAATCAAAAGAGATCTCGAGTGAACTAAAAACGTCTAATTTTGATACTCAACACCTGGTTAAACTACGGTTAGCAGGAATAATTGCAATCACATGCTTCCTATATGTATAGATCAGTCTCTTAAAGCACATTGTTACTCCCTGTTCCAAAATGTTTTTGGGAAACAATTATTATACGGACAACAATAATGATCATAATGCAGCATCGATAGAAACAATCATTATGATAAGGGGTTTCTATCGATGCTGCAGTGGGAGCCGTGCAAAAAGATATTTAAAAAGAATTTAAAATAATTAAAAAAAAATGCCCCGAAATTCTGTACCACTACTAACCAGATGAAGAAATCCTAAGAAAAATTATTCTTATTTTTACTTTTTTTCCCCTTCTTCATATTGCTACTAATAATTATTGTGCTATATGTATTCTATGGTATCAAGACACGCTCGTGAGGAAGAAAAAAAAAAAGATAAATAAAATAAAAATAAAAATAATATATATATAAAACCCCAGTTTTTAGGGTTGGTGATGACTATGATGAACAGGTTAGGATTCATTAATTCAAGGTCCCCTTATCATATATCACCTAAGTTTAACGATTTCTGTTTACGACACAAAGAGGCACCAGTTTTGTGCGTCCTTTCTTTACCCCGGAAAGTACAGTTTGTATGGCCTTGAATTCTTTAACGGACACTAAAATGGAAACTGGAAGACTGAACATTTTGGGAGATTAATGATCCCTTGCTTTCATCGTGCAGAATGTTCTCTGACTTCAACCACAGTGATAGATGCTGCTAAAGAATTTCCTTGCCACTCTGTTGACACCTATTTTCTTTTGGTATAAAAAGGCCGTTAAATGCTTCTATAATGTTCCGCTTGCCTCCTATGAGAGTTTACACAACAGAATGTTGATACGGGTCTGGCCTTTCGGGATATTGCTGGTATATTCCTGATCACTATTGTTTTGACAGTGATAAAACCTATCATTATAATGAAAATAGAAACAAGTATTGAAGTATAAATGACAAAAAAAAAAACACTTTCAAATTATAAGTTAAACAAAAAAAGCTTGATTTTCTTCTTATGGTATATTGTTTGGGTCTTAAACAATGTAAACAAATGGTAAAATGTATAAATGCAAATAAAACGGATTACTGATAATCAATAGATTGTGGGGGAAACTTAACAAACAATGTCATTTGTTTATGAACTATTATACAGTACATCAGATATTTGATTTAATTCCAATTATTAATGGGCGCGTAGTAACACATCATCATGTTACCATAATTGTGCTCCTTAATTTTCTGTGATAAAAATGCTTTATAGAAAACCATCAGACGTTTAACTATGCTAACCTTTCCCCTCCGTATAAATAAACAGGACTACTTGAGCTCTCAATGTCCTATACAACTTGTGTAATGTATACTATAAATATGCAACAAGACAAAAGGGTCTGTTCACAAAGGTTCACGCTGTGTCAAGCCAACAGTCAAGTCCAGTTACTCAACTGAGTTGGGCAACTTGTCTACTCTCTGAACTCGACTGTCAACTTGACCCAAGTTGATTTGCCTGCCAAAAAGTTGAACTGACTGTTAGGTTGCAAGAATAACTCAATTAAACTCAACAGGACTGCCCAACTCAACCACTTGTACACTCCCCTGCTAACTTTAGCACAACTAACATAGACTAACAGACTTTTTGGTCGCCTACAGTAGCTTTGGACTCAACCCAGAGGGTCAATAGACTCAACCCAGAGGGTCAATGGACTCAACCCAGAGGGTCAATGGACTCAACCCAGAGGGTCAATGGACTCAACCCAGAGGGTCAATGGACTCAACCCAGAGGGTCAATGGACTCAACCCAGAGGGTCAATGGACTCAACCCAGAGGGTCAATGGACTCAACCCAGAGGGTCAATGGACTCAACCCAGAGGGTCAATGGACTCAACCCAGAGGGTCAATGGACTCAACCCAGAGGGTCAATGGACTCAACCCAGAGGGTCAATGGACTCAACCCAGAGGGTCAATGGACTCAACCCAGAGGGTCAATGGACATCTTGATACTCAATTCTACACCAACTCACTGCTCTGTTGCTCTTCAAGTTCATTTAGTCTTGTTTAAGCTTCACCTATTTCCATTTTAATTAGCCAGAGGGAGCAGAAGGCTCTGTAGTGCGCAAGGCGCTTGATCTAACCAAATGGTGCTGTTTTTTTTGTATTGAACAATTATGGATTATATGGTTCATAAAACAATTCCATTTACAAAAACAATAAATCTGCCAGTTTATGATTCAAGACGGTGGAATGAATTTAACTTTGTTCTACCTAAATTCAGGCAACAGAAAACAGAACACTGTCACACTCATACAAACAAGAAGTCATCCAATAACATCTAGTAATAAAACCAACACTGGTTTTATGCCTTTTTAGTCACCACCATTAGAACTGAACATTATTTCCAAAGAAACGATGTCTAAATTAATCTTAACTCTAATGAGTTGGGGGAATCACTTTTTCAGTTTTGCCGGTAACTAAAGCAGTCCACTCCTAATGCTTCCACAAACGGCCTCCTAAAATATAGCATGGTGGTGTGACATTATGATGTCACCATCGCTATGCATGGACAATAGATGAATCCCACTGGGTACATTCTGGCACCGCATTGAATATCATCAAGTCGGCTACTAAAAATACAAATTATAGATCACAATAACAGCATTATTGGGTTTTTCATTTTCCAGAACAGCAGAGATGTTTTAAACAAATACACACACTGTAAATGCATATAACAAACAAGAACAGAAGTAGGACATGAAAACAAGTTTGTTTGAATGCTGCAGTTTTGCTCGATGTAACACAATGGATTAGAACAGATTTTCTGATGTACTTGTTATCTTTATGTTACTTGCTGTTTAGCAGTACTATAGTCCCAAAAATATTTAAAACATGTAAAAAGAAAAAACAAACAAAAGAAAGAAACATTGCCAAGCGTAGGTGTTTATTAAGTGCTTTGCTGACTAGAACGCTTCTGAAGTTTAATTGAAAGCTGAACACAGGCATTGTTGTGTAGACAGTTTTGCGTTTAATTTGTACCCAAGTCATTGGGACCCCCAAGGCAGGGCTCAATAGATTTCAGGCACACGTGGAAGACTAAATGCTGTCATCTACATTCGGTCAGGAGCTGCTGCACTATTACTGCCGGCTCACGTGAACTTTGAAGGTTTAATGCGCTAACATACAAGCTGATGAATTGTTTTTAACAGGCGCTCATCCCCCAAAGGCCATCACGGCATTAATACTGAGCATGTGCAGTAAGCATACTTAAGTACACGCCTGATTTCAGTTGAAGCAGCCAGTGGGAGGAGAAAAACGAGGCTGTACTCTCCTTTTCTAACTCCAATAACTGAAGTATGCAAGCACAGACTCGCATGTAATAAAATGCATTGAGGTCCATAAAACTGGACATAATGTACATGTAAGAAAACAGACTACACCTTTAACCACCAGAACATTATCACATCTAAAAAGACCTGCTGTGTCAGTAGGATATCCCGACACCATTATATATATATATATATATATATATATATCTCAATATAAGAAAGAAGTACTTTGTACAAAATGAAGAAACAAAGGAACATATCCTAAAGAAGTTGAGCTGATTTGTTCTACACTGCAATGTGGATGTCTCAATGCTGGAACTCTCATATATAATCAACAAAAAAAAGAAAACAAAAATGAATAAAATGAAGTGTTCTATATGAAAATAAAACATTAACAATCGAGTCCTAGGTAATTACTAAACATCTTAATAGTCAACCGATATGCTCGATTTTAAATCATGTCCCGAGTCCACTGGCTACATGCTTAGTACAAAAAATAAACTCATCTCTTTTGAAGGTGAGAGGCACAACAAAAAGGTATCTTTCTGCTGACATGCTACCTCTTTAGTTGATAAGAACTGCCAACTCCGCCGAATTAAATGGACGGAAGGATCAATACTGCTCTGATCACTCAATTAAGACACTTTAGAAGGTAGAGGTCTATTTGGCACCTGACAAATCATTCACGACAGGAAGCCCTTTAGACACTATCAGGCATTTTCTACACGCTTTAACCCTTAAAGACATGATATATATATATATATATATATATATACATACATACATACATATCATGTCTCCTAGTCTCACCAGTCTATATATTAGTCTATTATATTATCACATATTTGACTCACTAAGTAAGTCAAAACATGCATTTATTTCAGATGAATTATACCAAGACACAATAAGAATGCCCAATTCTCCCTATAACCCTAGGGGAACGATATAACATTGTACTGTATTCAATATGTGATATGCATGCCTGTTACAGATGGTTTTTATTATCCAATGGAAAGGTGTAACTTGGCAGGAGTATTTCATCGGTTGTTATGGTGGGTGATAAGAATAAACGCGGTGCAATCTTAGTACCTTTACTTTTAGCTTTAAGGATAACCGTTTCCCTGACAGCTTTTGGCACAATTTTATAGCGTGTGCCATTTTTGGCAGTGAGATTTTTTTATTTACAGGTTGAGTATCCCTCATCCGAAATGTTTGGGATCAGAGTTATATCGGATAAGGGGTAATTACGGATAACAGATCTGTCTTCTCATCTGTGTCCGCTCCGTTCTTCAGGCTTCTCCCCGCGGTCAGAGAGCTCTTCCGGTGCGTTGTTCCAGTCCCCAGATTCCGGTACGGAAAAAAAAGACAGTAGCGCTCTGGGGAAGCCTGAACAGCAGACCGGAAGAGCTCTCGGACCGCGGGGAGAAGTATGAACAATGGAGCGACAGCAGGGAGAAGCGGAAAAGGAGGGGAGGAAACGATCTACTGAAGACAGGAGAGATCAGACACGTCTCTCCTGCCCTTTTTAAATTCCCTTTATCTGGAAAAAAAATTGGATTATTTTGGATAAGGGATACTCAACATGTATATACTTCTAGGTGAGAACAGTGGCAGCCTGTGGCAGCTCCTGCATTATCCAATCAGTTTCCTGCCTCGAGGTTCTCTCTCTTCTCTTTGCTAAACCTTTACTGAATGAACCAATTGACAACAAGCAGCAACTTAACAAAAGAGAACAGGGGAGAAACAATCATGCAGATATTAACCCCTTCGCGACCTTTGCCGGTTCAGGACCGTCATAACAAGAAGGTCACTAAATGACCTTTGACGGTCCTGAACCGTCAAAAAATTAAATAAGCTTAGAAAGTGATCAACGGCCTTGCTGCAATGCCTCGATGTCGAGGCATTCAGCAAGGCCGAGATCGGCATCGGGGGCCATGTCTGGCCCCTCCCCGGGGCGTCAACAGCCGCCATACATTGTATGGCGGCGGACGCCCGTTTTAAAAGCGTTTAGGAGGCGATCAACGATCGCCTCCTAAACTTAAATGGTGTCGCTGGAATGCCTCGATCAGGAGGCATCCAGCGACACCAAACACTTACCTTTAGGTGGGCTGTGACCGCTCCGGAGAGCGGTCACAGCCGCCGCTGCCGGTGATCTTCGCCATCAAGCAAGATGGCGGCGGCCCGGGAAATAAAACAATAGAGACGAAAAAGTTCGCTAGAGGGTCTCCAGACCCTCTAGAGAACTGGCTCCACTTGCTGGTTGAATACAGGTACTGCATTCAACCATGCAAGTCAATGGAGCCCAGCTTTCTAATCACTATGTGATTAGTAAAATAGTCAAAAAAAAAAATAAAAAATGGAAAAAAAAATAAAAAAAAATTTGCTAACATTTAAAAATAATTATGCAGTGATGTCACTAGATGAACCATCCAGTACCAGCAAAATGTGTAAAAAAAAATATAAAAAAAGTATTAAAAAAATAAAATAAAATTAAAAAATAAAGTTTATTATTTTGAGCAAGTGCTAAAATTTCTCAAAAATCTCAACAAAGAGTTAAAATAAAAGCACTTCAAATACCCAAGGGGTGTCTAATATATAAAAAAAATGGCTGATGGGGTAAATTGGAGTGGCCTAGCTCAAAGATAGGGCATAGGTACAGACTGACCAAAATGGAGAAAAAAAAGCGCACTTCCCAAATGTGGCATTTTAAATCTGAAACAACCCGACAAACCCATGCATGTCGGGTATCACTGCACTCAGGAGATGCTCCTGAACACACATTGGGGGGGGGGTTGACAGTGGCATATACCAGAACCTGTATATCTATAACTAAAGTACAATTTGTGTGAAAAAAAAAATAAAAAAAATTACTATTACAAAGTTTAGTTCTATAATTGGTGCATGGAAAGGGTTAAAATAACAGCATTTGGAATACCCTGGGGTGTCTAGTTTTCAAAAATATATGGTTTGAATGGGTTAAATTGAGTTAACCGGCTTCAAAGATGTTCCAAAGAGGAGATGTAGGCAGACTGACCAGATTTGTTAAAAAAGATTTGGAAATCATAAAACGCTGCTTGTACTTATTGCCCTATAACGTACAAAAAACAGCAAAAAAACATAAAAACATTGGGTATCTCTAAACTCAGGACAAGTAGTAGAATCTATTTAGCTAGTTTTTTTACTTGCTTTTTTAGGTGAGTAAAAGATTTTTCAAATAAAAGTCATAAAATGTCTTTTTTTTCAATTTTTCACCATGTTTTTTTTATTTTTTTTATAGTAAATAAGATGATACGATCAAAATAATGGTATCTGAAGAAAGCCCATCTTGTCCTGAAAAAAACAATATATAACTTATGTGGGTACACTAAATGGGTGAGGAGAAAATTACACCTGAACACAAGCACCACAAAAGTGTCAAAACAGCCTCGGTCCCACAGGGTAGAAAACGAAAAATGAGCCCGGTCCTTAAGGGGTTAAGGGAGATACCCGTTATTATTATACACAAACTCATTCATCTGTAAAAATGTCTAGTTTATAAAACTTTGGGAAAAGTGAAATATCTGCTTTAATCTACAGAGATTTTCAGCCACTCGTGTTTAAAAAGGAAAGGAATATAATGTGGCTAAAAAGGACAATTTTCCAGTATTTAGCATTAAAACGTGTTCACCGGGACTCTAGGTATATAACTTCATCCGCAAAGCAGCTGCAGGGGGGGGGGTGCATTTTAGGATTAAGTAATCCCTCTTGATTCGGGTTTTATTAGCATTTAGAAATATCTTTTTATTAGCGAGTATTAAATAGTGCCGCAGCGCAAGCAATGATTAGCTGACAATTAGGTTTATGAAAGATACATTAGCTGACAATAAAATTTATCTCCAGGAATCCATACTGAATGCTCATTCTGCTTTTATATATTTTCATTTCAGACTTTTAATACTCTTAATATTGTTTTTTCTGATTGCGCAAGGGAGAGGAAAACTGATTACAACATTACGGATGGGGCTGTTTTAAATGACGTTTTTAAATTGTATTTTATAATTAAGTTATAGGCTCTCACATTACCCTTCCTAATGTTACATTTTGAGTTCTATGCTTTGATTTTATTATTTCTTTATATATTGTGTTTTAGTCAATGGATTAAAGTCCCCAGAGTATTATCTACTCTGTTTGTTTTTTTGGGACGATGTAATTTATGGAATTTATATAACTAATGTAGAGATGTAGAAATAGTTGTTTGCCGAATAAACTCTTCTGTACTATGGGCTGTAGCTGCAGATATGGCTACTAATCAGCTCGGTGTGTGGCGTGTGCCTAGAGAAAGTCACCCCAAATGTCACATGTAATATATTGAAATTATAAAATGTGCACCCCTGATGTCCCGTGTCACAGAAGAACATAGACCAGAGGGGATCAAAGGTTTTGGAGTGATAAAGGCCCATTGGAACACAGGAGTGATGCGCATACCTGGGAACTTCTCGGGTCCAGCTACCCGGAGCCTTCCCTTGCAGGACGCGGCCAGGACTGCACACGGACGTCAACGGGAAACACCCCCATTTTAAGGAAAAAAATGGGTGGGGAGCGGGGAGTGTCAAGACCCGGAGGAGCAACGCTCACCCGGCAATCTCCGGGTCAACCCCGGAGAGTTCCCAGGTATGGTGATGGGCGTGATAAAGGGCCATTGGAACACAGGAGTAATAAAGGGCCATTGGAACACAGGAGTAATAAAGGGCCATTGGAACACAGGAGTGATGGGAGTGATGAAGGGCCATTGGAACACAGGAGTGATGGGAGTGATAAAGGGCCACTGGAACACAGGAGTGATGGGAGTGATAAAGGGCCATTGGAACACAGGAGTGATGGGAGTAATAAAGGGCCACTGGAACACAGAAGTGATGGGAGTGATAAAGGGCCTCTGTACGTCTATGAAAAGATTATATTAAAAATCAGCCGTTTTCAGCTACATTAGTCATTTACAACACTAACCCCATCTGCGCTGGATTTCTGATCCACTTCATGTTATTTTAATGGACAAAATTTGATTTTCTTTCGAAAACAAGGAAATTTAACCCCAAACGTTTGAATGGCAGTCTGTGTGTGTTGCAGCAATGGTATGTCAGTCGGCCCCAATGCCAGTTTTTTTTTTTTGTAAAAGGTATTAAAAAAAATAAAAAGAAAAAAAAAATCAAAAAACTAGAAACCCCATCATTCCAGACATCAGCATTTAATACAAACTTTTCCAAAAGCAAATACATTTCTGGAACGAAGGTTTAAACGTAGATATTGACACAGATGCTAATAATGCAATCCCGACAAACTAAACGATAAGTAGGTTTCTATGCCGACGATGACTTTTGCCACGGCCGATTCCGTGCTGCTTTCTCATACCCCGGTGCTGGGTTATATTTAAGTGTTTAGAAACACATAATCCGTCCCGCTACGTCTCCCGCTTGCTCCACACGCCGTATTATAGAGACATACATGTACCGGGCAGCGGCGACCTTGGGTTATTATTTATTTTGAATGTCAGCCGGTATGCGATAGTCCACGCTGCGCCAGGAGCCGGTAAGGTGTGTTGGAGAAGATAAAGATTACTCCTGCTGTTAACACCGATACATCGTGTAACAAGCATTACCCTGTGACCCGGACTAAGCTTTTCACGCCGCTCAAGAGACTTTTGTCATTCCAAGCAACAGAGTGAAGACAGTTTGAGCGCGATGGCCGACCGTACCAGGACTCGCTGTTACCTTATTACAAGTTCGTATACAAGTTATCCACGAGTTCTATAACTTATACTCTACAAAAGATGTGATATTTTATTAATCGAATATAATTAATATATTAAATTGTGCCAAAAAGTAGCAGTTTTGTTTTTTGTAACGCTACAACCTGTTGAAACGTCATTCCGGCAGGAACGATCAGCAAGGAAAAGCGGCTTTATTCTTCAAAGTTTGAAAAATGCCTTTTAGATCTCCATAGCAGGGCCGTTTCTCCTTCCGTACCGGTCTTAACGTGTATTAATGCTACGGTCATACCGTGTATCGTCAGCTTTAATGTTATTGTTCATTTTCACTGTCCGTCTGGCCAAAAAACGGAGGGATGAATACGTTCCGTAACGCCAGCATTTCCTACAAGAACTCATCCAAAGAGGACCAAGGGGTCACATTATTTAGGTAAAGGGTGTCGTACAGCCCTTTTATTCATCTTTATTGGTGATCGTTGTGGCCATGTCTAGAAATCCTTCGCTGACTTGTGTGAAGACCTTGCCCACGGTAATGAAATTACTCGACCCATGACTTACAAGCACAGCCCTTTAACATCAATAGAGAAAAGATGTCTCCATACGAGGAGCAATAGGGAGACAAGTGTATTCTCACTTACTGCCACAGGTCAGCTAACAGAGTTTCTCCACTGGGATTTATGGTTATCAGGAAAAATGATTGGGAAATTGGAATTTAACCTGATATATTTCGTCCAGCGCCTCTCTGGAAGTCCATTATTCAAAATGAGTTCAATCTCTGTGCTATCTATTTTTAAGAATGATCATGTCACCAGAGGACACCGAATGAACAAGCACTAGACAGTACATACTGGACACACTAAGCTACATGCTTTACTGAAAGGCTAGTAGATAAACGTAACGACCTCCCAGCAGATGTGGCAGAGACTAATTCAAGGACGGATATTAAACATGTATGCATATGACTATTTAGGAACGAGGACTGATTAAACTGAGTCTTTACATCAGGAAAAATGGGCCAATTATACGGATAGGTCTGACCCGCCGTCAAATTCTAGGCTTCTATGCTTCTCCGTAGTAGCAGACATTTTTACACCGAGGGCAGCACTGGGAGAGGCGCGGCAAAAAACTAACACCGCCCATGAGGAACAGGATTTCTCTGCTCCTCCCGCAAACATCTACGTAACCTCGTACAGTAAGGAGAAAAGGGACATGATGTCATATAATGCAGTTTGCACCGTAGCACGGAGTACCCACTCTCATCTGACTCTACTCTCATGGAGGGTAAATGTGTCAGGGCGTGAGAGATGTTACCCTACATCCCTACATGATTTGGATAAAATGTGAATCCAAACGGCCAGGAACCAAAATTTGTTGCCCGAAAACAACCCCGGCAAAAACTAAACAAAAATATCATCCTTAGCAATTTTGCTTGCCGTGCACGTCTAATTACACATATATATACGTATATATACACACACACGCACACTCAACCTCAAAGCAACATTTGGTTGTGTGCGGCTCAACCCACAATACATAAATCTCCACAAAACACTGCGCTCGCCGGGTGGATTTGTATAAAGACCTGCGTGGGCTGAAACGTCGATCCGCACTACAAATAACAAAGCCATTTAAAGGCCCGACTTATTCTGTGGATATATATATATATATATATATATATATATATATATATATATATGGATATATATATATACATAGTCATCAATTAGCGACGTCTGATTCTTTATCCAATAAGTAAATCTGATTTTAGCGAAACCGAAGCTGCGATTTCAGTGCCGTTGGTCAGAGACATTCATTTATATAACGAACATCTAAAATCCCTTTACAAGCCCCAAAACAAAATCCGGAAATAGCAGTTCTCTTTCGTTGTAATATAATAGATATCATCCGCCGGCACAAGCCCGAGACATGTCAGCCTGCGAGGTGTCAACTAGTTTTAAGTGAGCAATGGAAATTCTACCTCGAATGCAGCAATGTACGAGCTTATCAGGTATATCTAGCACCATTCATAGAGATTATAAATCCGAAACGTAATATTAAACCAGTAGTTAAAAGGCATGAAAAAAAAAAGAGCTTTTTTTTAACGAGGTGTAAGTGATGCAGTAAAGCCTTCCAGCAGATCACCTGTGAAAGCGCGAAGCCGCGGCCGCCGCGTGAACTCACCCTGTAGAGAGGATGGCACTTGTCCTTTAAGCACGGTGCCAAGTGGGCATAGATCTGCAGGCTGTAGTAATAAGCCGCCAGCTGGAGGGATAACGCCGAATGCGATTGCTTTTCAAAGCACTTGTTGGCGTCGACCACCTAGGAATAACGAGAGAGACGGGATTGACTTGGCGGAAGAAAACAGGTCAGCCTTTGATTTAAAGCCATTTCTCCGGTGGAGTGGCTGCCGCGCTCGCGGTAATGGTTTACAAGCTGCCGAAGCCTGACTAATTAACAGCTTTCCAAAACCCTTTTCACATCATCTTTACGTAATTAGGTTGGACTTTACCCATTTCATTCGGCGACGGCGCTTTATTACCGTCATTAGCTCATATTATTATTATTATTATTATTATTATTATACTATTCCTCCCTTTTAATACAGGGAAGCAAGCCCGTCTGAAGCACTATTCACATCAGAGGCAGGCAGCGACTATCGTGGAGGCCGTCGTGGGACTACAACTCCCATGAAGCTCAGCTACCATAAAATAAATAAATTAATTAAAAAGAAGGAAATGCTGTTTCTACAGCCAGAGATTTTTGTCAGCAACCACTGGAAAAAAAGCTGTTGATGCCAACATCAAACTTCTGGAGTGAACTATTAATGCACATATTATTATTATTTTATTATTATTATTAATTTATTTATTAAAAGTGTTCTTCGAAAAAAAGGAGTTAGTGTGAATTACTTGTCAATTATGGGATACAGGAAACCAAATAAAATACACGGCACGTTAAATATCTATTTAGAGATCCGGAAAATAACAGGACCGTAAAGCCGTTAATAAACGCCTTTGTCCCGTACTGCAGCTTCTCTTGCATTTAGTAAGTTATTTGTAGGCTGGGATGAACAGGAAAAAATAACCAAGTTTAAAAGGGGATTTCTGATTGGCTTCCTGGCAATAATCTGACGTTCAATGCAAATAACACATTTTTAGGTCTCTAAATTTAAACTTTTACACAAGCTGACGTTTAGCTAAAGAAATATCGTCTCTTTAACGGAGATTTCAGTAGGACGGCAGCTACTTGTGTTAGTAATCCTAATCTTGGTATTTCCAAGGGGCAGTTTGCGGTCCCCTGCAACCTGGCCAACAAATAATTTATATTAAAGTACATTAATATGTATTTTTTACCTGCAGAAAGAAAAAATAGCCACTTGCCTTTAAGAGAAGTTGTAGCGCACGATACCTGGGTTTGACTTGCAGTCTCTGGTGAAGTACCGTTTCCCTGGGTCTCCAAGTCAGTCTCCTCTTTCTCCGGGGCAGGGGGGTGACATTTAGCCACATCGATGCTCTGCCCAATTCCCTTCCCAACCAAAATAATGATACCTTTTTGCACATAGATAACCACGCCCCCTGCGCAGGTATGCCCTCCAAGGGCACAGATAACCACGCCCCCTGCACAGGTATGCCCTTTAAGGGCACATATATAACCACGACCCCTGTGCAGGTATGCCCTTTAAGGGCACAAATAACCACGCCCCCTGAACAGATATGCCCTCCAAGGTATGCACAGCTCTCTCTACTGTCTGAATTTGGGTCCACTTTTGGCTGCTTGAAGTTGCCAATTTTAGGAAGAAACGCTCTCTCGTTGGAATCTATGAAACTGCTTTCTATGTGTGCACGAGCGGGGGCGTCGCATTAAAGCCCCCCCGTTAAGGCAAGGCGGTTCCACAGAATCTCCTCCATGTATCTACAATAAGCTATAAAGGGGGCAGCGAGCTATGATTTGCATTAAAGTGTATGTGATGGCTGGAGTATATTATGAGCACGATATGAAATAATATTATTTTAGGTGAAATCTGTCATCTATCCCTCACACAGAGCAGCCTCTTAAATCTCTTGCAGAGAAATCAGATAAAGGCAGGATTTCAACCGTTTTTCTAAAGAAATTATCATTTTTTTATGATCATTGCAAACTCATGGAAAATGGATACAGAAGAGAAGCGAAATATATAAAGGCACCTGTGGTAACGCCAGCAAATAAGCCAATGCCAAGGTGGTATCGTTCGGCAGCGTGTCGCTCGCCAGCTGCAGGAGAACTGGGGAGAAAAAAAGAAAGAATAAGGAATAATTAGTGATTTACGGTGAATCGGCGAGCCTTTTCTAAAGCAGGGATGTTTAGCAGCTAGCAGTAATTGTTATTTGCAGGTTTTCATGTAACGGCTATGGACGTTTGATTCATGCGCCGACCACGGCTGATCACACCGCAGCGCTGTCTTATGATAATTGTCAGAGAAAATATTTTCCGGTAACATCTAAACACGGCGAAACAGCTGCTGCGGCAGATTGCGGGAGCGCACGGCGCGCACGTTTCTCTGAGATAATCAGCGGGCTGTAAAGGAGAAGGTACCGCACGGAGTGACTCTAGGATAGGTATAAAGAGGAAACAAACGGGGGTTAATGATGGCCGGGATTCGCAGCCCGATAAAAATTAAAGAGGCAACAAATTAGGAGCTCCTCAGGTGTTACGGGATCGCTACAGAAACAACAGGTGAGAAACTAGAGGGAGTCGGGGTGTATAACACAAGAGGTAATAGAATTCATCATCAATGACGAAATAACCTTCATGGTGCGGGAAAACACCATGGGAGATACCTATGTGTACAGAAGGGCAAGAGGAGGACGTGGTGAGAGAGCCCAGAATGCCCATTCTCTGGGCTGCTCACACTTTATATTGAATAAATAACCCCCATATCAACGCTATCACACCTATTAATGATCGCCTCAGATAATAAAGCTAATATTTCATAGCACAATTGGCTAAAAGAGGGGAACAAAAGAAAATCCAATCATATTCTTTGATTGATTACACAATTTCATGAATGTTTGTGCTGCTAATGTGTGTGTCTTTAATTCTTACACCAAATTCTCTAGCAGGCAAGTCCAGCCCCGGTGAACCATGCAGGAAGCAGATTATCTACAAGAAGGGGCTTATCTTTTTTTTACGCAGTTAACATGCTTTGGGGGGATTTATGCCGTTTTGATAAGACGTACTAAAGATTAGTTTCAATCCCATAGAAGGTAAGCAGAATGCACATCCATTCATGACAAGTCAGACCGACTCCTCTGAACGACAGATCTCAGGTACTGAATTAATAAATAAAGATATGGTTATAAATATAGAATACAATGTTATTTAGGGGGTAAAATAACTTGCCCACCCAGGAGCATATACAGAAATCACGCTGCTTAGATATGTTAGTGAGTGGCAGGTTGCACTCATGTCCTACAGCTTCTACTGAGAACTTTGAAGACCTCAGAGGTCATATTAGTCCTTTATTGTCACGCTCCACGCTCTTGGACATCAGTAATAGGTTTCTTCTATCATTACCCTTAATGCTCATATAGTATAAAACTCAAAAGGTAGAAGAATGCAGAACATTTAACTCATTGGATGTGGAACTTGCTTTGGAACTTGGGATGGCTCCTGATACCAACAGCTCTGGACACGTTTAGGTCATATTAGACCCTCGCTCATAATGATGGACTCAGAGAAGTGGGAGTTTGAAGGAGACTCGCAGTTTCATCCGTATGGACTGTAAAGGGCCAATGCTGACAAGTTTCTCCTACAAGGAAGGCTGAGCTGACCCCAAAAATGTATAGCCCCAAAATTGGCTGCGGAGCCAACCAAATTCATAGCAGGATAATCTCACCGCAAATGGCTCTTTATAAAGCATGTCCGTGAGTTATTACCGCAACTTTAATAATTTGGGGTCTCATGGAGAGAATAAAGCCCAAGAGAACCACTAACCACTCAACTACGGGCTGCTGCAAAGATGGTACTTTTGTTTATTGAATGCTGAAAAAAAAATAAGACTTGCATCTAAAACTTAGGGATCCGGATCTTTCAGAACGCCAACTGCTGCATCGAAAATCTAAACAATAATTACATTTGCCATAAAAAAAAACAGGGGAAATAATTGTACATCTGCTCGCAGAAAGAAGAGAGGAGACAAAATGTTGCATCTCTAATTGTGCCTCATTCTTTACTTGCACCGAAGGCCAAGCGGAGAGCGAACGAGTTCACTTTATGGTTATGTTTATTACACGCCTCGGAAAATAAGTTTAAATTGTGGTCAATGTCATAAAACGCAGTGGAGTAGGTAAATACAATCCAAAATAAATGATGTGTTAACCAGCCCCTCCCCCACCCCACCAAATAGTCATTCAGTATAATAGAGTTTAGCCTGTCAAGGTTAGCCCAGCCACACGCTGACATTTCAGCAACGGACCGACGGTGCTGCAGCCTAAGGAGAGAACATGCGAATTAAAGAATTAAGGGACAGGGGTGGGACTGACCCGGAAATTCATAGCCTACATGTTCATAAATCATAAGCAATGGGTGCACACGTGTTTTAGGCATATGCACAGTGAACAGTATGTGCATTTTTTCCTGTACATGCTGACTTTCCCACATTCACACACACACATTCACACACACACACACACCCCAGAACTGAACTCTCGTCATATTCACAGAACCTGTGCCCCCAACTCGCTGAACACCAGCACGGTCAGTGTCCGGGTCTCTGATCTCCCAATAAGCAAACGATCCTGTGGTTTTAGGAATGTCTGAGGGACCAGATGGGAGGGGCTTAATTACAGCCCCTCCCACTCACATCTATTCTCCATCCATGTGGCAGTACTTCCCACTTGCCCCTAATTTTCCTCTTATGCCGATGTCATACGTTTAATATATTGATACAACTGTATGTACGTTGCTCCTTAGCATACGAGGTTCGCAGTCTGGTACATACTAACTACATGTGTTCTAAAGCTTTGAGTATGACAGCATCCAGTACCAAAGGGGAACTCTGTATCCGTTAAATGTTATCGCTGTCTGCAGTAAGACGTCCAGGAGCCGTTCTTGTAATGTTCGGAACGTGAGCCCCTGACAGGAACCTGGGCCTGGGACAGCGTAATACAGAGTCAGGGCCCAGAACTCTGCCTTAAAGGCTCTTATTGGGGTCAGCGCAAGGCAGTCGGCTGATGAACTTCAACACGCACTATCATCATATTTTATTTATATAGCGCCAACAATTTCCCCAGCACTTCCTACGATACATATGTTCAAAGGGTCTGATGAAACTAGGACCGATATACATTAGATAAAGAGCGTCCGGACTAGTGATGGGAAGTTCGGATCATTAAAGTGAATCGGATCATTTCGATTCGTTCACTGAAATGATCCGATTCATGATCCGGATCTTCGGATCACTCAGTGTGTCTGCACGGAGTTACTGTTTTCCAGTAACTCCGTGCAGGCACACTAACGATTAGCCCCGCCCCTTTCATTATGAATCCTCCCCCCTGCCTCCAGTGATGTCAATGAAGGCAGAGAGTCGTTCAAAGATTCGGATCTTACAGGGATCCGAATCTTACAGTGATCCGGATCACTGTAAGATCCGGATCACTGTAAGATCCGGATCATTGTAAGATCCGGATCATTGTAAGATCCGGATCATTGTAAGATCCGGATCTTTGAACGACTCTCTGCCTTCATTGGCATTGTAATCATTCAGAGAATGTCACCATACTGTTATAAATAATACATTCATAATCACTGCCCCAGGATTTACATTCCCCTTTACCTGCAACTGCACCTTAAGCTAACTTTATTAAATTAATTAAATTAACCCTCACCATTAAATTAACCCTAAACACCCCATCAACCATGACTGCCCTAAAATTAACCCTTAACACCCCATCAACCATGACTGCCCCTAAAATTAACCCTTAACACCCTATTAACCATAACTGCCTCCAAATTAACCCTAAACACCCCATTAAGCATAACTGCCCCTAAATTAACCCTAAACACCCCGTTAAGCATAACTGCCCCCAAATTAACCCTAAACACCCCATTAAGCATAACTGCCCCCAAATTAACCCTAAACACCCCATTAAGCATAACTGCCCCCAAATTAACCCTAAACACCCCATTAAGCATAACTGCCCCCAAATAAACACTAAAGACCCCATTAAGCATAACTGCCCCCAAATTAACACTAAAGACCCCTTTAAGCATAACTGCCCCCAAATTAACACTTAAGACCCCATTAAGCATAACTGCCCCCAAATTAACCCTAAACACCTCATTAAGCATAACTGCCCCCCAATTAACCCTAAACACCTCATTAAGCATAAATGCCCCTAAATTAACACTAAAAACCCCATTAAGCATAACTGCCCCCAAATTAACCCTAAACACCTCATTAAGCATAACTGCCCCTAAATTAACACTAAAGACCCATTAAGCATAACTGCCCCCAAATTAACCCTAAACACCTCATTAAGCATAACTGCCCCTAAATTAACACTAAAGACCCCATTAAGCATAACTGCCCCTAAATTATCCTTAAACACCCCATTAAGCATAACTGCCCCCAAATTAACACTAAAGACCCCATCAACCATACCAATTTATTAGGTAATTTATCTGGAGTACATGCAATTAATTTAGGGGCAGTTATGGTTAATGGAGTATTTAGGGTTAATTTCAGGGGCCGTTGTGGTTAATGGGGTCTTTAGGGTTAATTTCAGGGGCCGTTATGGTTAATGGGATCTTTACGGTTAATTTCAGGGGCAGTTATGGTTGATGGGGTATAAGGGTTAATTTTATGCTGATGATTGAGGGTTAATTTAATTAATTTAATAAAGTTAACTGTAGGTGCAGTTATAGGTAAATGGGGGCAAACTCAGGGGAATCTAAATCCTGGGGGCAGTGTGAACATTATTAATGTATTTATTTATTAATGTATTTATTTATAAAAGTATGGTATCAGTAATATTCTCTGAATGATTCGAATCTCTGTAAGATTCGGATCCTTGTAAGATCCGGATCCCTGTAAGATTCGAATCATTCGACTCTTCGGTTCATTCGACTCTTCGGTTCATTCGACTCTTCGGTTCATTCGACTCTTCGGTTCATTCGACTCTTCGGATCATTCGACTCTTCGGTTCATTCGACTCTTCGGTTCATTCGACTCTTCGGTTCATTCGACTCTTCGGTTCATTCGACTCTTTGAACGACTCTCTGACTCTATGAGTCATCGTTCCTGTGAGAATTAATGAGCTGTAATCTGACCCCAGAGTGCTCTGCAGATGACTCACAGCTCTAGGATCAGGTTACAGCTGCATGATGATTCACAGACTGAACCGCTACAAACGAATCGTTCAGTCTAGTGAACCGACTCATCCGGATCACTAAAAAGAACCGGATCAAATGAACGATTCGTTCATGATCCGGACATCACTAGTCCGGACCACACGCTTACAATTTTATCTGGCACGCGTCACACATGCTCCATATAATGGTTTCCCTGCAGCCACGAATTACAGAAACGCATCTGAAAAGCAGCCACCCCATCACCGCCATCATGATGGAGCGCTTCCATTACAGAGATCAAACAACAAAGGGAGCCAAATTCCCACAAAGACCTCAACACGCTGCATCATAAATAGTGTATTTTATCAAATAGTTAATACAATTTATTGTTCGTCGCCTAAAATTAGAACATTGGCATCCAGCTCTTTTATATATACCTGAACCTTTCAATACAGAATAGAAATAATGATAGACATGTTTTATGGCTTCCCCCTATTGTCCATCACCTATAGAATTATTCTGCCCGTCGTCCCATTCACGTCCCCTGTGTTCGCCTTGAACTAATCAGTTTTCGTGTCAATGGCGGATATTTATTTCCGAGCACCCTTGAATCGTTAGAACTGGGTTTTCCAGATGTGATTTTTCAGTGGCCCCTCTTTGCCGGTGTGACAGCGGGAGTTTTATTTAGAAGCTGCGAACAAATGCGAACCGTGTGGCGTTCGGTGATTAATGGACCCAGGACTCGCAGGTTTATTTGGAACATATATTTTGTGTTCTGAGTTTCCTACACACGCCACGCATTGTTTCTCATCACGTTACTGATGTATGATAGCATTCAACATATTACACGCTAGCATGGGATTTATTGCCTTGATAAAATGGGATTTGTCACTTGCTGTATCGGTTAGAGCAGAACATGTATTCCAAACACTCCGTCATACAGCATGCCTCATGGGGTCTATAAGAGACATTGGGGAACAGATATAATATAGGGGGGAGAACATGTCGGGTCCTTTGAGAGAATGTCCTGACTTTGATTTCCGCAAAGGTTTAGAAATATAGTATAAAAGGCAAAAGCGAAACAGGTGCTTGTGGCTTGGATATTATGTGTTTGTCTCAACACATGGGAGGTCATTTCTGTCATCAATCCCCGATTAGCTGGGACTGGTCCTACTACCAGGTATTGGGGTTTTCTGGAAAAAGAAAATGCTACATACACATATATATATATATATATATATATACACACACACACACACACACACGCGTGCGCACAAGAGCAACTTAGTTTCCCGTTAGGTAAGGTTATCCTTTATTTTGTGTCCTTGTCTTAGGATGGGTTGAGGTGAAGATAAAACGTATCAATGTTTTGTTCTTTGTTCCCAAACAAATTTTGGTGTTAGGTTATCACAAGCTGCTGCTGGAAACACACGTTTGGATTATGGTTTCAAAACATAACTTGTACAGTATTTTGGTGCGTGTGAACATACATATGCTCTATTTTTTTTTATACACAGACCTTAGTTGTGCTCGGGTATAGATCTATCTATCTATCTATCTATCTATACACACATACATATACACACATACATATATATATACATATATATATATATATATATATATATATATATATATATATATATATATATATACACAAGAAATTGCTTATGGTTAGTGGCACACAATCTCACTCTCCCCTTTACCAGGTGTCACTTAACCCTAGGCTCACCCCGACACATAACAATGTATGCCAATACACACTCACATGCCAACACCGCACACTAACACCCTGCACACTAACACCCTGTCCACATACTCACTCCTTCCAGTGCGATGTAGTCACTCATGCTTCCATAATCAAAATACTACTAGTGTGACGTCACACAACACTGCGTTACGCGATTCCTTCAGGACCTGACCTTTTTGAAGAATTTTAAAGGGGGCAGTTGTCTTGCTAAACACAAACTAGTAACAGATTTGTAACCATCAGTTTACATACATTTATTTTAAATATCCCAAAACTTGGTCATGGCATCTACATGAGAAATGTTGTGTATATCGGGAAAACTGACTTCAGTAAAGACATTTTATCAAGGATGAGAGAGAAGAAACAGGAGATGGCAGCGAGACAAAGGGGGGGGGGACAAGTGAAATAAGGAAACGAGGAGCTCTGGGCACGTGAACTCGGAAGGAACTTACTCGCTAAATCAGTTATCAAAGTGCGCGCAGATGAGTTCTGCAGGACTACAACTAAGGGGCACACACGCTCCATAATAGTGAAATTATAGACCACAAAGCTGACAATTAGAGAGTCGCTCTCTAGGGGGCCTCCTTCAGAAATAAACATTTAATTTGGAACCCAAGTACACTGTGAAATATTATACAGAGTTCTAGATGTTCTAATAACAGCGTATAGAAGACAAGCTCCAAGGGTAATGAATGTGAGACAGATTTGTTAAAATGGTGGTATTTAAATTAATACATAATCGGAACGGTGCGGTTTTGGCTTCCAGTTGATTGCTGTCAAAGTTTGTTCCACTAAACGCTTTGATTAAGTATATTATGGCTTTGTTTGCTGCTCTAAGCTTCCTCCTACGTGATTTATCAACAAAAAAAGTAACAGGTGCAGCTCGCTACAGACCGTGGCTGGCTGCCATCATCACAAGTAGTGCCTGTCACATGTAACCGCTACAAAAAGTACACCGCGCTCTGCGGAAAAAAGGAAAAGAAAAACAAAAGTGAAAAATTCAAACATATTCAAGTGGGGAAAGCAGGGCTCAGGCTTCCTTCCGTTAACACTTTCACTCCCAGAGCAGCTTTGCTGAGGAAAAAGAATGTCTGTGCAAGCAAAAAAAGTGAAATGGTTGAAAAGTGATATTCTTGTTTTTTTTTTTTCTCTCAGATGATTATTGTGGATTCTATTGAGACGAAAACATTTTATTAACCCCTTAAGGGCAATGCATTGTGAGCCTGTACGTGTACGGGCTTTGCCGTGAAGGGGTTAATTGGAATCAACAAATCAAGGAATGAGCCCACAGCCAGCAGACACACACTGCACCATCTTTAAAATCCTATTAAACATCTCAAGTTTAAATAGGAAATTATATCGCTTAGCCTGTCTAGGCTGCTGACTCATTGCTTTGCTTTATGTTCGTATAAAACTGTTGTATCCCAACTGTCCCCTTTCCCATGGGGCAGTCCTGATTTTCGGGCATTGTCCCTCTGTCCTGCCATGCCGTCGGGACAATAGAGATCCGTGCTGTTGCAGTACAGACCTCCATCGTAGCGCCTATGTGGCCATCTTACTATGAACTAAACCTGAGCAGGTTGTCCCGTCCTGGCCAGGAATCCATCCCGCGTACAGCCCCGTGTCTCCCCGACTCAGTCCTGCTCCTTGCTTGCCTCCATCCACATCCCCAAAAGGTGTCATTTTACCATCACCCCAAAATGTGTGTTCTTGCTAAGGGTTCGCTCTCTCTTTATGTATTTATTAAAGTTGAATCAAACCTCAAAACTACATCTAAACGATCATGAATATGTTTATATGATTATAGCCCTACTGTGTCCGTAAGTGTGCTGCATATAAAAATAGCGGGAACGTATAATGCTAAAAAGCCCAGCGACTTTAAATGTGGATTCCCTCCTTTGGCACATTTATCATTATGAATCCACGCCACAGGATGCCAAATATTAGTCCTAATGGCTCCCACCTATATATACACATTTCGATGTCCGCTGATTAATTGGCATTTCAGGTCTGCCTCCCTCGCAAGCTGTAAGTTTTCTGATAAACACACACAAAACGCGAGTCCAAATTCCCATTTGCCGAAACAGACATCTCTCCGAACGACAATGTTTTGGGGCAGGTTGAATAAGGCCAATTAATATGTTATCATGTAAATGTCCTCAGAAAGTGCAGAGATAAAAAGTACAATTCTTAAACTGGAGAATATTTTAATGACTATAGATCTATTTTCCTTTTTAAATGTGCGCAAAACAATGTATCCGCGTGAGCAATTCTGTGCGTGAAAAGATATAGATCTCGCCATTCACTGCGCCAACAAAAGACAAACAGGTGCTAGCCACTCAAATCGCCCGTTTAGCTGTGCTCTCATTCACTTCGGATACAGAAAGGAATACATAAGTGTCATTAACTGTGAACAGAAAAACATAATACAAAACTACTTATAGCAGTGACTAATATATAGGCATACACACACATGGTTAAGGAAAGGGTTAATGTTCATACGCAACATCTATTTGTCATTAGGTAGAATGAAAAACATATATTAATAATATGATTAATTAGATGCTACACAAGGGCATCATTACATGTATATAAGTTTTATAACTATATATATACACACACATAAAATATATATATATATATATATATATAAAAATATATATATCACACACACATTATTGCTACTTTGCGACACTCAAAACGAAACTGAACATTGCAAGATGGCTATTGCCCCGACCATACACCACCAAAGGTATTCTTCTACCTGGAACGTTGGGGGCTCTGGGAATGTACTTAATAATGCAAATAATGTGTTTTTTTATTATCTGCTCTATATTCTACAACTACCAGCTGCCCAGGACCCCAGTTTCTCGTTCTCGGGTTACCGCGCTGTGTGTTTTTAAGAGCTCACGCTTCAAACTCAGAAATAATTAACTCCAGCAATTGTTAAATTAAAACTTTCAGATTCTTTAGGCAGAACAGGGTGAGTGTGGCTTGCGGGGGATGTAATTTACCAGAATTATTATATTTTATTTATAGAGAGTCTGTAGCACTGTTACAATACGAGGAGAAAACAAAATTAATAACATTAAAACTGATCCGTAAAAATGAATAAAACCGAAACCAGACAACAACGTGTTCCCTGCCCCTGAAATACACGGATCCAATGTATCCGCGTACATATAATCTGATGATATAATGGCGACGTGACACCTCTTTTCTCTACTAAGCCACTTTTGTATTTTATGTGCACAGTGAAGGAGTTAACTAATAACTAATCACAAGTGAAGAAAACCTGCGTACCCCGGGAAACGATTTCCCCCGGTCATATTATATGACTAAAGCCATCGGAGATATGAAGTTTTAAAGCAATCGTTTCCCAAATACATACATTTTAGAAAAATACTCCTGTTTAGTGCGTCATTCCCAGTAATGCAGTATTAGTGCTTTTCTGACACGGCCCCCGGTGCCAGCACTTAAC
Source organism: Spea bombifrons (assembly GCF_027358695.1). NCBI lineage: Eukaryota > Metazoa > Chordata > Amphibia > Anura > Pelobatidae > Spea > Spea bombifrons. The sequence goes on from NC_071089.1 coordinate 110,177,228, forward strand.
CCCAAGAGTGATAAAAGCCCTGGGAAAGGGTGACCTAGGCACAGGTAACAGTCGTGTATTCTTGCCAGGCGTGGCAGGTCCAAGAGATTGCTCAAAATGCCCCATTTGCACTATGGAGGCCTGCGCGGATCTGGTTTAGAGGTGGTTTATCGGGTTATAACGTCATATCATGGTACTTTGTGTTAAGAACAATGTCTGCTGGGGGAGTGTGTGTGTGGATAGTGCCTTGGATGAGGGTAAAAGTGATGAGTATTATTATTATTATTATTAATTGTTTTATATAACGCCATTATATCCCCTAGAGCTGTACAACAGGTAGACAGGACTTAACAAGTAGTCTATAACAGAACAATAGGTGAGGAGGGCCCTGCTCAAAGAGCTTACAATCTAGAGGTCGTATGCTATTTTTTCCAGTTCGCATAAAGGTGCTGCCGGCTGCACGCTGGAGTGATGTTGTGCTGATGTCGGCCTCGGTATGTAGCACACATAGACTAGCATGCTTTCATTCTTCTTAGCCATGTAGCGATCAGAATATTTACACACGCAGAAAAAAAAAAAACAACACCGAGAGGAATGAATAATGGATCAGATCAAGTTCCAAAAGACGTTTTCAAGCGTTCTCTCCCACAGCATTTCTAATAGGTAACGAACTGTCAGGATCAGTCACTTCATTAAACCAATCTGCAGCATTAATATGCCGCGGCGCTCACTCACCCGCTACCATTCGCAAGACGCTTTTGGCTTCAGGCAAAGAATAAAAAACTGCAAGAAGCTCCTGGATAACTCCAATATCCCTCGGTTTATTAAAGCTTCACTTCGACGCGACTCGTCCACGAAATGTTACATATTTATCCGGATGCCATTGTCGTTCTAAGTGTTTCGCTTGCGTGTTACCTGCCATGACCCAAGCATTAGAAACCAATTTCATGCGAACACGTAAGCACCGAGACCATCATTCCAAATAGATGCAGAATCATACAATACCAAAAAAATGATGTTTCGTTATGGGACTAAAAGTATTAGCTAAAGTACTAAGTGTGTAAGAAAAATGCATTTCCACGCACACGAAAGATTTTGGCCCAAACAGGCCTTCGTAGAGGGATCTCTAGCTTTCGTTAATCTTGAGAAAGGACCGGAGGTGGTCCGAAACGATGGCCACTCGTCCTTTCTGGGTCCCGAATCCCTGTCTGTCGTTCCTTTTCTAGGCGCTCCGAATATTTCCCAGGCATGAGCGGATAACAGTGTTCTTTAGTGTTGAAGTTCACAATATACTAAGTTATGCATATCTTTAGAGCATAGTAAGCCTGTCCTCCAATTAATAGCATCTTGGGTATCCCGTTGACCTTAAAACAAAACAGCCAACATTCTACTTTTCCTGAAAATATGGGATTGTAATTTGGCAGATCCAGATGCACCGGAGACACGGCCGTGCGTGCAAAGGACGGCGGCGCCTTCATTTACAGTTAAGCTTAAAATAAAAATAAAAAAAACCATGATGTACAAGTCCTGGGATTTTAAAACAGGAGCATCTGGAAAGGTACCAAGGCAAATGTCACAGATGACGCAACCGTCGCGAACACACAACCCACATACAGAGCACGACTGGGAATTACGCGGCTTGGTCATAACCCCAGCTGATGCACAAGACAAAGAAAACAACAAGTCTCATGAAAGAAGAGACATTTCTCTGTGTTATATACAGCCAAGCTTTGCTCCACGTTGTTCAAAGAAACTTTATGCATTGTAGGCAGCCGTGGGATATTTTAGTTACATTCCGAGCTGAAACACAACACTGAGCCAATTCTTTATGGCGATGCTAATGAAGTCCCTTCCCCATAGACCATAATTAGTCAGATGGTCCTTCTAGCTGACCAGGACAATCTACTGTTTAACACAAGGCCGTAGGATACAAACTTAGTGTGTCTTTCTGGTAGATCCAGCTAACAGAGCAACATCGCATTCAAAAAGCTGCTGTGAAAACTTGATATTGAAACATGAATTGAAACTATTTTTAAGTCTTGTTAAAATGAAAGCAGTGGAAAAAATATATTAAGGGATAACAAGTAAGAATACTGCCAATATGACCAACAAGGTTTGGTAGTACAGATTTTTTTCAACATACAATAAATACTCAATAAATTCTCCTTAAGGCAAGAGTGTGTTATCAGGGTGAAGTGGAAAAGTAACAAAAACAAAATGAGATCACAGAAGAGAGGGTACAAATCCTCACACTTTTTGTGACTGCTGAGGAGCCATTCCTAGCATTTAATCTAGCGATGGATGCTCATTTAACCATTTATGAACTGTAATGTTTGGGAAGCCATTACGTCCGGCAGCTTTCCAAACATGAATGGATCAAACCGCTCATGCTGAGCAATGGTGGCATGTTAAGTCTGTCATGTGTATGGCAACCTAGGAAGCAAGCAGTCACTAAGAAGAGAAACGCAACCGCTGATGGGGTATTTGAGTTTAACATGAAAATATGCATTCGTTTAAAAGAACGCGCAGTTAGAACGTGACGCGCTATAAACGTTACCTTCTGTGGCCGGGAACAGGCTTTCTCCCTCGCTCTTTGTCTCGGCCAATTTTCCTGTCCTCAGCAGCACCTCGGCAAAGCTTTCAGGGGAGCTGTGCTGGTATTTGCTGTACGCGGCTTCACTCTGTGATGTGAAAAGCAAACTATGGTTATTTAGTTGTATATATTATCACGGAGAGGACTGTGGGCTCCAGCCAGATGCCTAACTAGCCCTAAAAGCAGAGGGCAGGGTTCTATTTGAGTTCAAGACAAACTGTGAGAAAGCTGGCGTGGGTTTCCTATTCATTTTAACCGTTATCACACGAAATCCTAGATAATTGAGAGAAAGATATCACGTTTCACAGTATTATATCAAATAATATTATCAGGCGCATCAAGATTCCTCAGTGTCGACCACCACAGATGTTCCACTTGAAGGCATTTAATGTCGTTGATATCTGGAGACGTGGCAGAGACATTTCCCGTTGCCTGCGTGAAACGGGGGCTACTTACCTTAGCAATAAATGGATTGTCGATGAGAGACTCATAAAACGGATGACACCCTTGAGTCTCCAGCCTGGAGTTATTTATTTTGGCGTTCTTAGCAACACTGCTCTGCTCTTGGGCCTATCGGGAAACAAGCGGCAAACAAGGAGTTAAAAACAAGTTTCTATGTTATTATATAATTATTAATAAGGGCATATTGTGTTATTAATCAACAATTTAAGTGCTCCACTTAACCCCTTCATGACAAAGTCGTACATGAACGGGCTCACAATGCATTGTTTTTAATGGGTTTAAGCTCAACCCATTGTCCTTAAGGGGTTAAATGATATACAGTAAGTGGGTGAGTATATAGATATGCCATTATTTTCCTCGGACCTTAATCGGTCGCTGGTCTCATCTTAGACTATCCCGTGCGTGTTTAAATTCCCCCGCTGTATTAACCTCTACCGCCTCTGATGGGAGGCTGCTCCGTTTATCTACCACTCACTCAGTAACCCCCTAGTTTTAGAACATTTCTCCTTTTTCTGATGGATCTTTAAGACCTCCGGCTCTCCAAAAGCTGGAGCACAAAGCAGGACTATTTCCTTCTCCCCGCGGAGGTCTTAAAGATGCTGCACCAAACATTAACCCAGCTCTCTAACACACCAAGAGTCTAATCTTTAATTAAACATTTTCCAGCAAAAATTATAGATGGGGCGAAATCTGACCTGATTAAATAATTGTTTCAGGGAAGAGCAGCAGTACGAACTATGCATTTACTTGGATCAAACCAAGAAGATGACATAGCTGCTAAATGACATCATACAATAATCGTTAACGAAGGGGATACACAGCAACCCATTATTCATACTTTAGAACGGAACATTGTATTTCAAAGATGGAGAAAACACAGATGCTTATTAAACGGGCATCAGGTAAACATTCTTTGTTCATTCAATTTAGTAAGAAACGGCTTTAATATATTTTGCTGGATTACATTAAGCTTGGTTTAAGCGTTCCATGCGGTGGAAGTACAACCATATTTCATCATATAGACTGTCAAGGAAAAGAAAACAGAATGCACTTAAAACAAAGCCATGCCGAGGAAACCGTCCCATAATTAACCATGCAGCTGTCTCCCACAGAGGGTGCCTTTAATCTTTACCTTTAAAAGTACCAGGGCCCAGTATATATGTAAACGGATGGGGTTTATTCACTAAAGACATTTCATAATACTCTGGTACGCAATACGACGACCCTTACATAACGCATAGCTAGTCCATAAAGGAGTCTTAAGGGTTTGATCATACGTTATGCTGGACGTACACAACCCTTCTTGCAGAAGACACTAACCTAGATTAAGTAAGTTGGAATAAATAGCCCGCCTATCCCTCAAACCAACTCCACTGAGCCCCCCCCTCCCAAACTCTTACGACGTTCTTTATTTTTCCCTCTGATTTTCAAATTTGTCACCCGGTTTCTATCTCTTCCCATCTTGGTCCTCCTTGGGCCAAAGAAGGAGGTGACTGGATGGAAAGAAAAGCAGGAAAGCAAAGAACTCAACGAAGAGGTTAACGCTATACACAGCTCCTTACATTCAAGGGACGGAGATACGTTAAGGACTTTTTCCACCACTGCCCATCGCTGACAGCGTGCAGCACAGCCATAGTGGTCATGGAGGTGTTCGTGAGAACTTTCATGGTTGTGGCCGTCGTTCGATGCAATAAATCCCCAGACTGGCCGGACAAAGCTTTAGGATCAGCCTGCAAAGGAAGAACACAAAGCTTTAACTCTCAATTCTCATTACTTTACCCCTCTGATCATAAGTTACACCATACAACCAGGTTAGAATTTTACTTTGGAGTCAGAGGATCTAAAACATCTTAATGTGCACAGAATACAGAATATGACCGTCAAGACTTTTGGGATAATATTCCATGGACTAATGAGTCAAAAGTGAACTTTTTGGAAGAAACAGGTCTCGTTACACCTGGCGTAAAGCATTCCACAATAAGAACATCATAACAACAGGGTGGTGGCAGTGCGATGGTCTACGCTGCTTCAGGACCTTAAATGCCATAATTGATGGAACCATGACCTTAAAAAAACAGTTCATGCTCAAAAACGCTCGAACATGGCGGAATTAAAATACAATTTGCCAAAAAGTGCGGCCAAAATGCCTCCACAGCGATGTAAAAGACTCATTGCCGTTTATCGAAAACATCTGATTTCAGTTGTTGCCACAAAGGGTGGCATTCACGTGTTTTGGGGGGCTGTGGTTATTGGACAAGGCTTTTGTAATTGAGCTTTTTTATAACTAAATAGAGCATTTATTGTATTTATTAATGAGATCTAGCAGTTAAAACTATGACTTTGTGTAGTTAGTATTGTTGCGTAATGTCCTATTAAAGCGTATTGACATTTTGACAAGACGTGGTAGCTATGGGGTTGCCATGTTTCTGCCCTGTAGCATATGGGATCTATAGACTTCCCATAAGGAATTCATTACACAGCGATAGCAAAATGTGAAATATACACGTTGATAAAACAGTCTATATGGGGACCCTAGGCAGAAAGATAATGCCTCCCAAGCCGGCGTTATCTCAGTTGATGCTACAGACGCACACGCTCGCTATAGTTAATGGTTCATTGACACCCCGGTCCTCGGCGTACATCTTATTTTCCGAAAGCCACGAATCAATAAACTAGTTACGGAGTCTGTTCACAGAACAGGGACATTAAAGGGAGTTTTGAAGACCCCGACGCCCGGAGCAGCCAAGAGACACAAACGGAGCGGACTGATTACAGAGCGCGGCGACAATACAGCCACTCGGCACTCCGGCCAAGGTCACATTCAGCTGAAAGCGATAAGAGGATGAGTATTTTCTTTCTTAGAGAACAAATATTGATTTGCACTGCAGTTATGTAGTGATTTGTTATAGATTAAACGTGTGAAGGGAAGACCATTAATCTGGTGCATTTATAAAATTGTTCGGTTGACTCCATGGATCTAATATAGAGAGGTGACTTGTGGATCAGCGCGGCTGTTATATATCAAAGTGGCATAAACATGGCCGGCTTCGTTGAGGGAACATGGTGCATTATATTTCATTGGCCTTCCTCTTAGTGATGGAGAGATATAAAGATGGCGATGGTAAATGGAAATTTGGTGAATAATACATTTTAATAGCAATAATAGCCAACCAACTTCAACAATGGGCAGGAATAACGTAAAACACAAAGTGTAATGTCAAAAAAAATCAAAGAATATGATGTTGGGCCCATTTTTACCACAGGGCAAGAAGGGTAACTGCCCAGGACCCAAACTTCCTTAGGGGCCCATCCCTAACCGGCTTTCATTGACCTGCCTAACCCCGGTGTGCCAGGGTATGATTAGGGTCACTGAAACGTCAGGAAAAGTTGGGAAAAGCTGTACAAATGGTTTGTTCCATGGGCACTTCCTGTCTGCAATGATAAAATGTATCATTCAAAAACTGTCATTAAGTTGAAGAATCACGAAAATAAATATGCTGCTGTTATAATGATGCCTGTAATTCTATAGATAAAGGAATGACGGGTTAGAATTATCAGCAATGTATGGTAACGAGCTGAACGGTCAGACAATTCATTTTCTTCAAGCCAAATGCGCGAATCCTAGCCAATACCTGCGTAAGCAGGGGTGGATAATATCTATGGGATTTATTTTTAAATGTGAGCTTAATAGCGATACGAGTAATGTTAGAAAAAAAAAAAAAACATTTCAATAAGCATTCTATTAAAAAGTGTCCACTGATGGACAGGCAACAATAATAATAATAAAATATTAATTTACCAAATGCTTATATTGCATGGATGCTTTTTTTAAAAAAAAATCTAGGTACTAAATATATTATATATATATATATATAGCTTTTCACAATCTTACTAAAAAGAAAATGTATGTTTACATTTCGCCGACATTAATATTTGAACATTGTAACACTCTGCTAAAATAAGTGGAATTTGTACATTTTATTCTAGGGAAGCGTTGCACTGCATGTCGCTACAAACACTCAAAACTTTATTGTCTTGTTCAATTGTGTGAATAGTTGTTTTTTTTTTGTTTGTTTGTTTTTGGCCTTTTTTTTGTTTGTTTTTTTTACAAAATAAGTACACAGTACTTGTGTCACCAGCTGTGAAACATAAAAGACTTTATTGGTGACGGTTTGTAACACAGACAATTTGCTATGTACCAGCACCCGCTGACCCCTAGATAAATACGGAGCGTGTATATTCACAACGGCTGGGTAGACGGATAGTCCGATAGCGGATATTTTGTTTGGCTTCATGAATTTATTTTCAGCGGGATCGCGAGTACGTCTTATGGCATTGCGTGCGTTCTACAGAAAGGATGAGCAGACAGATATACTGATAGCAAATGAACAGTTTTCATTACCAGACAGCCTTCTTTGTTGGACAAAGCAGGTGGTCCAGGCAGATGAGAATTCTCCAGGCCTTCATCTTCACCTGGCTGTATCTGATAATTTACAGCTTGATAGAGAATCTGAAAAACAGCAGGTTGTATAAATAACATCACAAAACACAAAGGAAAAAAAAAACAAGTTTATTCTTCTTATAAAAAAACCCCACAATATTTGATACAGGAAGGAATGTACCAATCGGGCAAAAGGACTGGATGTGGACTGTTAGTCATGGAAATGACTGGAATGTTTAATACTCTGAACCTGCTCAGCTCCCTTTTCACTGCTATTTTCTGGACAAGGGCCCTTATAAGAGCAATCAAATTTGCTAAAGATGATGCCTTTATTGGCTAACTGCTGTATAATAGATTGCAAGCTTTTGAGACTATCTAGGTCTCTTCCTTAGGTATAATATGCCAAGATTGTCTCGAAAGCTTGCAATCCATCCTACATCAGTTAGCCAAAAAAGGTGTCAACTTTACCAAATCTGCTTTCTCTCTTGCTATGGCTAACACGGTACAACTCTATACCTTAAACCAGCAATAGATCAGCTTGCGCGAAGAAGCCTCTAAGCAGCACGAGTAATTCCTGACCTTTTCTGTATCAGCACATATCTCACTAATCCCAATGAAGGACATCTGTGTCGAAATCAAAATGTAAAAGTAACGGAGTCCAGAGACCTTGTCTATTTGCATCCTAATTGTGACTAACGGAATTCGTATTGTAATGGGGAAGGCAGGGAGGGACACAGCTGGCTTCCTTTTGGTCAACTTGGATATTTTCAGGTTCTTGACAATACTGTTGCTTATCACCTGTTGTATTATCAATGGAAGCCACGGCACAGGTGCTACTTTTTAATGGGGATAGTGAGCCCAGCAAATCGCATCTAAGACCTGAAATAATACCTTCACATACATTTCCCTGAGACGACGTGTCCACATTTTACAGATAATGTAAATACGTGGTGACACATAGTAGCTATTATAGACAATGCAGGGATGGAATTACTTACCTGTGTTTGTAAAGAGCTACTGGAAGCCAAAAGGGTCTGGATAGCAGAAGGAGGACAGTGCGTCAGGGCGAACGCCATGAGTTCCTGGCGTGTACGGAGATCCTCATAATTCTCCGACTGCCCCAGCTGGCTACATATGTCCCAACTCTTACTATAGCCTGAAAACCAGGGTGGACACAACAACTTATAGACCAACTTCTGCATAAACGTTTGTAATCGTACAATATAACAATATCTAGAAATTAAGAGTTTGGCCAAATGCATCATTAAAAAAAAATGAGTTCCTCAAACATATTTCTCAAAATAGCTGGAGAAGAAAAAAAAAGAAACCCCACTAGTGGGTTTGTTGGTTTGTTGTTTTGCTACATGATTTTTCTGGGTTTATACCAGGTTTTACCCTGGTCCTTTTCAGATGGAGCAATTTAAGAGTTACCTGAAGACATCAGTTCTTGGCAGTGCGTGTAGGAAGCCTTGTAGTCTTGGCAGTGAAGTGCTTGTTCTGATAAGAGAGTCAGCACCTGTCCTTTTCTTTCAAACTCATCATTACCTAAAAAAAATAAAATCCACAAAAAGTCATTAAAGTACTATATGTTTATTTTTAAACCATGTTAACAAGCTGGTTGTGATTCTAGAGTACGCTTTAGGATTAGTTTTAGTTCTTTAATTTTAATGAGAAGCGGCGTAACTCATGGCAGCCTATGAAGGATGAAGCGAAAGGAAATGATATAAGCTGGAGACCATGTGATACATCCATCAGGTTCCACCCCCTGCCCTGCTGTGACTGGGAGGTCAGATAACTGCCCAGAGGAAGGACCTTCCCCCCTCCAAGACATCAGCGCCTCCACTCCGCCATGCCTCCCCGCGACGAAGCGGAGACAGGAGGGAGAGGACCGCCCGCCACGACAGCGAAAGGGACCGCCACCCCGCCACACATCAACCAAACTCCGTCAGCAGGCACCCCGGGAAACATGCCGCAGCGCCAGGGTAGGTGCCTGACAAACACATACCACCACTGCACCCACACACACTAACACTATATGCTGACAAACACATGCATGGCATTAACTAGTACATTGTTTTCTAAGGATTCTTCAATTAAAACTGAAAAAAAAACCCTAAAAGGGATAATATCCGCTGGATTTTTACTGTGAACAGAAGTTAACAATACAGTATTTTTTATTCCAAAACTTACTACAAAAAGTGAGAGTTTCAGTGTAAACGACAGTACTTATTGAGCCTGGGGCTACATAATTCCACGAGAAAAGAATAAGTCGATAGTACAGTCCTTTGGCACCAGACGCACACAACCACACAGAGAAATTAGTTACGGCTGAGCTGCAGCTAAAACACTCTGAATTAATCTATGACTTCTGCTGCAATTACAGCCTGCGGGCACCGGTGCAATAACCCAAGCGATAATATCCAAAAGGCCAATGCTGTATGCAAAGAGAAGAAAGAGCAAACTCAATGTTATGCCTGCGGCAGTAGCTGCAGGTCAATTGGATCTATTTACTAAGAAGTTGAGAGCATGACTGGCCAGACTCACATGAGGTTGCATACCCTGACATGTTAACACTCGACATACAACAAGCATTTTCAGTAACACGCAAGGGTCTTTAAAAAATACATAAAAGGTTTGAGAACTCGAGTGAGAACAGACAGCAGCGTAATAGCGCTGTATTTGATGCAAGGGGAAAATGTTTTTTTATCTCCATGAGACTTTCTCTGTAAGGATATCAGAGGTAGATATAATTGTCCTTTCCTTTGGATCAAGTTTGGAACATGTCCTCGCATAAATCTTTCAAATCTCAAAAATTGCACTATTTCTTTAAGACGGTGAATGGTTATAATTCATGCACATCATTTTGTTACACACATAATTATCACATGAGCTCTGGAGTGATCCATGAATACATTTCACGCTTCAGGGGGTTGTGGCGTTTTACCTGCTACTCTCAGCAAACTTGCGAGTGCCAAGAGTTTTGCGGACTGCTTGTAGCTCGTAGCGCTCTGAGAGATGCATTTCTTGATGAGACTTAGGCGGTCAGCACACAAACGCACTGTGAATATATGAAAAAAAGGACATATAATAATCCAACATTATTTCAGGAACATTACGTCAATTCAATAAACTGTTCTCATCTACGAAAGGTTTTCACCAGCTGCAATACAGAATGTAAAGGCAGAAACATGCATTAAGGTCATTAACGTCATGAGATTGGCTCTCTGATGGCGGTGTTTTCATTCTATCACAAATTAGGTTTGGTTATAGGAAAAAGGCAATGCGTATAGAAATAAAATGTTATTTTTACCACCTAAGGCCTATAATAACGATATATTTTTGGGAAGAGAGATTTGATTTTGATGGCTGATAAACATTTGTCCCAACAATCCTGCAGCGAAAACCTCTAGTTCAGCCCTCGCACTTGTCTTATATTCAAAGACTGCCCATGCTCTAATCAACTATGTTAACGGCATAAATGACACGCGGGACCCTTGACGTGTACAGCATACAGCTGAATCATGGTGGAACTGCATATCGACGATAGCACCTGTGATAACACGTTGTGATGGGGCTGTCTAAATAGAAGGCTTCTTGGGGCAGCGTTAAGTAGACAAAAAAAAACATAATAATGAGAAATCAGTATAATGCAAAGTCAGTGATTTGGGAATTTGAGATCAGGTCTGTAATGAAACCTGTATGCAGTTGATATGTTTTCAGAGGCTACCATAATCCATATAATGATGGATGGATGGCTATTATCTCATGACCAAAGAAAGCTCCAAGAATGTATTTTTATACTTCGATCGCAAACATGAAGGTTCGTAATAAATATATATATATATATATATATTTGTCTTAACAATGTTTAGGCAGTAATCCTGGGTACTTTCTGTACCCAGGATACACATCAATTCATGGTCTCTCTGCATATAAACACACAGACCACATACCATATTGGCTCGGATATAGGCCGCCCCCGTATATAGGCCGCACCCTAAAAGTTTTTTTCTTTAAAAAAGCACCAAAAAAACATGCTGCCACTCTGTCTCCCCCACCCCGAGATATGCTGCCACTGTCCTCCCCCCCCCCCGACTTAGCAGAGCAGACTCCCCGGTGTCTTGCGGGGCCGGCGGGGGACATCTACGCAATACGCGTATACAACTTCCGGTGCCGGCACTCAGCGGATGTGCCGGCACCGGAAGTTGTATACGCGTATTGCGTAGATGACCCCCGCCGGCCCCGCAAGACACCCGGAAGTCTGCTCTGGTAAGTCGGGGGGGGGGCAGAGGTAAAACGCATCGTGCGGACGGTCACCGGCTCCCCCCGTGGGAATTCCCAGCAAAGGAGATTGTTAAAGCACATCGTGAAGATGTGCCGGCAGCGGAGGCTGTTTACCCGCATCACCGCAGCCGGTGACCATCCGCACGATGCGCTTAGACAACCTCCCGTGCCGGCACCCCCCCGTGGAAAGTGCTGGCAGGGGAGGCTGTCTGAGCGTATCGGATAGTAGGATACGGGTCCCCTGCACCGCTGCGGGGGATCTGTATCCTAACCCCGCTGCCTGCCCGGCGCCCGGGACTGCATGTCCCGGGCGTCGGGCGCTAGACCCCGAATATAGGCCGCACCCCCACTTTAAAGACTTAAAGTGGGGGGAAAAAGCGCGGCCTATATTCGAGCCAATACGGTATATACTTAGTTTTGACACATAAAATGTAATTTCTAAAGTTGAACAGTGGTGTTTCTAAGATTTGAGAAACACCAAATACACTTCACATGATGAATGTTTCTTTACTGAAGCGTGACGTTCTTCACACAGAAGACATTGTATTAGTGATTATGGCACTCAAGCCTAAAATTGCTTGAGAATCCGCACTGGTATCTTCTTTTAATTAGTTTGACTTAATAGAGTTGGCGTGGCTGAGTACTCCGGCTGATGATGCGCACATCTGACATCAAAAGTACGAAAGACGGTTTTAAGCGAATGCATAAAATGATTTCGGTAGACAAACTATAGATTTATTTTTTTTAATAACTTATTTCTGACATTTTTGTGAATACATGCTATGCAAATTGTGTCGAGCTGCGGCTGACTGTGAAGTTCACTTTTGTCCTTAACAAATGGGCTTCACAGCCGACCCGAACCTTTGTGAATAGAGGCCAATGTGGGAATATTTTGGGAAGGAAGTACAAATTCACAGGGTCTCTTCACTCCCTATACTCTCGGCAAAACCCCTCGACACGTAATTCCATTGACTCCAAAACCAAATCTAGATATAATATATAAATAAGAATACCTGTTTTTTTATTAACTGGGCAATATTTATGTTGATTTAATAGTTTTACTTTTATAATTGCTAATTCCAAATACGCTCACTGGAGGTAAATATTTTAATTAGGGCTGCAACAACTAATCGATAAAATCGATAATAATCGATAATGAAATTCGTTGGCAACGAATTTCATTATCGATTAGTTGAATCGATTATTATCGATTATAAAATGAGGGTTTTTTCAGAGCAAACGCTCTGAAAAATCCCCCTCATTATATAATCCGTTTAGTCTGACTCACCGTCTCACAGCAGCAGCTCCTACTTACTCCCCCTCCCTGTAATCACTGTGACAACTGGCCCCGCCCCTTCCTTCTCCAGGCCAGAACCACATGGCTGTGACACTCATCTAACTGTAAGTATATGTATGTAATATATATATATATATATATATATAATGTGTATGTGTGTATGTGTGTATGTATATATATATATATATATATATATATATATATATGTATGTAATATATATATATATGTATGTAATATATATATATGTATGTAATATATATATATGTATGTAATATATATATATATATATATATATATTTGGGCTACTGAAAGTTAGGGGAGGTGGGGGTTAATTTAGGGGCAGTTATGGTTAGTGGGGTGTTTAGGGTTAATTTAGGGGCAGTTATGGTTAATTGGGTGTTTAGGGTTAATTTTGGGGCAGTTATGTTAATAGGGTGTTTAGGGTTAATTTAGGAGCAGCTGTGGTTAATGGGGTGTTTGGGGTTAATTTGAGGCAGTTGTGGTTAATGGTGTGTTTAGGGTTAATTTAGGGGATGCTGTGGTTGATGGGGTCTTTAGGGTTAATTTAGGGGATGCTGTGGTTAAGGGGGTGTTAAGGGTTAATTTAGGGGCAGTTATGGTTAATGGGGAGTTTAGGGTTAATTTAGGGGAATCTAAATCCTGGGGGCAGTGAAGTGACATATCTGGGGGTATAAGGCATATACAGTATATAAGGCATATGTGGGGAGGGCAGTGTGGCATGTCTGGGGAGGACGGAGTGGTGTATCAGGGTGTATAAGGCATATCTGGGGGTAGAGAAGTGGCATGTCTGGGGAGGATGGAGTGGGGTATCAGGGGATATAAGGCGTATCAGGCACAGTGGCAGATGTGGGAGGCAGCGTGGAGTGGCAGATGTGGGAGGCAGCGTGGAATGGCATATGTGGGAGGCAGCGTGGCATATGTGGGAGGCATTGTGGAGTGGCAGATGTGGGAGGCAGCATGGCGTGGCATATGTGGGGAGGGCAGGGTGGCATGTCTGGGGAGGATGGAGTGGTGTTTCAGGGGGTATAAGGCGTATCAGGCACAGTGGCATGTGAGGGGTAGAGTGGAGTGGCAGATGTGGGAGGCAGCGTGGCAGATGTGGGAGGCAGCGTGGCGTGGCAGATGTGGGAGGCAGCGTGGAGTGGCAGATGTGGGAGGCAGCGTGGAGTGGCAGATGTGGGAGGCAGCGTGGAGTGCTGTGGTAGGCAGCGTGGCATATGTGGGGGGGCAGCATGGCATGTCTGGGAGGCAGCGTAGCAAGCCTGGGCTCAAATGTGCATTTATTGGGGGGCTGGTTGGGAAATAAAGACATGAAATGTATTATCAAAGTTTTTTTATTCTGCTGTTTGTATTTAACATCATTTGTTTAGTAAATTATTTTAAATAAATGAAAAATTTACATTCATTTTTTTTATCCGATTAATCGAAAAAATAATCGGCCAACTAATCGATTATTAAAATAATCGTTAGTTGCAGCCCTAATTTTAATCAATACGCTCTGCTCAGGAACAACGAATGGGTTGTCGTCTCTTAAAACCATCTCCTAAGCGCATCATTTTGTATTCGTACTCATATTTTTGCTGAAGATGCCCCAAAATCAATGTAGCCCCTATAATGAAGTCAGTAAATCAAACACGCGTGGGGTTTCTGGGCTCGAGCAATTTTCCAAGACTCAACAACAAAAAGCGTAGACATTTATCATAGTTGAAAAGCACCCGACAAAGAAACAGATGTTCCACGTCGACAATAAGCAAGAAGAATCCAGATGCTAAACCCACAAAGAGGATAATGAAAGAGTTATAATATCACAAACTGTATACAACCATTATACCTAATCAACATGTGCGCCTGAATAGTCCTAAAGTAGAACAAAACAAGAAGAACAAAGTGAACACCTGCAGGCACCTATTATTGCGCAAGAAACCTTTGGTACCTGTCCTAGACATATTGATTTTTTCCAGTAAGAAGACATCAGACGAAGAAAACAGTCTTTGGAATTAGTTGGCTTGCCGAATATATAATACGGATGGAACCACAACAAAGAGGGGCTAACCACCTACCCAAAGGATATTGATAGAGAAACAGGAGAGAATATTAATACAGAACGCAGAAGGAATATCTAGTGTGGCTTCGCTGCCTACAGTGTTGAGCTGGACGCCCTGGTGGCTGAAGGTGGAACTGCATGTTACCCCACGCCTGAAAACATAAGCTAAAACAGGGGGCAAAACATTCTCCGTCTCTGACATTCCTGTTAAAAAATAGAGAGAATTTTGTTTATTCATTTTTTTTTTTTTTTAAACCCTGCTCTCTGATTATTCTTGGTGATCATGGGCTTGTTATAAAATATTTAACGTCGGTAATTTGCGCTGATGCCTTATGCTTTGTCTGTTTTTAGAACAGATGTTTTATTGTCTCGGCTTTTGCATATATAAATCGTTTGCCGCAGTAAAAAGAATATTGAAAAGGTTGGTTCAATCAGTTGCACTCCATGGAGGACGCCAATGCTATAAAACCATACACAACTTGAAGCTACTAATCGCGCCCGTGTACAATACATATTTCTTTCATAACTCAGGCACATAGAAACATTTGGCAGAAGAGACATATTCAAGCGGCGCGTACATTATTAATTCCATCGTTACTTAACAGCATTTTTTTTTGTAATATATTTTGCAGTAAAAACCTATGTATTAAACATGTAGCGATATTAAAAGAACATTAACGCGGAATACAAGAGTCTTTCGTATAAGAGGAAATATTGCAACAAAAACAGACGTGACTTTTAATTATTATTTCACTAGGAAAATATTTAAACTGACTTCCCTATTGTCTTTTTTTTTCTTCTATGCACCCCCCAGAAATATTCTCTCTCATCTAAAATTTAATGTGGCACAAATTATTAAACGGTAGAAAGCATAATAATAACACTCTCATATTGGAGTCGGATCGCATGTTGTTTTTAAATACAAGGAGCCGGGTTTTAAAGAGTTTTTCGTTAAAAGGTAAAACGTGAGGGTTTGAAATCTCATTCCGGACGCTCCATAGAAATGAAATTCAGAGGTATTTAAATTAGGAAATCGAAAACATCAACATCTTATAATTGGTAAACTCCAATACGGGCAGTGGTGCAAGATGATCCGTATATGTTTTAACCCCTTAATGACAAGGCCCGTACATGTACGGGCTCAAAATGCATTGTTTTCAATGGGTTTAGGGACCACCCATTGTCCTTAAGGGGTTAAATATATACCTTTGGGGAAAACAGATAAAAGAAGCCTAAACTACAGATTTTAGGGAATTCCTCCTAGGAAAGGGATCTCCACGTTTCTAATAAAAGTAAAATGCCTTATTCCAACCAGAAGGAATGGTGAAGTTGATTAAATCGGTAAAATTTCATGAACGTCAACTACACACTTAAAACTACAAACTCTCCATTTAGTGAATAAGCCCCAAAGCTACATTATAAGAGCCTTGTTTGTTGTCTGTGTACAAAACAGTATTGTGTCAGTTTAATTTCTATGAGCTGCCCAAAGTACTGAA
This sequence comes from Spea bombifrons, assembly GCF_027358695.1. Taxonomy (NCBI): domain Eukaryota; kingdom Metazoa; phylum Chordata; class Amphibia; order Anura; family Pelobatidae; genus Spea; species Spea bombifrons. The sequence continues at coordinate 110,193,846 of NC_071089.1, forward strand.
AACTCAGACTTTTTATTGTAAAAAAATGTCATAATATTAATTTCTTTTCTATTTTTTAAGAAAGAACATTTCATTTTTCAATAGCTTTCTAATGGACTTTCCCGTATAGCTGAAGCAAATCATACCAGGGGAATGGATTCTGTTTCCTAATTCAGTGAACTTTCTAAACGCAGGTCTAAAAGCTCACTTTGTGAAAAGGGCTTTTATGCACAGAGAAGAGGGATCGAGACTTCACATATTTAAAGAAATGTCATACCATAGTGCAACGGCTGCAAGGAACGAATACATTTCAGCCCACAATGAAATGGAACATTAAAGGATACGGTTACAGACCCCGAGCAGGAAGGCAGGTAAAAGGTAGCTAGAAATTAATACTGCTAAAAATAAAAACTAGAAACGCTACAAACATTAAGAGCTATTATAATTTAGTATTCCTCACATGTAATATGTGAACCAAACTCCTATCAATCCTCAGAGAGTCAATGGCCCCCAAAATCAAAAGCTCATTTTGCATTATATCATGTTTTTAGGGAGCTGCATATTAGCCGTTTAATGTCCTAGATCTGTTATCTTGGCCAAATCTACCAAAAACAAGCTCACTAGTTATCACACTGCCTGCGGGAAGCAAAAGAACGGCACCCAGATCTGCAGAGTGTTTCACCTGGAAGATACAGGGCATAGGGGAAGTGGGGCGGACACTGATTTTATTATTTTTTTTTTTTTTCAATTTTAAAAAAATGACTGTTGCTTTAATATGCAATACATTCTACTTGGCCTTTTACACATGTAAAAAAAATATTAAGAGGCACATTAGTTAAGTTGTAGTCAACAGCCACAATGTTCCGATGACAAAGTGGTTACTTGAAAACATGGCAAAATAGTACTCATATGTTGAAGACGCACTGAAATCTTTAGGATCCTTGGGGGCGGTCTTAGATCTGCGAGATCCCTGAGGGTGGTTTTAGGTCTGAGTAGGTAAGAGTGGCAACTTGGTTCCACTTACTCCGCACCTCTTCTAAATCCAGCTTCATTCTATTTCCCATAAGGAAGTGGGGAATGGAGAGCTCTGGGGACGATGCTGAGGAAATAATATACCTAGTATTTAATTTGTCTTCTTTCAAGCTTGGTATTGAGAGGGGGTGGTTTTCCTCCATTGTGCGCTACCCATCTCTATACCAAAGCATTGTTTTTCATTATGTCTTGTGGCTTTTAGTACAACCCCTTTGCCAATCACAGGAGAAAACACACCATCATTTCTCTGACTGAGGCTCCTAATATGCCCCATTCACATGGCAACACAAATGCCCCGTGAAATATACATTAAAAATTGACGTAGTTCTGAAACATAGTGTTGGCAAAAGTATTCCTGAAAAATAAGTTCGGACTTACCCGACAAACAGCGGTGACATCCCACGATGAACCCCTTCCTCCATTGTTTTGCGTCCTGGCTTATCTCAAGGTGGAAGTCCACGTGACCGCTGTACATTGGATTCCTTGAGTAGGCACTCACGCAAATGCCGTCACCGCAAAGCTTTTACCAAGGTTCAACCACTTCATGACCTCGGATGAACGCGGAAGTAAGTTATTTAAACCTATAGTCTGCAGTCTGACATTGCCCTTAATTGGTGTCTCTTCGGTGCCGCTTGTGTGTGTTCAGTTTCACTCAGTTTGATGTATCTGTTTTGATTCTGACCCGGCTAGCCCAGCTACCTCGTTCCTGTCTTCTGATTCGGCTTCTGTTAACTTCCCAAACTGGTTCTGTCCCGGCTTGCTTGTGACTCAGCTTCTGCTGGCTGTTCGGCTTCTGACGTTCCAGATTCTTGGGCCCAATTCATTGACTGGTCCAGTTGTTCCTGTGTTTCCTATCGCTGTCGTTGGCGTGACGATACATTATCATTGGTCATTGATGCCCATGGATATCCATCGTTTTACATGTCGCTAATCAAACTAGCTTAGTATGTGTTTTCTGGAGTAATAATATTTGCATCATGTCTAGTGGTTAGTGCATTACGGTGGATGCAATACGCGAAGTCCCGGTCTCCATGCCCAGGCAGTAGCCTTAGAACAAAGTAAGGAGGCACAATGTACCTTGGAAAGAGATTTGGGCAGGTAAGCGCATCAGTGCGATCCAGGCACAGGCCGAGATCAAGACAAGTGTATTCCCAGAATGAAAATATTACAAAGGCAGGCAAAAGGAAACAAGTCCAGAGCATAGCTCCCAGCAACAGCTGGCTTGGTACAGAATAAAGAACGTTGTACTCCAGCTGGATGCTTGTGCTGAATCCTGACAGTTTTTATGCCAGAATATCTTGAAAAAGATTTGTATAATAACACAGCTGAAAGCAACATAGTTTAAAAGCACATAAAAAGTGAAGCTCTGCGTTCAGCTAATCATCTTCTCCTCTACTATTACTCGCGTACAATACAATGGTGAAAGGGGTTATTATTATTCCTCCATAAGGGTAAACTCTCTGATGCATGCCATCTGCAGAGTACATACAAAAACCGCTACTTTCTGGAGGCACTAATGACTACAACTCCACACTGCTATTTTTTTTTACTACTTTTTTTTTTGTAGCATTCTGTATAATGTTCCCCAGTTCCCTACATGTCATAAACCATAGGCGCTAATAAAATGAACATTATCTGCTACAAATGACAACACAGATCCAGGATATGCAGAGAGCCGCGGAAATGTGCCGCTACCGGGAGCGCCCTGTGTGCTGACATTTTCACACGGTCATTAAAACAAATGAAGGTGAGACGGGGTAACACCGTGCTTCAGATAAAGTTGTGCTGTTCTGCGCGCTGACCTTTTACATCCAGCGGAAAGCCGAGCGTAAGGATGAGCAATGATCAGAAAATTAACTCCATTTGTCAGCTGACACAGGGCAAGCGATTATTCCTCTTGAGTTCATGTATGGCTGGCTAGTTTTTAGACATTATTGTGATGTTATAGGTGAACATCATTAAAAGTAACACAACTTTGACAAAGACAGTGACGAGGCGGGTGAAGACTCACCTTAAACACAAACAGGTAGGCAGGGGAGTGGGGTATTGGAAGGATTACCCTTTATTGTTTGCCAACATGAAATTGGTTTATATTTAGCATTTTTATAAAATTACTATTTACCCCTAAAGCCTATACATTTCAGAGTATAACATTGTAAATTATTAATAGAAATGTTTAGCACTTTTTGTTCGGCTCAGCAAACTCTGCAGGATGGATGGGAAGTGCACCCATTGAAATCAATGGAAGTGCTTTCCTGTTAGTGATTGGCTGCTTCAAGCAGTCAATCAGGGAGAAGAACCATCAAGCCACAGAGGAGAAGGGCAGTTGCAGCTCTGTATCTGCAGCTTCAGCCTTAGGTAAATGCTGTATTTTTCTGATTTTTTAAAGCACATTAAAAAACTACTATAATCTACATTATTATTATTATTATCTTTTATTTATATAGCGCCAACAATTTACGCAGCACTTCTTGCAATACATATATTCAAGGGGTCTGACAAGACTAGAATTGCCAGACTAAGACAAACCGATACATTAGATAGAGAGGGACCGGCTCACAAGCTTACAATCGACATGGGGCAAGGAGGAACATAAGGTATGGAGTGAGAGGTAGTGGGGGGTTGTACAGGAGGCAGGTAAATTCTAGCTACATAGATGGTACGCTTCTCTGAGGAAGTGGGTTTTGCATTCTTCTTTAATGGGGAAATTCACAATTAATTTGGCAACGATTTCTTCGCCGAATGAACAGGATTTAGTAGACAGCCTGGCTCTTAAACCATGTCGGTTCCTCCTCCTTCGTCAGTGCAGTTGATTTACGAAAAGCTAAAGCTCTGACTGCGAGTAGAACTAGTGTGCTCTGAAGCAGATTATCGTTCCGTGAGCTGTCTAAATCCCCACCAACATTTAGAAGTGTACTTAATAACCCTTCAATGTAATGTTCTATAGGATAATTACTGCCAAATGAAGCTTGATTGATACGGCTGCTTTTTATATTCACAATGACACATTCATTAAACCAAATTTGGAAATATTTGGATTGCGGTTCTTTAGCACGATCAGGAAAAAGTAGACAAAATGAAAAAAAAGTGAACTTCTTTCCTTAAAGTTTAATTGACAGGTATATTCTATCTTATTTATTAGCTTAGAATGGATATTAGTGCATCCAGTGGTCTATAGCTTTAAGACACACATTAATGAAACAGAATATATATATAATATATATATATAATATATTCTTCTAAATGTCTCTCTCGATTACATACACTATCAAGAGGTCATAAAGTCATATAAATTAAGCTAAGCGCTGCCCCAAATCACAAACCCTTAAACAAGTATCCCATATTACTGCTTCAAGCCACCAAGCACGGTCACAAAAGTGCTCAGAGAGAAAGCAATTGAACTGCCGTCTGCGCATACTCATTAGACCCCTAGAGTTGGAGATGGCTAGTGGAGACCATGTGCAGTGGTCCTGCAAGCCAGAAACCGGGGTGGGGGGGGGTGAAGCAGCAGAGAGATGAAGAATTGTAAGAGAACAAAGTTAGTGTGGTACTTAGGAAGTGGGGAGTTTGTAAGTGTTAGTTAGAGGTAAAAAATAAATAAAAACACAAAAACAAATAAAAAAAAAGTTAAAATAAATGAAAATCATGTAGGCATATAGCTTGTTTATCAAATCGGGCAACTGTATATCATTTCTATACCTGTACAAATGTGAATAGCTGTGTTTGTTTTGTTGATGTTTCCCTTTTTTGGACTATTATTCAGAAAAAAATAATGCCTTAAATACAGCATGTATAAAAATGGTTTTAAAAGAATGTCCTACTTGTGCAGAAAAATGAATATGTAATATGTGAGAGTTTACTAGAAGTTGAAGAAATACATAGTAAAGTCGTAGTACGCCTGTCGTGTAAAATAGACCTGGTTTTGATGGGACAAAAAAATACATAAATTCCGCATTTCATATCACAAAAGCTTGCTGGAAAATATATATCTAAAGTAATTTTACTCTAAAAGAGCTACGGAAAATTTCAGCGGGTGTCAGAGGCATTTCGGTGAAAACGGAAAATGTTGTTTCTTCTCGCTGAAGTCTGGAAGGAGCACATATATTAGCTTCTTCCCACGAGGGGATCTGATTGTGGAAAACAGGAAAAGAAATGCAAAATGCAATATGTTTTCTGAAAAGTGGACAATTTCCTCCTCATTTCCTGTGATAATCCGCAATCTGCCATCTACTTATGGGTGTTAGACAGACGCGCGGACAAAAAATGCATCTTTTATTTAGTAAAGCACAGGTATATAGCACCGGAGAAGGGGTCAGAAATGGTAAAAATAAATGCGTCACAGCCAACGGAAAAAAAGTATATATTACATTTATTCTAAGGGCTGAAACGCGCCAGACATGGAACATTTGGACACTCGGCAAAAAATAAAATCAATTCAGTTATTCTTTCCCTAGTCTCACAACAGTAACGGAGACTAAAAACCTAAACTATTCAACAAGAAGCTGAGAGGGTGCTGGATACGTGGAACAGCCTTCAGCAGAAGTGGTCGAGCGTCATACAGTCAATATAAACATGCATGGGATAGGCATACAGATATCCTGAATCTAAGACAAGATCAACGACTGGTTAAGGTCGGAGTCTTTATTTTAGAAAAATGGGCTGAACGGGTTCAGGGTTCCATTTGAAAAAAAATGAAAGTCCCTGAGACCTGTAGGTGTCTGACATTTAATAACTAATTTACAAAATATGACCATAGATACATAGATCACAGAATCATCCTTTCTTCAACAAATACACATTAACCTGCGCTGCACACACAACACAGGCTTATAAAAACAACAACCAAAGTTAAATATATGTGTGGCACAATTATTGGCACTCTTTTGGTCGATACTTTGTGCTACCCGTCTCTGCCAAGATAACAGCTCTGAGTCTTCTCCTATAATGTCCGACGAGGTTGGAGAACACATGGCGAGGGATCTGAGACCATATCCTCCTTACGGAATCTCTCCAGATCCTTCAAATTCCGAGGCTGATGCTGGTGGACTCTCCTCTTCCTGCTGGAAGGCCCAACCACTGCCCATTTTAAGCCTTCTGGCAGAGGCAGTCAGGTGTTCGTTTAATATCTGTTGATATTTCATAGAGTCCACGATGCCATGTATCCTAACAAAATGTCCAGGCAAGAAAAACAGCCCCAAAACCTTAAAGAGCTGCCGACGCCATATTTAACCATGGGAACGAGGTACTTTTCCATATGGCTACCTCTCTGTGTGCGCCAAACCCACCTCTGGTGTTTATCGCCAAACAGTATTTTTTTTCATCTGACCATAGAACCCAATCCTATTTTCAGTTTGCCAGACACTACCGGAACTTCACATGATTGACTTTGTTTTTGGATCAAAGCAGAGTCTTTGTTCTTGAAACACTTCCAAACAACTTGCGGTCATGTAAGCGATATCAGATTGTAGTTTTGGAGACTTTCGGACCCCAAGATGTAGCTAACTTATATACTTCTCCAGCTGTGATCCTTGGCCACTCAAACCATCCTCTTCACCGAGCATTGAGACAATATAGAGACGCGTCCTCTTCCAGGTGAATTCACAACATTTCCAGTTGAACTTCTTAATTATCACCCTGATGTGGGAAATGGGCAATCTCAATGCTTTAGCTATTTTTCTATAGCCACTTCCCATTTTGTGAATCATTTCGCCCCTCACCACAGCTATATTCCTTGGTCTTATCCATTGTAATGAATGACTAAGGGAATTTAGCCTATGTGTAACCTAATATTTACACCCCTGTGGAACACCCTGGTGTACTAAAAAAAAAATTTATCAATTGGAATATATTTCAAATATATTTTTTCTCATAAGAATTCACAGGGGTGCCAATAATTGTACTACACATATATTTAATATTTTGTATTTTTTTATTTTTGGGGGATAAATCTGTGTTGTGTTTGCAATTGTTTGATATCTGCAAGAGCCGAGTATTATTGTGTAATTTTTAAAGGAAAAAAAAAACTAAGTCATTTGTTCACAGATTTTTTTGTTCATATTTACCAAGGGTGCCAATATTAGCGGAGGGCTCTGTAAGTAATATGCTAACCAAACACATCAGAGGAAAGTATCACCGACTTTGAACTAGTATGACTTGAAGCCACGGTCCCCGAGGTCTTTCTGCTATAGAGAGCTGATGCTGCAATTAGCTTTCGCTAACATACGAATTTACAACAACCAAGAACGAAACTCAGACAACATTATCCCAAGCCGCTCGACGACTGACATCGGAAAGAATCCCAAAGCAGCGCAGCGCAGTAAGATCAACGGCTCCCGTATGAGGTATGGAAAACAAGGCAACTGAGAACATGCCCCCAGAGCTCCCCTTGGCCAAACTAATCATTTCTTAATGTCTGTGCCATTACACAGACGCGCAAGATTCTCATTTTAGCATCCACCTTCCGGCTCCTACTTTGAAGCATATTAATGGAGGGGGGGGCGTAGTTCTACCAAGAGAAACGACCCCAGAGGCTCTCCAGCCGGCAGCATCACAGAGAAGCTTACAGATGTTTGGATGTCACAAACGGAACACATTTCACGCACGGCGTTATGAAGGGGGAGGCTACCTCTAGGCAAAACAAGAACTCCACATACGAGACAATCTGAGTTCTCGTCTATGATTTACTAGCACATTTAAAATGGATTTGTTATGTCAGTTTTTCAATACACTGTTTTGAAATAACAGAAGAACATTTTAAAAAAAACTTTAAAGGGACAAAGGCTAGAGTCCCATGCAGCCTCCCAGATGAAGAATGCAGAATGAATGTTAAAGTACTTAGTGCCTTAATATCCATATGTTAACCGGCAGGGGAAAAAGTACTCACCTTAAGGAGAAGCTGCAGACCCTCAGACCGGTCTTGAGATCATTGCGAGCCTAGAACTCTTATGTTAGTTAGCCCTGGAGCTGGCCGCCAGTGAGTATACCACTCGTGCGCACTGGCAAGCACTGGCATGTATTTGGCATGTCTTGTTGAAGGACTGACAGAAACATACATAAGGGAATTCTGCTGAATCCCGCTGGGCATTTGCACGGGAAAGAAACCGGTAATTTGGGGCACTCAGCTGTTACATGCATTAAACTGCACACACTGGCTGGAATATCCTTTTAATGAACTTCATGGCACACACGGGTGTTAAAATGTTAGGTGCAAAGACGGGTGTCTCATGGCTGGGCATGATCATTGTGTAGAGTGGCATCTGGTCACAAGACTGCATTATAGGATGAGTCTGGGAGTCTACGGTAGAATTGGGTTGGACTATCCGGCCAAAAATTACATCTTCAGGATTTGCTCTACGGCTGAAAAATGTGTGGGAGGCAACCTACGGACCACCTATGGTGGGACATGAAGTGCAACAATATCAGCCACAAACGTAACTTATTGGGAAGGCAACAGTGAACATATTAAGCAGAAGTGACTATACCTTGCAAGGGCAAAATCTTCACTCCAAACTCTTCGAGGTAACTAAGAGAACGAATCAGATCAAGTTCCTCCTGGATAGCACTGGGGCAATCGGTGATGAGCTGTAAGCAGCATCTGAAAAAGGAGGATTCAGGGAATTACATACATGCATTTGCATAGTTACAAAGCGGCAACTCATCAGACATATTTAACACAGATAGAGGCAACCCTTTAAAAAGAAACCGGCGGTAAAACTTACAATGAAATACACTCGTTTCCAGGCTAAAACAAGAGTCAGGACTCAAGACCACAATCAACTGGCCCAAGAGAAGATGAGTCTTTAGCGAAGATGATATTTATTATCGGTGATGTAAAGTTACAGACTTTGGAGGTCCCACTAAGCAGATCAATACAGATGGAGTACACACTATCACCAACTTGTAATGGTTCTTCTTTTCTATGTACCCATGCAAATTATAAATATATATTTATTTATTTTTAAGGGCAGCTTCCTTTTGATATCATTCTAGATGTATAGTCCAACATTTAGTTTGAATAATACATTAAAATAATGAAATTATTAAAAAAGAATCCTATGAAAACAATCCCCAAGCGAGTTCAGTTGACCCAAATTGTACCAAATATATTCATAAATACCCCATATGTGTAGGATTTTATGGTTTTCTGATAGTTACGAGGGACAAAATGAAACGTTCCCTTTTCCAAACCTGACATTTTCAAATTTTGTTAGGATAATGTCTCATTTGGGACAAAACCCCCCTCAAAAGTATATTTTTGGAGAGAAGACAACCCATGGGTATTTCAGTATTTGGACAATTATCATGCAGCCATTTGTTCACCAATCCCTGGCAAAGTGAGCCACGACACTGATTTTCGTTGTTTTTGATCACTAACCTTTCCATGTTTGTTAGAATTGTTTGCACAGATTACATGCAACGGCAGAGAACCCCACCAAAAATCTATTCAGCCGCATCTCTAGATCTACCGAAATACCACACATGCATTGGTTTTTGTATAAAATGTTTAAAATGTACAGGGCGCGCTACATGACGCGCTACATGACGCGCTCATTTCACTGCTCAACGTGCAAGACTTCCAATGTGAGGAGGGGGAATGATGGTTCCAGAAGACCAGAGGCAATGGATGAGTGGTATCTCCTTGGATCCACGGTGATAGAGAGGTGAGAATGAATGTAAACAGGCGTGGAAAACGCATGAAGCAATGGCCGTCATCGTGACATCATGTTATTTGGATAGAGTAGTCCCATCACTGGGCAAGCGGCCTCCAGAAGACCCTCTCCGTTCCCCATGTCACGCTTCATGGGAAGTTGTCAACAGTCCTGATAAATGGTACATTTCCTGAGAAGCCTGGCCGTTAAGATTTTCCTGGCAAAAAGGTTGGAGGTATTGCGCCAAATTGCACAGATAACCCAGGCCAATTGTGTCTATGTGCTCGGGCTTCTAAACTGTCCGGGGAAATCTATGAACAGAAACGAATTAATTCTTGTCAAAGCGACGCAGCAAATCTATATGATTGTAAAGTGTATAAGTCCAAAGGGGTCTATAGAAATCCGGCAGGACTTTTACTGTTAATCTGCTGCAAATGGTGTTGAGTATTTGTGTTTTGCAGCGGGGTAACCTGTAGCCGGTAACATTATTACAAACTCAGGCAGCTATAAATCACATATCGCGTGCAGGTTAATAACTAATGACGGTGCCTTTCAATTAGCAGCTAATTAAGGTCCATTAACGAGTCCCATAATCATTATGCACGGTGAAAACACTTAATATTATGAATACTTGCTTACTGTTTGCCACCTGAAGTCGCGAAAACACCCGGAAACTGACAAATGAAAGCAGCTACCTGGTAATCCGCAGGCAACGCCGCATGCGATATTAGGAGATATTAAGTGCGGTTCCCCGGATGGAGGTGTAGAAGATGTCCCTAACCCTGTGCTCCTTGTTTAAATAGGATTTTAATAATGAATGAGAACGGGGTGAGCCGTGACACAGGATCTCACACATGTCCTATCTGTGAATAAACACAATGAACACAGAAATGCTACAACGTGATGTAAAATACTATAAATTCGTTTATTCCGCATTCCTCTCCCGGGGCTCAGAAGGCCGAGAGTCTGTGTACGCAGCCAGGGAGAACGGGGACACGGCACGGTCCTCGAGTATATTACAGACAATGGTGGCATTCCTCTCTGGAAGGAGTCGGAGGACTGTGGCCACTACTTGTTCCGCGGATTTGCTGATGCATGCAGAAGGACTATTCTTTCGGGGTTTTTTGGGCAATTTTGGAAATATTAATTTTGTCCTTTGGGACTGTTTCTGACCTTCTACATTGGATTTGAGCAGCATTTTTCTTAATGGTGTCCCTAGCAGGGTTATTTAGCTTTATGGGACATATGTTTACTGTGTTCGGTATGTGGATACATGTCTAACGAAATAATAAACAGGCATTATTTCATGAAACCAAGCATATACACCGATTGCAATTAATCCCAGGCTTCGCCCCAATATAGGGAGTTGTACCATTGCCTTGAGGGCCCTTTCTGATTGAGATGATTGAATAAAGTCGATCAAAGACTCTTTCATATATATATGATAGCAGGAGTGAGGCTGAAAGGTCTGCATTGGGGGGGGGTGTCACTCACTGCTGTGAAATCTGCCGCATGTCACTAAAGGGTTAATAACAGAACAATCCCTGCTATTTCAATCGAACGCTTTAGTGTCTGAGCGAGAAAACCGACCACCCCAAGGTCACAAATATCGATAGTGATCAACGCACAAGGTCACTCACTGGCGACCGTGACCGTCCGTCGCGTCTACATAAACGCATTTCATATTTAGCCTGCGCACCGAGCCGTACGTAACGCTCCATAAAGAAACGAGGGCTTCCTTTTTCATTAACAATGGAGGACGATCCAAAAAAAAAAAAAATAAAAAAAAAAAAAAAATCAATTGCTATCAACACCGTGTCAAGAGCAATTATGTCAAACAGAAAGGCAGGTCTCAGAAGGCTCAGGCTGACCGCTAGCCTATAAATACCTATCTTGTAGAGAATAATAACGCGATCCTTGAGAACGGAACACAAAGGATGCATTGAAACAGATATATGTTTTCAGGAAGATGTCGCCAATGTATTATTAAGGGAGGATTTTCTATTATTCGTGCCGTGCCTTGAATGAAAGAACGCGATGATTTCCTGCCACATCCGTCGCCCAGCTGCTGCTACCATTACAGATATTACATTATGGCATACCCGTCACTTTTTCATATAACATCTATATGCGTTACCCAAAACAGTCCTCTTCTGGCGTGAGCTGCTGTCCGGTTCTATTTCCACGTGTACAGCTTAACACAACTGGTCTAAAAGTCCTGGCTCCCCCAATTTTTAGATGGGCAATTCATAAAACGTGCATTTTTGGTAAAAAAAAAAAAAATAAATAACAAAAAACGTGCAGTGTTGGCATCAAGCTGGACCACTATTGAACTGATCGTGTTTCAGACTATTTTTCGTGAGTCCAGCTTATGTTTAACTCTTAAGGGTTAAAATGTTAATAATAATAATAATAATAATAATAATAATAATAAATAACACAAAAGACCAGGCGACGTCCCCTTTAATCAAACACTTACTGAAAATGTGTATTGCGCTTAAAGGGAACTCCTGCCATTTTTATTACTACTATCTGGCAAAAATTAGCTCAAAAATATTGTGCTGATTTTTTTTGTGTTTTTTTTTTGGATAATATAATGTTTTCAGGCAGCTGCATATTAGAAATGTGTATATATTCTGTTATTTTCGCATAATCTACTAGACAAACACCGTGACTTCTTATACAGTGGCAAACAATAGAAGGACTCAGTCTCGATAACCCCGCCAGACACTCCGACTAACAAGTCTATGCCATAAAAAAATCAGCTCAGTGTGGAGTTTCACCACTGATAATAACAGCAGCCTCTGGGTTTTCAGATAAAGGATGTTTATTGGAACAAAAAAAAATATAATAATAATAATAATATTTGTTTCTTAATGAGAAACTATATTAATGTAACCCAAAGAGAAAAATATATATTTTTTCCCTAATTAAATCACGCCTGCCCTGCCTGATGCCATCTGCTATTAATCAAGTATCTTGATGCTTATAAGACAGTGACGATGGCTGCGTTGCTCATTTTGATGCGGCTCGTGTTGCACCCAAAGCAATGCGACATATGGTTGCGCACATCATGTTCTGTCCCATCGAAGAGAATACACCTGCCTTCTAAAATCTTTAAAACCAATGACTCCCACTACAGCTGGAGCCCACCCCAATACCATATTCACGGTGACACAAGGTTCTTTTTGCCGCTGCTTCTAACGCTGCCATCTGTTACTGATAATGTAACGTATAGCAATCTCCCCATAGTGTCTCGCTTTACAAAACAGACTGTAAAAGGGGCTTAATGTGCGAAAGGCAATCCTGTCTTCCTTCGCTATGGTCAGAAGCAGCCATCACCTTGTTGAAGAAGTCAAAATTGACAAATGATGCTCCCTAAACATGGCAAATACTCCTGTTATGTTATGTAGAGCATTAAGAAAACCATAAAAGAACTTCAAGCTCACGCCAATCAGCAGACACCCTAAGGAACATTACGGAACCATTCACTATGACTTCACTGCACTAGACTGCAAGCTTTACGGAGTAGGAACACACAATAAGGGTAGTTCCAACACATTAGACCCTATCATGTTGGCTGGTCTGGGGAACACCTTCCCTACCCAAATTCATACCTTTCCGTTAGTGTCTTTCTCAGGAAGCTTGCCGTCTACATAATAACCTCAAAAGCTTTTTTTTTTATAAAGTGTCACACTATATTCTAATGCTTAAACTATCCCTAGCCCCATAGACCATATTAGTCATAACGTGGCATTCATTTTTAAATATCTCCATAGTAGGGTAATAAACTAGATATCCGAGGGATCCCTCTCAATGGAACAAACTAAGCTATTAGAAGATGTTTGTTGCAATGAAACATACTGCCACAAGGGGCAGACTGGAGTTCCTTTGTGTTCTCAATATGGCGTCCTGCCATAGTTAGTTCGTTGAGATAATTGATTTTAGATACATATGTCCAGGACACTTTATATGTTCGAATTTGACGGCGACTAATAAAACGCACCACTGAATGGACCATACCATTGGTTTTAAGGGCGATGATAAATAACAGAACCCCTAATAAAGATTACCATCAATGTTAAAAAGCAATGCTCCTTCAGCCATCCATATAACAGATAATAAAATGAATAAAAATACAGTAAGGGGTAATTATTTTAGGTACTTGTATATCAGATTAAACTTTTGGAAACTGCTTTGACTGTATTTTCTTTTTTAAGTTAAAAGGAAGTTATTTTTACAAAATGGGATATTATTTGGCAAATCCATAAAAGCAAACTGTGATATTCTGACCCTATACAAAACATAATTAAATCACTTTCAAAGTACAGAAATAACTAAGCCTGGCTTATTAAAACATAGTCAATACGATAAAACTTTTCTTGTTTAAATTCCGCTCTGTGAACTTGCATTATTGCTATACTCAGCGGAAGCGCCGCTAAATATTCCATTATACGCGCTGAATGCAACTTTGCACTAAAAGAGGGAGAACTTTCCTCCGAACACATCAGATGCATCCACCTGGGTTATTCAATTAGAGGTTTTGTCTGGGAGCTCTTTCAACAAACTCAAAGATTAAATTCAAAGAAAATGTTGTGAAATTCTGCTTTTTTTCCCCCCAAATAAACTTTATAGAATGGAGTATTCTAATAAGATTCACAACACATACTGGAGGAATATATATATATATATATATCTATATATATATACTAAACTGTTTCTCTTACAGCTTTTTATTTTCACAATCTTCGGTGCGGATTTTAGAGACAAAAATTATGTAGGAACAAATATAAGGTCAAGGTAATCAAGTTGAAAAAAATAATAATAAAAAAAAAAAAAAAAAAAAGCAGACAAAATTTGCATCCGAGATGTAGAACTTTGGGTTCCGTCACACAAAGGAAGTTTTTTTTAGGATAAAATGCTTAAAGTATTAAAGTAGCTTTGATTTCTAATATAAGTAATTTTGGAAATTGTATATATGGCTTTAACTAAACCTAAGAGGGGTATAAAAAATGGGGTACGCTCCCCTGGTATTCTTTGTGTTGTGCATATTTGCAGGTTCTAATCAAACCTTAGGTTTAACCCCCCTCTTGCCACACAGGAGCCTCATTAATGGTGTCATGAGAAGGCTCTGAATTGGTTGAGAGTCTGTGGGTTAAAATGCAGTGCAGTCCCACTGATTCAGCTCCTTGGTAAGTAATGTAGCCATGAAAAATTAGACAGAACTCAGCAAACGGGGTAATTTGATGGAATCCCCACAATTTATGCCGCATATTAGTAAACAAGTTACATGTAAATAATGAGGTTACCTGGCCAGTTCCATACAGTTGTCAATGAGCGTGGCGGATGAGTTGAAGTACTCTCTGCTTGCTGCCAGTACCAGTTCCAGGCTCTTCTCGTAGCTCACTCTGTACTGGGCTTTGCCTTTGGAGGAAACGCTTACCGGGAGATCTATAGACGCAGAACCGCAGTGCATCATGTGTCCGGCCAAGCGGATGTTCTCCAGGCGGCTCGAGCAAAGCAAACTCTCCGCAAATATCTGAAAAGTAAAGGGAAGCGTAAACGGCGGGTTTAACACAAACAGTTTAATGCAAACAGGGCCTGAGTAACCATTAAAAAAAAAAAAAAAGACCCGTCGGGCATCCGGCACAATCCAACTGATTTATATGCAACAGAGCCGTCTTGCTATTCTATATAAGTATTCATTAATATACAAGCTCTTCTATTGTGATTTTTTACAAATCCCACCTTTAATACTCCAAGAGAGAAAAAAAGGGAAACATTTTTAAGAAGAATAGTGCCTCCTATTTTATGTAATACTTTTATGTCATACTTTAGGGTACGCAATGCTTCGCAGTGTAATAGTTATGGTATAATAAAGACGAGGCACAATAAGTGTAGCGACATAAGAAAGCAGACATACAAACATTACAATCAGCGCACAACAGGGATGACTACACTAGGAAGGGACGTTTCTGCCCCGCAGAGCTTACAGTCCAAGTAGTAGTAAGGAGTTGGCTGACATACCGGTATAATCAAGCGGTATTAATTAATTAATTAAATCAGATTTTGAACTTGTTTTGTAATAGGTGAAGGAAATAGGAAACTGGTGAAATCTTAAGACTCACAATGGGTTAAAATATTTTAAAAAAGCTACTGTTAACAAAATATGCAGGTCATTTTTTTATGTTCTGCTGAATAATGTCTATTTATTATATGACAAACCAAACAGAAGCCAACAGCTTTTGAATTATGTAACTCACAAGCTTTTTAGCCTTAGGTGGCTGGCCAAGATGTAAAAGGTAAACCAAGATATATAAACGAAGAGTTAATAAAAGTATATTATGCAGCAAATAGGGAAAATCCACAAAGGACTTGTCAAGAGTGATCATTTTAATGTCCCTGGAGTACCATAGTTATGAGCAAGAGCCGTATTTATCTTCGGTGATGTCCTGAGGACAGCATCATCAGCCGCTTCCTCCCTGCCGCCTTTCTAGCTGGGTATCGGGATATGACGTCATATCCCAGTCCATCACTTTAAGGATGTGCGGCGCCAGGCGGAAGGAAACTATGGAGGGCCGCGTGGATTCAGCATAGTACTCCATAGTGTTAATGGGCCAGTCGGGTAGATCGGTGGTCATTGAGCAGTGGCACTACAGTGATCCTGATAGACCACTATCCTTCCAAGGGTCCCTTCTTTGGTACCCAAATCCCTCAGCAACTCAATAACATGCATAGGAACATCAGGAAATTGGTCTATAAATTAAAAAATGTCTACAAAATACGCTCCCTTAGTGTTTAAGTCAATACATAAATAGTAATCAATAGGTCACATGAGGCATCTCAGTGAGGCCCCGAGCCAAAATCCACACGCTCAAAGACCAAGTGTCTCTCTTTCGGCCCTCAGAAATCTTGGGATGTATGTATTCATTAGGCACAGCTCACCACCGTGACGCTTAAAGGGTTAAAATGATTGGATTTTTCCATTCTACATAATACATATATTTATGGTAACTTTAAGCTTAGAAATAAATAAATAAAACCTAAAATAAAAGATACCCATGGTTTTTCAGAGCAAAGCTAGCAATTCGCTGAAATACAACCCACGCTTCCCCCTCACCCCCCAACACATAGGAAAGTGTTCTAATAAAAATGAAAAATCTAATCAAAAACGCATTTAAAAAAAATAATGGTTTCTACTGCTGGGCAATGAGGTAGCACTAACATTGCATAAAAAAATAGATTTGGATCGTGGTGCCACATATTTTTTTTCCCATTCAGAGACATCTAAATCCAATACGTTTAACTCGTGAATTACAGGCTATGAGTTGAATCAAGCAGAGCGAGAATCATATGCAGATATTTCTATTGGAATAACAGGCCGTTATCGGGAGCACTGAAGCCCTCCAAAGAAGGCCACTCAATGGTCGTGGACATTCAAACATCCATTGAGAAAAAGAACGTACTTTAAAGCAAACTAGGCATAGGAAACAAAGAGTTGCTTCAAAGATCTCTAATGAGCAGTGGAACACATTAACAATTGCTGGAGCTTAACATTGTCCATCCTTCTTCTTTGGCCTACGGCGTTCCTTGGTCTCATCCTCTCATATCACCCCATCACAGATATCTGGAGAGTGTACATAGCTTTTTATGATGTCTTATACTGAGTGTTCACTTTGCACACCGCTTATCAGAAAAGTATTTGTGTTATTATTCCCCTGCATTTAGGGATAAATGTAAAATTGGCAGTCCTGGCTAAAATATGAAGGAACCAAACGAAAACATCCAAAAAAAAAAACACTGCACCACTACTTGTCATGGGCTACATTTTTTCTTTGATATGTACAAGGCGCATTTTGACTTTCATAGCGGTTGTGCACAGTACATACTTCCAGAGTCTCGACTCGTCTAACGCTGCATGTACTTGTATGAGAACATAGTCCATCTACCTCTACATAAATAATAAAAGTGACATCCTCTCACCATTACATTTCCCTGTGTGTCTGTTTTATGAGCGTAGAATTCTCCCACAATCGCTCAAACACCATACTTCTCCATACAGCCCACCTCTTAGGTCCATGCAACCCATTGAGCGTGTCATCTTCTAGTGGCCAACCTTTCCCTTCACTCCTGTTCAGGTCTTAAAGGTGGATTCTGGAGCAAAGTTCTAGAAGTGGAACAATCACTGTGGAAACCAATGCAATCTTCCGCCTGACATTCCCAGCTCTCTTATCGAAAAGTATTTTTGTAAACATGTTTCACTCAACTCAATATCATTAAATATCAAATTTGTACATGGGCCAGGGCCTAGAGCATAGCGAACAAGAGATGTGTTCTGACTACTAGAAAAGTCATGTTTAATTGCCAAAAATGGCTTTAAAGTAAGATGTAGTAAGAGCAGTGATTATTAAAGGATGTATTTTCCTCTCCTAAGGAAAGGATATCATTATAACGTAATAGTTACTTTAGAAGCACGCTGATAAAGCCATTAAAAATGTTGTATTGATTCCCCATGCTTTCCTTTGAAAGTATTTTAAGATAAAACCAGGGATAATGGATAATATCTAATGTCATACTGGCTCAGATATAAGTAATTAAATATCATGAGACAAAGTTCTCACCGGCAAAACTGAATTTATGCCGGCTCAATTATAGTTCACCTTCTGGATCATGGCCAGGCCAATTTCCAGATAACTTCACATGAGTCCAACCGCTTATACAAATCATGAAATGGTATTCACCTTAGAATGCTTAAAACGATATCAATTATGAGTGAAATGAGTCCTTTTTTCTTTAGAGAACATTGCATTCTCCAGAGGTCCTACAGAGTACTTCTTAGAGAAAAACTTTCCATTCTGTCTGCTGCAAGGGTCAAGACACCAACTTGGACATTCTATAAAAAGCCTTTAGGAAACAAGGTACAAACAAGTAACCCGATAAAAAAATTATGAAAAATTATGAAATTACGAAAAATGATGAAATTGAATAAATCAAAATTAACGGTCCCAAGTTTATTGACAAAAATGTTTTAATACTAGCTTATGTTGAGTGTTTGGTGTACCAAGGGGAACACGTTGGGTTTCTACACCATACTCTACTGCGCGAATCGGGTGCTGATGGAGCCCATACGTAAAAGGTGATCTGCGCCTGGAGGCCACCCAGTTATGCGATGGCCAACTTGAGTCAGTCCAAATATATGGCAAACTGCACCATACATGGCGCCAGCCATTATTTGTTAGAGGTCTCTTCTTTAAAAGTCAAAAGAAGTCTTTACGTTTTGATTTTATCTGTACAGAATTACTTGCAATTCATTACTGGGGAAAATTGACACATTTCAATTCTTTGTTGGAACTCCCATATGCCTTATTTTCGGAGATTCAGACAAAGCTTTTCTAATTTGCTTTCAAAGTCTCTCCCGAGAGAAGACGAGATTGGCAGTCATCTTCGGCTAAATCTGTAAACTGTAATAAAAAGCTTCAAATAATTCTCAACTTTTAACAGATGTCAAGCTTTCTAAGTAAATTATGCCACTCGTAGGCTCGTTCGCGCTTTGTGCGCTTAGTTGATTAAAGCGAACATGGAAATAAACAGCATGCATCAACACAAATTCAATTCCAGCTTAATATCAGCGTTTTACAAATAGCACCGAAAGGTTATTCTTAGGCTTTGAACGTCAGGAATTGTTCTAGTGTTGTAAGTGATGGGGAAGGTGCACCTGATCACAGAGCTGAGTCTGCGGATGTTAAATTAGACGGAGCCACCAACTCGCCCCCAAGTGACGCGAAAGCATAATGGAACCCAGCCAACGTTTTAAAGAAAAAAAAAAAAAAAAAAACACAAAAATATATCTGACAGTGTTCCTCTATCACATCTGTTGTTTGTATGCATCATTCTGAAAGGGCAGGCTGCCAGCTCGCTTGACATTCTGACTTTCCGATCTCGTATAGAAAGACAACGTGCAAAATTAAACGCGGTAGGGAGAGAAACGTTGGATGTTAATGAGAATAAACAAGCGTGTTTGTTTACAGTGCCAAAAAAGAAAATGCATTACGTAGAAAAGGATCCCAGATTCAGAGATCAACTGAGTTTAGAGACGTTTCAGACATTTTTGTACCGGCTGGAAATGTTTCCAGGGTCCTATTTGGCAAACTTGGGGGGGGCTTCATTTAAGAGCACCCGCCACTAAAGAAGGTGTCCAGGGAGGGTTAGTAGAAAGGAGAGGACTTTACTAGCAAACTGATTTGATGATGCTGAGCCTGAGACGTTTAGCCACAGATCCCCGCTGTCATTATCTCAGCAAATATCTCCAAATCCATTACAATAATTGGTGGTTTTAATTATTTGCTATAAACTTTATTCATTTTGCTCCCACATCAAGGTTTACTCGGTGTTCCTTTCACTTAATTGTTTGGCTTGTAAAGTTAGCGATCTCAGTTAATGAACTCTTGTCTGCCCGTTATTTCAATCCTTTATCCTTTTTTATTCCCCCCAGCCTGACAACTTTTCTTTCCGCTGCTCCAAGCCATTGTGTCAAAGCCGACGACACAAACCGCGAGACACGACTGCCAATAACTCTCACCTAGAAAAAGTTCAGGTTTAACAATGAGATCTTACAAATCAGCACAATATGGCGCGGACACAAATCTCCGTGGCTGCCACAGGTGTCTGTACAGCAGAGAGGACAAAATGAAGCCTTTAACACTTCAGACTGAACTTGTCAAGCCGTTCACCTCATTAGCGTTGACCGCTCACCAATTAACGTTAACAGTTCTATTGCCCCGACTCGGCTGCTCGCAGATCACACCAGGTTCATTTGTCTGAGACGGCGTTATCTCGGAGTTATTCATTTTCACGACTTCTGCAATCTGCTTTACATAATGACTTTAAACACGTCTGCCGTGTGACAGCGGAGGGGAAATGAAAGCCTACGAGTTTAGGTCTTTAGCTAATCGCTGCGTGACGGAAAATAGTGAAATCATATACTTAAGACGTGAAAAACCTAGAATATAGATTATTTGCAATGTCCCCTATCTTAATCTATGTTATTATATTCCAATTTTTACCACTGTTATTTTTTATTAATATTTAAGCCATATTTTCAGCTTTTCTATAGTGATAGATATGTATAGAGAGCTAAAAAGGTGTCTTAAACAATAATAATTAAAAAATGGTAGTAAAAAAAAAAAAAAAAAAGAATAAAATACCATAGAATACAATGGGGGACATCGCAAATAATATTTTAAAACAAATGCCTATATTTTTATATTTACATGCCTATATGAGGCCCAAACAAGTCTTGCATTTATTTTCGTGGCACCTCAGAGCTGCAGCGCTAGGTTTTGTTTGTTACCGAGCCGTTTAAAGATGGCGGCCGTCTACAAAAGTACCTTTGTCACTAACATTCAAATATATGACTTAACCAACACAAAATGTGTGTGTGTATTTATATATATATAGTATTTATTCACGTATTGCTTACATATTATTGATGGTGAATTTTTATCTGCTATGAATGTTACATTCGAATACCCTAAATGCATTAAAGTCAACCACTTTTGCTTGAAAGCTCTTCGTTACCCATTCATTATTCCTCACATTACACCCCAGACTTTGGCTCTCTTTCATACTATCGTTTACCAGGTGAAAGTTATTACAAATCTTATTTTGAAAATACTTCATTAGGGCAACAACAAAAAAAACTTTCATTAAAGAATAAAAAATATTATAATGAAATTCACTTCAATGATAAAGGAACCCCTCTTTATCCCGGCATAACATACATTCTTTGTGTAGCAGACTGTGAGGTCATCATCTTACCTCGTAACAAGTGTCGGCACTCAGCACCTTATAGACGTTCTGCTGCATTTCCAAGATATCATTGAGCAGAGCTTTCCAGTGGCTTTCACTAACCGGAGGCTGTCTAATGAGAGACAGAACACAAACGCAAATGTAATTGGCAATTTCATGATTCTGAATCAATCACATGATCAGGAAGAAGAGCTTGAACTAGTTACACAGTGTCAAATTGTATAGGCACTTATAACTATACAAAATGCAAGGCGACACATAGTGTGACTATTTAACATACAAAATGGCTATGCTGATTTTACCACTGTACTGAAATAGCTTTTTATACATAAATCTCAACGTGCTTCCATTTATGTACTGGGTTTTATGGCCGGTCCTAGGGATTCCAGCATGTAACGTGGCTCTTGCAACTTCACTCCGGCAAGCAATTGCTTACCAAACTAGGAGATGACATGGCGGTTATTCCCAGACCACAAATATATTTTAACAACATCTGTAAAGCGCAGTGAAATTTATTCAGGTTATAATATATATATATATCTATGTAATATTTAGAATTCATGGATTTACTACTGTGAGCAGCCATCTGAAGCCATCCTAAAGGCCACTGTCCCTCTTAAGGAGAAGGATACCTAACATCAGATTATTATTCTGACTTATTCTGGAGCATTTTACCAAAACTCTTAACTTCCATGTGATAAGAATTCCTTCCTTCTAAATTCAAAATCTCAGAAGCCAACATACGCCCCAAAAATCCCAATAATGGAACTTAGTTTTGCTAAATACGGTAAAGAATCCATTCAATTCTCCTCTTCCCCACTCATTCTTTGGGCTGCTTGATGAAGTATCGGGACCATTTAGGTTTCTCACATTAGTTGGTTCCTTTCTATAGGTACAATGTAGCAATGTATGAGAGATATACGTGGCGGTAGGCTTCCAGCATCTGCATTATTTCATCTCTCACATAACTTTAGCCAATGTATGAGGACCGACAGAAAGATGGAATACGAAAACAGGGAAGAATGTGTGATGTCTAATTAGATAATGTAAAGGTCCCCTCTCTCCCTGAATCCACCAGACAACTGTTCCTGCATATTTCTGGAAATAATCATTGAAAACCAATAGTTCTGAAAACTTTTTCCCTGTTCTTATAAAATTCCTCTAGGTGTAATGGAATATTGTTCCACATCATAGCTCCAAACGCCGCCAAGGCTTACAAAGCCCCAAATATTTGATATTCTTTTATAAATACAGCTGGTAAGTCAGGAGAGATTTCCCTGTCATTCCTTGAAGTTCGGCACACATCATTTATGTGACCCTCAATCTGATTAGGATCACCGCACTTCATCAGGACTCTTCAGCATACAGCAATACCTCTCAGCTTGATGTACGCAGGATGTGTTATTCCTTGACCTTGGGTATAATCACCGAGACCCAAGAAATCTACAACAATCCCAATAAAACATGACATGAAGAAAAGGTAAAAGCTCAACGGACGCATATTAGTTACTGGCCATGCCGGACGTGGATGAGATGGAAAATGGAAGTCGGTAGAAACTGTGTGTATTTCAGAAATGTTTCATTTTGCCATAAGGTAGAATTCTATACACACTTTAAAAACTAAATAATCTAAATACAGGTTTTCAGAAAAAGTTGATGAAGCATCTAACCATATAAAAAAAATGGGAGGAATGTTGATTTTCTTTCAAACAAAACATGGCTTGTAACTTTTAGAAATAAATAGATTTTTTGAATGCCTGCCATTTGCCTGGATTTCAACAAAATCATAACAATCCAGCCACATAATTATTCTTATATATCTCATGCAATCACTAAAATGATTCAGCGAGCCAACACTATTTTTGATTAAGGGCCATGGGAGATATTCATTGGAGCCCCTAATAATTATTTTACTGCATTTTATTCCTTAATTAGATTTTGGCAATGGAAAGAAAAAAACTTTAAGAGCTCAGAGACCCATTACACCCAGCACCGCTTTCCAAACGCTTTCACTGAAGGTGCTTGGATGTGCTACTTCAGCAGAATATACACAGAAAATAACATTGTTTCTTGCTCAAAAACGGAACATTGCTTTTTAATTACAAGTGTCAGTCACCCACACTCTCAACACTGCTATCAGGCTTCTTTCAGCTAAATTAAATACTTTATATACACTACATGATACATATTTTTAATGTATACACACACACACATATATATATATATATATATATATATATATATTATACACACACACACATATATTATTATATATATATATATATATATATATATATATATATACACACATTTAAACACATACATATTTAGTGTCTGTCTATTTACAAGAAAACAGTGATTTGTGGCAAACACTAATATCTTTATTAATCACTTTCTTCACTAAGTCGTCGTATGTATCCTAACTGTGAGGTTGTTTGCCAAGGATCTGCACTGAAATATAAAAGCAGGATGAGTGAAAAGAAATGAAGGGAGTGATTCTTACTTTCGTCCCGTGTGTCTTGTAAGCCGGACTATAAGCTTGCGTGCGTCTTCGGGACTGGACTGGGTATCCTTTACAAATGATATTGGCTTCTGAAGTCCATGTTTCTCCAGTATTTCGGACACACTGCCAACGGTAGGGAATGACAAACTATGAATTCATGGCAAGTTATATGTTACAGTAAGCAATGCAAAGTATGGAAAACACACGTTTCATTGGGGTTTTTTTTCTTTTCATATTGGTGTTTTCATATCACATTGATTCCAGGAACAAACCAAGGTATTGGTACTTGGTCAATGTGATGATATAAACACCCAGTGTTAGGTGACCCTACACCTTCAAAATGAATTTGAAGAAGCCAAAGCTAATTTCCCAATCCACGAAGAACCCATTGTGTACTTCGGATGATATAAGCCGATATAAGAGAGAGAGAATTTCAGCTAAATATTAGCAAGACTGCCTCGCTGCAGACGCAGATAAAGAAGATCCCTGCCACGGCTAACCGGCTCCCATCTTGGGCTGACCCAGAAGGTTTCTAGGTATGTGGATATACGGGGAGTTTGCCTGCATGTTCTGACCGAGCCAAGATGGACCACCATGAAAACACACAGAGAACAACTCCAGAGAACGGGACAGAAGAGTGGAAACTCTGTTTGATTTAGGAGCTCCCATCAAAAAAATCTTACTCATCAGATAAAAACATGTTTTGAAATATCGTGCAGTTTTATGAAACAGTTTCTGCATCATATAATGCGTTCAAGGCATACCGCCTATTAACCACTCGTATGTGTTCTTACACTTGTGGTAAACAATGGAATGGCTCAGTCTCAATCACTCAGTGACTAATACAAGTCTGTGGAAGAAATGATTTCATTGTACAAGTGGGACTTTATTAGCATTGCCATGAAGAATTAGCTCAGTGTGGTTTGAGTAGGGAAAATCATCCATGGTATTACATGACTGACAACAATGAGATCCTCAAGGACGCTTTGCTCAGCGAGATCAAGGAAAAAATGGCTTTGTCGACGCTAAGCTGCATTTCTATACACAGCACTGTACGTTATACTTAAGGAGAAGACTATTTCCGTAGGACTCTCCCTTTTAACCAATTATCAACGCTCAACGGAATCAAGACAGCCTGCAGACGAGTAGAAAGCCTTTGTTTCACACATCCCAGTATGACTACAACGTGGTGATCGGGACTCCATCGGATCAGGAGTTTAATATGCTGGACCACAGCCTGCAGAAACTTAAAACGTGTGGCTTTTATCTAGCAGGAGCACGACGACGTGCATTCTAATACAAAGCCGGGCTGCTATCTTTTAATACAAAACATGAATAATGTGCGTTCCTTGACGTTGCTGTTCAAACTCCTATCATACATCTATTTACATCAGGTAGAGCCGTCCCCGGGCCTTGCCATGGAGTTTATGAAACAGGGATATTTATCATTTCATACAGCTATGCCTGGCAGAGTTTATCACTAAATCAAAAGCGGCAAGACTGGAATACTTCTTTTGCAAATAATAAGCCGGCAGCGACAATAAACATAGCTGTGATGCCCGTTTTCTTCTAATTTATAGTTTGCATTTAAGTTTGTAGTCGTAAAAAAAAAAAAAAAAAAAAAAAAATAATTCAAAAAAACTTTTCACGCTTTTCTTTAATGGTATGGAGGACGTATCTTAGCAAAGTACAGAAAAGTCTGATTTAAAGTTTGTTTCATTGACAGGGCACATAAAAAAACTTTAGTTTTATGATTAATCTGAGAATATAACAAAAATAAAAGGCCTACCTGATATAAGTATACGACATATAAAACGTGAAAGGATAATTACCGTTTACAATATTTTTTTATTTTTTTTTTATTTGTTTTGCTAAATCAATTAAAAAAAAAATATTGAAATATTACTTAGTAACTAAAACAATAAAGGAAATGTTTGGAAGGTGTTTGAAGTGTTGAAGGTTTTAAAATAATTAAGAACGAAGCGATATTTTACAGTCTATTTTATTTATTTTTTAACAAAAGAGAACTGAAATAGAGAAAAATGAAATAAATTGTCTTATAAAAAATAGCAGCAATACAGCATTCCTGGTTGTTTTAATTTGTTCAGCATGACAGCCCTTAAATGTGGAATAAATAAATAAATAAAGTGTTTTACCTGAGGATTTGTTCCAGCTGATCGACTTTGTCATGAAGAGATTTACTTATGTCTGTCTCAGAGCTGGGAATGAAGAAGGAGATATGAGGTATTGCAAAAATCTGATTTCTGGAAATAATTTCCGGGTGTTATTAATATGGCTTTTCTGAGTGACACAAACAATAACAACTTCGACAGACACAGAGTTTGGTTAGTTCTTCAAGATAATGTCACTTTTTTTTTTTTTAATACACTTGTTTTCACAGTATCTTCCTAATGAAAACTTGGAAGGAGCGCCAGTTTGTATTTTTTTTTCTAGATTTCCTATGAAAAGAATTACATCTTTATTGTGGCATAATGAGAAAAAATGTACACAAAGTGTACACATGCTGGTCCTCGTCCCACCTACTACTGCCAAGAGTTCCCCACCACACACTCTTACTCGTCAGGCAGTTGGTACTTCTGTCCAGTAATATTATGTATTTAAACGATACATTGACATACAATAGTGTGGCTGGTCCACCTCAGACATTTGGCCCTTTCATCTCTTGAGTAATATACCCTCCATCCTTCTAGATCGTCAGCTTGGTTGAGCAGAACTATGGGATTACTACGTGCACTACTTGTAAGGTACTGTTTACCCAATTCACATCGCGGTGCTCAATTATTACTGCTGCTCCTTCTATTACTGCTTATACTACTACTACTTCTTCTACGACTGCTACTTCTTCTACTACTGCTACTGCTACTTCTTCTACTACTGCTACTTCTTCTACTGCTGCTGCTGCTACTTCTGCTGCAACTTCTACGTCTACTACCGTGTTTCCCCGATAGTAAGACACCCCCGATAGTAAGACGTATCGGGGGTTTCAGAGGGGTCGGCTAATATAAGCCGTACCCCGAAAGTAAGACATATGTCTTACTTTCGGGGAAACACGGGGGATTTGCCGGGTCCGCCACTCTAAGGGGCCGGGAAGTCCCCACCAAGGCCGGCCTTACGTGTCTGCGGCCGCACAGGATTTAAATTAAAACATCGGGGTTTTTTTTTAACTTTATTTAACATCCTCCATGTTAAATAAAGTTTTTTTAACTTTATTTAACATGGAGGATGTTAAATAAAGTTGAAAAAAACCCCCGATGTTTTTATTTAAACCCTGTGCGGCCGCAGACCCCTAAGGCCGGCCCCTTAGAGCAGGGCCGACCTTTGGGGTGTGCGACCGCACAGGGCGCCACACTCCAGGGGGTGCCAACCTGCGGCACCCGGCACCCCTCCAGAGACGGACAGTAATGTCCGCCGCTGGAGGAGCAGGCTCGCAAGGGAGCGGTATCGGAGGTCTTTAACAGACCTCCGGCTCCCTTGAGTGATTTTAAGCCGGGTTCAACCCGGCTTAAAATCACTCAAGGGAGCCGGAGGTCTGTTAATGACCTCCGATACCGCTCCCTTGTGATCTGCGCGGCAACAGCTGTTGTGCGCCGGGGTTTCTTGTCAGATCCCGGCGCACAACACTGAAGCCGCGCCCACCGCTGTCCGTGCCCTCTGAACCAGGAAGAAGACAGAACTGAAGAAGAGGAGCGAAGAGGAGGAAAAGAAGCTGAAAGAAGAAAGGAAAGGTAGGAAAGCATTAAGTGAGAGTGGATTGGTGTATATGTGTGTGGATTGGTGTATGTGTGTGTGGATTGGTGTATATGTGTGTGGATTGGTGTATATGTGTGTGGATTGGTGTATATGTGTGTGGATTGGTATATGTGTGTGGATTAGTGTATATGTGTGTGGATTTGTGTATACGTGTGTGGATTTGTGTATATGTGTGTGGATTGGTATACGTGTGGATTGGTAGGTGTGTTGATTGGTAAGTGTGTGAGAGTGATGGGTGTTATGCTGTACCATTTCCAATGTCTTTTTCATGATCTAATTATGCTCTAAAAGTACATCATAACTCCCATCACTCTCAATTTTTTCCCAATATAAGACATACCCCGAAAGTAAGACATAGTGGGGCTTTTAGGGATAAAAAGAAAGTAAGACACTGTCTTACTTTCGGGGAAACACGGTACTACTGCTGCTGCTCCTTCTACTACTGCTGCTGCTCCTTCTACTACTGCTGCTGCTCCTTCTACTACTACTACTGCTGCTCCTTCTACTACTACTACTGCTGATCCTTCTACTACTGCTACTACTTCTACTACTACTGCTTTTTCTTCTACTGCTTCTTCTTCTACTACTGCTGCTTCTTCTTCTACTGCTGCTTCTACTGCTTCTTCTTCTACGGCTTCTTCTTCTTCTTCTGCTTCTTCTTCTGCTGCTTCTTCTTCTTCTACTGCTGCTTCTTCTTCTTCTACTGCTGCTTCTTCTTCTTCTACTGCTGCTTCTTCTTCTTCTACTGCTGCTTCTTCTTCTTCTGCTGCTGCTTCTTCTTCTTCTACTGCTGCTTCTTCTTCTTCTTCTACTGCTTCTTCTTCTTCTACTACTACTGCTGCTGCTTCTTCTACTACTACTGCTGCTGCTTCTTCTACTACTACTGCTGCTGCTTCTTCTACTACTACTGCTGCTGCTTCTTCTACTACTACTGCTGCTGCTGCTCCTTCTACTACTACTGTTGCTGCTCCTCCTACTACTACTGCTACTACTACTGATTCTTCTTCTACTACTGATTCTTCTTCTACTACTACTACTGCTTCTACTACTAATGGCTGCATGAGAGGCCACACGTTTTTATGTTCACACAGTGTATCGCTGGGCACAGAGTAGATAATCGGGTGTGTATGGAGCCATATTGGTCAGTGGCCCACCAGACATTTGCTTGGTGTGCCAAATGGCGAGTCCAAGCATGCTTTGCAAGAATGTGGAAATATGTTTATTTATTTTAAATTAACTTAAAATCAGCCATAAATGAAAAGACAATAGATAGGCTATGTCTTCTCTTTTGCTTATATAAGTAATGTTCGCAAATAGATAAAACCATGAAACCGAAATCCGCACATAAAAAAAAAAAAAAAAAAAAAAGTTAAGGAACCATGAAAAAACAAAGAAAAATGTATCTATATCTCTTACCCATAACCTCTCTGCGGAAGACACTCCAAGATGTCGTAACACAATGACAGCTGGTTATCTCGTTCACAGGCATAAATACAATCCAGAGCCATAATCATCAGCTGATCCTGGTCAGGGACAAGTTTTTGCTGGCACTTGAAAAATAATCACATAAAAACAAATGATTAATAACAAGCAATGAAGTGCGACGGTGGACAGAAGGAGAAAGCCGATGCGCTGGCGTTCAGAGAGTTAACCCATTATCTGCAATCTTAATCAACATAGTTTTTGAGCTGCAGAGCAAAAAGTGTCGAATAATTAGTCAAGGATTAAAGCCGTTCACAAAATTCTTCTAATCTCAGGAACTATAATAATTCACATGAAATATGATTTATTGTTACAATGTCTGCGGCACATCCTAATTTATAACATCAACGTTCTGTCACAGTTTAATTATTCAAGGCTGTTGCTTGGCTGGATATAAAAAAAGAACAGAAATCAGCAATGCCGCGTCTTACTATGAATTACTACCATGACTAGTTTCCAAGTATAAATAATAGAATATTAAATACTAAATAGGAAAAATGGAAGAAGCCACATTGGTCCTACAGAAGACAGACGTAGGTAATAGTCTTTATTGGGGCAACATTCTACCCGAGGAAAGGACCTCCAAGGTAATGAAAGGTCATGCGATTCTACCTTATCTTCTGTTGGCCCGAGAATGCTATACAAAACACTACTGAAGGCAGTAACAGGGCGTCAAAGTATAGCATTCCAATACATAATTACCAAGGACAGATAAAGAGTTACTCCATGTGTCCCAACAACAAAGCTCATGTCATGGCAGGCGTAAAGGGGAAAATAGATCCAGACGGGTGCTCCAGATCCTGTGCCTACTGGTGTTTCAGCAAAAGCTGCTATAGATGCTTCACCTAAAGCTTATAGGGTATATCCAGCTACATCCCACTATGATACAGATTATAGAAACATATAATATGTTGTATCTGCTATGCCACAGTGGCAAGGACTTTTAAATAATAACCATAGTCATAATTTAAAGGGACGCTGGAGCCATCAAAACACTTTAATGCATAGGGATAGCTGAGAGATCACTTTAAATTTGCGTGGTGCGCCCATTGGAAATGTCCGATCCCCAGATATTCAGCCCAACACACCTCATGGTCCATGATACACTTACCCTCAGTCAGTCCCTGGGGTGGCTCGGCGAACATTGCCCTGGAAGGGGTTTGTTTCTAATAAGACCCCCCAATGGGGCACATGCACAGAAAGTACTCCTACTGCAGCTTCTCCCTAATGTAAGGAACTTATCTGGCAACCCTTTTTAAAGAATGCCTAATAACTAGTCACATAGTAATTTAAGTCTGTCTAGGACATTTTACTGTCCATTTAAATAGGGAAAACAGATCACTTGCTTGCATGTATACCCATCATCACTACAACCATGCACAGCGAAACCTTAAAATTAATGAAATCACACCAAAGAACAGCGGACAGATGGCATGTGTACTTTAATGTGAATTGTGCTTCTGAGGAAGTCTATTACTGGGTCAATGAGATATATTACATATGACAGGCAGCAAAAAGAAGCACGAGATCAGCCTATAAGCAAACAGCGCAGATGGATTTTAAGAAGAAAAGATGACTGAAACGCAGATTCTCTTTGCACTAACCGTATGAAAAATTCATCAAGTCATCTAATCAAATATTTACATGTCAACAAATTGCTCTTCGATATTAGTATATTAGAGGGAGAAAGCCTGCACAAGCTTGCTCAGTGATTAATCCATAGTACTAGCGGCATGGCGCTGCATTAGGTATCTTTGTTTTGGATCACTCCAGAATTTTACATGAGAAACAATGTTTTTAATGTGTATTGTTCTTGCTGTACTTTTATTTTTTGTTTTTGGAACAGGTAATGGTTGCCATATCTCTGGAAAAACCCATGGATGCAAAAATCAAGAAATCTGTGATTTTATCATGAAAAGAGTAATGGGTTGTGCCCATTATTTTGGGCTTCACATCGAGCAGATCAAAACAAAAAAAAGAAAGACTATGTGAACTTACGTCCGGTTTGGAATGTTGAAAAACCTTCAAAGGGAATTTAAGGTCATCTTTTGCCAGCGTCACTAAATATTCCTTCAAAAGCGCATTGGCCGAGCCAGGAGCCTGAGCCTCGCAGCGATGAAGGAAGGGCACCATCCACTGATACGCATTTTTCATGTAGTCTTCTTCTGAGCTCTGCAAAATGAAGTTATCCATCAAAAGCTCATGTTCCAATCTAGAAAAGCCATGAACTCAATTCTGTGTTAAGCAAAAGTTATGCCGACCTTCGTCTTACTCTTTACAGTTTGAACTTGGTAAGAAAGAAAAAAAAAAAATCTGCTATGGCAACAAAGCCTTTAAACCTGTTGGAGTTGATTCGCTTAGCGGAAAAGCATCTTTAACAATAACGATCCAAGAATTCTAGAATTTTGACATTTTTTATTCTTTGAGAAGGTACATATGAAGTCTAAACAGCATTTACTGACGGATAAGAAGCTGGGAAGGCCATTAGGCGTTTAACCAACATGTGCTTTGTGCTCCGACTGATATAGTTCACAGAGATACCAACTCAGCGGTCTAACGCACCCTCAAGTCACACTAATCACATCTTGTAAAGACGCTGTATATCATTCCTATTTGTTTATTCTAATCAGCAAGTGTCACCGTTTCAACAGAGGCAACTTTCAAAATCATTAAAAGTGAGAAATATTCAGAAAGGTTGACTGGAGAGTTCAACTAGTTGAAAAAAAGTATCTTTAATCATTTCAGAAAACACAGTTGGGTTTCATAAACCAAGCTGTGCACTAAGCCTGGCTGCGACAGCATTATAAACTTAAATTAATGGCATCATTTTGTGTTCATGTTGCAACCTGTTAGCCATGAAATATTCAAAGAAAATTAAACTAAACTTGACCATCTATAATCATCATTCATCACATGAAAGTGCGGGCAAATTGGCAGGAGGAGTGGTTGACATTAGGTTGTACGCATTAAGGCCAAAGAGTTGGATTGGGCCAGGACAGGGATTAAGAGCAGCCCTGGTACCTTCAGGCCAGAGGCCACCAGCTGTATATGCATGACTGGTCGCTATACATCCATCCATCACCTGGACACCAAAGGATCACCATCAGCCACATGCTAGTCTGTGCCTGGGTAGGATGATCTAACAAAAGACCCAACATAATACCAGCCCAGAGGAAAGTCTAAGCTGGTAGATAAATCTGGGGTTCCCCATCATTGCTGTTGCTTCTGCGGGGGAAATCTATGCTGTTCTAGCGGGAGGGTATGGTGACATGTGCCTGCGCTGGATATGACCTCCTTTCCAACAGTATGTGTCTTACTCCATTGTTGTCTTGAATGGCTCTGATAGCTATCCGGAGATATGATATCATTCACGGATATAGGTGGGATTCCAAAGCAGTTTATATGGGGCATAAAAACTATGCTCAACCAGCTTTGCCAGCATCAACATTCTATACAGGAGTTTCAGTAACTCACATTTGCCAATAAGAGCCTCAGTTTATCAATGTCTTGAATCTGTTGGAGATCTTTCAGAGTCAAAGATGCGTCACAGCCGGCCTCATAAACGATTGTCTCCAGTGTGACCAGGTCATCAGACAGGATCTGCAGGCCAGGAATGTTTCGCTCTTTTCCAAGACGCACCAGTGAGAGCGCTCCGTCAACCTAGTAGAGATGGTATGTATGTAGAAATAACGCTTACACTTCACATAGCTTAATAGAGGAAAAGAAGTAGCCTTTTAAGGTGGTGATATCCCCTTCACTTTACAGAAAGAGTAGTAGATGCCTGCATAAGCAATGCAGGAGTATAAAATGCCATGCATTGTAAGCATAATACATAATCAAACTGTGCATCAACAACCCAAGATCTACCAAACATTAATTCTGTATTCTCCTGTGATTGCAATAGCCCTGCTCAATCTGCTGGCTGGAACAATAATATTCTCACACTGCTCGCTCACGCTCAAGACGCTGTCCATGGTGCCGAACTCTAAAAACCAAGTTCAATCTGGTGAGCCCTGCTTATATTCAGCTGTCCGCGGTGCTGAACGATATAACCGATGCACCTGGAGAAACTCTGCTAACAATTACCTCGGCATTCTTTTTCATAATCATAATAATAATAATCATAATTAAAACATTTAAAAATTAAAACTTGAGAAAGCAGTGCTACTGTTAAACGGAACTTTAGCATTCGTTGGCACCTAATCCACTTTAGTTAATAATATTAATAATACTACGGATATTAATATTAATAATAATAAGCCATGGAGGTATGCAGTGCACAGAAATAAAGTATAAATAAAAGCAGGATTATTACCTGCAAGGTTAAAAAGTCAGGTACAAAAAACAAAACAAAAAAAAAACAAAAAAAAAAAACAAGAAACCAAACAAAAAAGACAGATTGTTACCTGTCGGGCATAGTTCTCAATTTCCTCCGCTCTTTTGTGGTACCAGATTTTCAGTAAATCAACTGACAAACGATCGCTTCTGTATAAAATTAGCTCCGGCTGCTCGTCGTATAAAAATTGGGCCATGTCTGAAGAACTCGGCTCCACGGTTAATCTGGTAAACAAGATGGAGACGAGTGAGCGGTGAACACGCTGCAGCGCCGGAGCTATTACTCACAGCGAAGGCAAGGCTAACCACCTCGCAAACGCACGGCTGTCAAAACCCGCAGAATCACTCAGCGTTACAGAAACGGAAGAGAACGTCCTCCATGCGCGCCCTAAAACTACAAGTTATTAACTGGACCTCCGTCACCTAAACAGCGACACACGGAAACATGAATTGTTGTAGGGAGAAAACTGCAGGAAAATGTACACATCAAGAGGAAAAAATGGTCCATTTACATCGTTTTTATTCTTCCCAATTGTGTGATGTCACTACATGGAACTGAAACAATGAGAGCGTTGGAATAATGGAATAGAACTCCGGTAAGACCACGATTAAGAGGGATGAACGAGGCTATTGGATGTGCGCCGATAGAGGTGAAGTTCTTGGACCAAAGCGGGACAAACCAAAAACAAAGAATATTTTTATTAATCAAAGTTGGGGGCTCGAAGACTAGACGCAGATACCATTATAGTTCACACCACAAACCATGCCGACCAGCGATCAGAGCACCAATAAGAGTGACGGAGGATGGGGAAGCCAAAAGCTCCGATATAAGCCAAGTTATTGAGACTGTTGGCAGTTATGCAGTTAACCAGGGGGATATGCTTAAAATTCCCTTTTTATTAATGCAATTCACCTAATATACGACGCGTATATTATTGGCATTCCTCGCTCTACAGTCACATTGCAAACACATTACAGGCAGCGACCGTACCTCGTATATATGGTTATTTTCCAATAAACATTACGCTATGAATAGCGGAGGCGAAGGGGGTGGCGATATTATTTATAATAAGAAAAAAAACACCCCGGTCTCCATTTATGAATCAAATCTCATTCAGCTGCAATAACCTCGCCTGCAGTTACACAAACCAAAAGGGGTTAAAAACCGAGCCGCAGCTTCGGAATTAGAAATAACGCGCCTGTTCTTTACACACAAAACATTCCCGCGCGCCAATGAATCCCGCAAGCCCGGCTAAGGT
Source organism: Spea bombifrons (assembly GCF_027358695.1). Lineage (NCBI taxonomy): Eukaryota > Metazoa > Chordata > Amphibia > Anura > Pelobatidae > Spea > Spea bombifrons. Next base: position 110,228,663 of record NC_071089.1, read on the forward strand.
TCTATTTTAAGGCTCCTTGCCCTTGCTCGGTCTTTCCATAAATCCTTTGTCCTTGCGTGCGGCGCAGGCGATGGGAATTCTTATTCCGCCAGTGTTGTCTGATATTATCCGTGCAGCCGGAGAACGCGAGGCTGCCGGCCAATTCCTCCAGGCTGTGTATGTATTAATGATTACATGATGGAGTGGAGGGTTTTTTTTTTTTTTCTTTAGTATCTGCATTGTTCCCGGAGAAAATAAAAGCCTTTGTTGGTTGTTAGAGCGGTTTAATGGAACAGGAGAAAGCCACTGCTTTATTGAATCAGTTCCACAAAAGGCTGGCTTTACAAAAAAAAAAAAATATATATATATATATATATATATATTTAAAAATAATAAAACTAAAAATAATAAAAGAACATAAAAATAAAATTAATACATTTAAAAAATATCTTCTGCAACTAAATATTTAAACAGAACTTGCAGCGATTGCCAAAAGAGGTTTAATTGGCCGAGTGTGATTTACTGCAGTATCACACTCAGCTACAACATGAAGCTGTGGTGTCACAGGTCAGACATTTACATGTTTTTATTCTAGAGGTTCGTCAAACTTTTATGTCCTTACTATTGAGATTGATCTAATAAAAAGGAGCTTAACAAAGCCGGTGTTTTTTTTTTTTTTTAGATATTATATATCTCCATTATGTCTATTTTTCTTTTAAAGGCACAGCTAGGGCTACGACGTTATTAAGAACTTGAATTGACTTTTTGACCTACCGATAGTTAATGATATGACCGTAAGGTACAGAAAAAAAGGAATATATTTTACTTATGCAACGTATAAACCCATTTCTTGTTGTTTCTATACGCAATATTGTAAGATTTGGTAAAACACACCAGGGGAGGTAAAGGAATACTGTATAATCGTATTCAAATTTTGGTTTGTTGGTGTTCAGGAAGGAGACGGTGGAGAAGGCTCACGGGGATGCTAATAACCATCCTCGTGCAAAGGTAAGAAGGCACGATGGATGGAAGACGTTGGGTCCTAATAAACCAGAACCGCGAACCTGGGAAAAGTGATTTCTGCAGCTCTTTAGATTTTTCTCTTTTCTACAAAACAGATGAGCGGCAGAAAAAACATTATTTCTTTTCTGCACGTTCCAACAAATTTATATTTATGCTTTTTTTTTTTTTATAACCTACAGCTAGCTTTCTCTGGAAGGAAGAATGCTATATTTTGCATGCAGGTCTCGGAGAATGAACAGCACAGACAGTCAAAAACAACTATAAACAGACAACTGAGGTTACCGAAAAGTACCGTCAGAGTCGGCTTATAGGGACAATAACCAAGCAACGTGATTAACAGTGTAATGGCCGAGAACGAGCAGCAAACTCTCCATTCCAAACCAACGAGCGAGCAACGAAAGCAGTAACATAACACGCTGCCGACATGTTTCACGGGGAACCCCCATTTATGAATATTACAAGAAATACTCATTTTTACAGTGATGCTGCTTTTGCACTATATAAAGTATTCAGACAGCTGCTTATTAGCATTTTTTATTTGAGTCATCGCTCTGTTATTTTAGCCCCATTTTGCTTGTTGCCTGTTGTGAAAGAACAATGCCCCTATGCTATATTTTGCCTTTGGATATGTATGCCCCAAGAGCATTACTTTGCATTTATCAACATTAAACCGCAGCTGCCACACTTGGAGACTTTTATATAACCTTGCCAGTAACACCTTTTGTAATATTGATAATAAAAATATTAAAAAGTACGGGTTCCAATACTGATCTCTGAAGTACCCCGCTAGTAACAAGACCTTCCTCTGAATATACATTAACTATAACCTTCTGCTGCCTGTCACTCAAACCCCAAACACTGCAGATTATGTATAAGTCTTATATGAGGGTGTCAAACCCCTTAGTGAAATCCAGATAGGCTGTATTAACGGCTCCTCCATGGTCTTTATTTTAGTTACCCAGTCAAAAAAAAATGACATTAGTTTGACAGGACCCCCCTCCAATAAACCCCTGCTGCTTCTGATCTTGCAACCTGTTTACTTTCAGATATTAAACAAACCTTTGATTTCCATTAATTCCCAACTACTGATGTAAGACTTCCTGGTCTGTAGCTGGCAGAGTCTTCCCTGCTAGCTTTTTTGGTGAAGTGGTTCTACAGTTGCCAACTTCCAATCTCCTAGAACCACTCCTGCCAATAGTCACTGGTTATATAAGTCTGTGAAAGGTTTTGCCAAGACACTCGGGAGCTCTTTGAATAACTTTGGGTTTATCCCATCGGGTCCAATGAATTTGTCTGTTTTTACTTTAGAGAGTTCAGGTAGACTTCTCGGGCTTTATAGGTTTCTCGGTTCCTCCTTTCTAACGGAAGGCGGCTGACAAGGCCCTCTTAACCTTAATTATATGTTTTGCTGTGAGAATAAACAGTTGCCACTGAAGTAAGGGGGTGGTAGGACAATGAGTCGGTAATGTGACCTCTCTCTATGGCTCTTCATCAGATTGTATTTATTTTGCAATCACAAATGTATGAGTATGGTTGGAAGGTCACAGAATACCTTTTAATAAAGTGTTTTGTGCTATTTTCCACTAAAGCTCTCTGTTCATTTTTTTTTATTTAATCGAGAGTCTCGCTAGGCTCTCCAATAGAATGAAAACCAATTTAGTTCTGTGAAAGTAACAAAAAAGCCACGGCCACAGCGTTGGGATTTAGCTTGGGTTCCGTCTATTCTTAATGCTCAGTAATGTTCTGCTTCATTCCCAGGCGTGACTCTGTAATTCTGTTAAATGTATTAACATATTGAGTGGAACGCGTGAAAAACTCTCATTTAAATATCTATGAGTGTCCAACTGATGTGTTCTTTGCTATCATGCTTGAAAACAGACTTACTTGCACTTGGGTTCTTCACACCAGTCTTTGTCTCTGTGTTTCTGCTCAATCCAGGGGACAATCTTCAGTTCTCCTGCTTCAAAACTGGGGATGGTAAAGAAGGAAAAGATAAGGACGCCGTGAATGCAACTGCTTGGGAGGCAGGAGCTTAACTCATAAGAGGCATCGAGGGGAAAAAAACTCATGTTCAATGGAATAATGTACAAGGCCACAAAGGCTTACGAGGAGAACATGCAACACCAGCAGCTTCTGACAACATAAATCTCGGACGTCCGTGTCTAACAATGCCCAAATTAATACAGTTTAAGACCAGGGAAATGCGTGTAGACATCATAACGAAGATTACGGAGGACTATTCTGTAGATGTGTGATGCGGCAATAATAAGAACTGATTATGGATAAAGAGCAAGCTAGGTCTATTCTATTTTCTACAGAACATTAGGAAAGAGGGGAAATGTGGCATAAAACCCAACTTAAACCTAGCACGTTGATCAAAATTTAGTTTTTATTCTTGTTTCTATGTAATTCTGTTTTACGTTTCCTGGTACCCGCCACCGCCAAGGGCATAGAAAGGGCCCTGCTTTCCCATAACCCCCCCCACCCCCGTAATTTTATACATGACAAAGCATCAACATGACTGCTCCTTCCGGCCACACAACAGAAAATAAAAAAAAAAAGGAGGTACAATTCATATTTCCACTTAATTAAAAATAACGGTTAATATGTAAGGTGGAACGTTAGGGCCGATCTTAATCTGGAACGTGACAATATTCCATTACTCCTCATCGACATAAAACACATAAGCCAAGTAGACATTATCATCTAAATAGTTAACTATTTGCACGGAAAGAAATAAAGCTTCTGAACTCGCAGCACCTGTATGAATGCTCTATGCCGGCAAATAGGGTGGCTAATAAACGCTGAATTTATTTACAGGTGTTTGTTTTTTTATTATTATTATTATTATTATTGTTGAGTTATAGTTACAAAGTTCATTGGGAAATTCTCTTGGACGCTAAAAATGAGATGCACATGACATATAAAATATGTCTCTCGTATAAAAATTCTAATATCATAAGAAAAAGAAAAACTGAAAATAAAATGTAAAAAAATTAAATAAAAAAAACCTTAATATGTATCAAAAGTTCCTTCCTTTCTATTATATATATATATATATTGGCGACAAATAGAACAAGGCTTTCAAATATATTTGCATATGAATAGACGCCAGCATTCGAAGGTGCATTGTTTTTTTTTTTTTTTTAAGTTAAGTGCTTATGTAAATGCGGACTTATGATGAGGAGGCTTTTGTGCAAAAATGAATAATTTGATGACCAATCATTGCATAACCTTTGCGGAAGAAAATACGCACAAAAAAATGAGCATATCCATAAAGAACTATGAATTATTATTATGTAGAGAAAAAGGTGGAAAAAATAACACATGGAACATGGCAGAAATCAGTCGTGGACACAATCCCCCCGCAATGCTACAATTCCCTTCTAAAAAGAGTTTATTGTCGTGACCTTTAAAAGCATACTTCAGATTTTTTTTCTCTTTGTCTTGCTTGTTGTTTTTAAAGTTAATCTTCGTGTTAAAATGCCAATTTGTGCAGGGAAGCAGTTATTTCATTGCTTGTCTGGAAAAAGTCATGGAGACAGGCTAAGCGGCATTATCACCCAACATGAGATACGCAATGTTTTCAGGACAAAGCCCTTTAGATAAAAATAAATGGATGGGGGGAAAAAACTAGCTAAAAGTAGATATTTTTTTTTTAATCCCTTATTTTTTATTTGCAATATAAACGTGAATGCATAAAATCTATATTTTTATTATCACCATTCTTAGCTAAATTCCTTCAAATGATAGCAGTGGATCTATAAAAAAGGATTTTATGGGGTCACCTGAAATCACAGGGGTGGCTATTAGTCCATAGGAACATTTGGAGCTTTAGGCAAAGGCTACTGACACAAACATCTAAATGTCACACTAATTCGCAATTAACTTGGCCACGGTTATATCGCATTATATATATATATATATATATATATATATATATATATATATATATATATATATATATATATATATATATATATACGGCCACGGTTATATTGCATTATGTATACACGGCCACGGTTATATTGATTGATATATATATATATATATATATATATATATTTACACACACATATATACACGGCCACGGTTACATTGCATTATATATATACGGCCACGGTTATATAGCATTATATATATATATATATATATATATATGATATAGAATAGTTCTTCTAGTGAAGGAGGTATATGACAGATAAATGCAAGCAGACAGGGGACGGCTGGCAAGGCCGCTACCTGAAGCCTTTCCGAGTGTTTTCTAGCAGTCCTACATAGCTGCCAAGATGTCTAGCGTAAGGAAGATCATGACATTTCTGGAACATTTATAGGGCTTCTATACATTCTCTTTCTGCAATCGTGTTTAGGACAGGACTTGTATTACGGACCGCTTATATCTAAAATCTCCTTCCGTCTCTCGTTTGTTCCCTTAGTTACTAACTCCTTGAGTAAGCACAATAGGACTAAAGCTCCGTTAACCAACATATTGAACTCTATCATCCATCCTGAGCAACCAGAGACACTAAGCACGGTGGAAGTGCCTTGCTGTTATGTTGGGGAGGCCAGTTAAAGCCCATAGGCAAGCACATAACACATGAAATAATTATTCTGGGTATTATATTAAGTGAAATCAACAAACAGGTGAGCTATAATCCGTTCTTCTAAAAACATAATCAAAAAGAGTTTTGGTGATAGTAATCAAATGATGAACCCCACAAGGTGTTCCTGGGTTAGCAGATAAGACCTAATGTGTCCATAAGAAACCGGCCTACTCTTTGTGAAGGACACACCGTGTTTAACCGCCTTCGCCGTCTCCTTTTAATCACAGAGTATTCTCTAAAAGCAGGACGGTTTATCCTGCCAGCTGGGTAATTATCAAGGAAACGGCGCAAATTTCACCTGCGAATACATTTTTGATAAGGTAATATAAGTAAAGGAACAGTCATTACCGCGGCGTAAAAGTACAAAATACATTACTGAAGATGTAAAAATGGACTTATCAGAGCAATGCATTTTCCTGAAGCGCCCATTCAAATAATGTATAACGCCTTGAAATAAACAAACCAAAATGTGTCTAGAGAGGAACGTATAATAAACCTAAAATGCGTGAGCAATTCATCCAGCTAAACGTACGGGGCCATAAACACAGCCGTTATCAGCGCTTCTTCTGGAACCATTGAATATTGGCAGAAACTCTGCTCCGTGTTCTAATCAAATAAAAACCCTTCACACATACGAGCATAGCTTTGTTTATTATCGTTACGGAAAGGGCGGTGTAGTGTTTGCCGGGTGAAATAAGTTAGCTGGGAAGCAGAAGGTAACATTGCTTGGGTCAAACCACCTTTGAGAGACATCTTGTCGGCAAACTCCATCTTGTGGCCCCCTCTACCCCATTCTTTCAAGCACACGATAGTTCACAACACTCAATCTCAGCTTCCACTGTTCTTCCTCTGTATCCGCGCCCATACTACTGCCCTCTGTCAATGCCATCTTCATTTTATCAAGGGGTATGTTAAAGGAACCCAAAGTTATACTTTTACGGTCTACAAATTTTGAGAAGGCAGAAGTTTCAAGCTTTTTGCTCCAGGCTACTGGCACTGCCTGCTTACACACAGTTAACTGCTTGCCAACAGCTCCTGCAGGCAGAGAACATATTTCTTACCTAGATAATTATTATTTTTTTAATTTTATAGCACCAACAATTTATGTAGCGCTCCATACATTGAAAGGGTCTGACAAAGCCAGAACTGGCAAACTAAAGCAAATGGGTTAGGTAAAGAGGGCTTGGCTCGCAAGCTTACAATCTAGATGGAGGACAGCCCTGAGAAATGATTCTAAGGAATTGAGGTCAACTCCTGTATCAACACAGAAAACAAAACACTTAGGGTTACTATAGGTTTCTGTTCAGCATACCAAGACGTTTTGGATGATGCTCTGCTTCCAACTTTGTGGGAACAGTTTGGGGAAGGCCCTTTTCTATTCCAGCATGACTGCCCCCCAAGTGCATAAAGAAAGCTCCATAGAGACATGGTTGGATGAGTTTGGTGTGGAAGTTGACCGGCCGCACAGAGCCTCGACCTCAGCCCCTCGAACACCTTTGGGATGATCTGGAACGGAGATTGCATCAGTGCCTGTCCTCACAAATGCTCTACTGTATGAATGGGCAACAATTCCCACAGAAACTCCCCAAAATCTTGTGGAAAGCCTTCCCAGAAGAGTGGAAGCTGTTATAGCTGCAAAGGGGGACCGACGTCATATTAATGTCTATGTATTTAGAACGCAATGTGATCAAAGTCCCTGTTGGTGTAATGGTCAGGTGTCCCAATACTTTTCTTCATATAGTGTATTTTCATCTCCCTTCGGTCTAGCTACAAATCACGTTCCCCAAAGGTACTCGTGTGCATTTTAATGGGTAAGATGATCATACGGACGCTCATTCAAGCTAATAATCTCAAACACGAATGTGCAGTGGCTTGTTTTATCTAAATAACAAGTGCATATACTTTTGGCGTAAAACCGCCTCTTATGAAAAAAAGAGCTTAATAAATGGGATACGACAAAGTGACCTACAATGCAAAAGAGATGCAGCGAGGGTGATGGATCTTGCAAGAATCACCCTTTCATGATAAAACATCAAAGTCCTCCTGGCATCTACCAGATAATGAAGTCTATGTTATTCTGATTTATGAGACACAGAGCAGCACACTTCTAATCACATTTCAAAATTTAAAAGCCAGCCCGGAACAACTTCAGGCAAAAGAAGTATCTGTTTTAATTACAATGAAGTTCCAAGTCATTCTTGAGACAGAAAGATCTATTACCAACTCAAAGCAGAATCATCTTGCAGGACTAGAAGTTATTTCTAATATGTGTTTGCTTCAGAGAGGAATAACTTTTTTTGTTGTTGTTTGCTTATTACAAACATGTGTTACCTTTCTAGAGCATGCACTTATTCTAGATTTAATGCCTTCTCTGATTCCAGATGCAGCACACAATAGAATTTCCAGCAAAGACACCGAAGATGAATTTAACAACAGAACGTTAGGAACTGACGTTTCTCGGGACTAAAATTCATAAAGAAAACCTTACTTGAAAAATATTTTTCTTATATAAAAAAGAATAACTCCCAACATTCCAATTGTTGAAATCGGACACCTTTGTTGGGGGTGTGGCTAGAGGCAGTAAGAGGGTGTGGTCATGGCAGGACCACTTCTCCACCATCCCTGAAGTGCCACCTCCAGAACGTAGCAAGGTGGCCTCCCTGGGTCGGTCAGGGTTGACGAGGGTCTCCGCAGCCACCTATGAGTACGGCGGAGTTGCGAGATGGGGGCGCAGGTAACCTGCATTTTGATATAACTTGGTGGAAACCAAAGAGACCTCTGAGGTCTCGGAACTTTATTGTGGGCCAACAGAACATTTTTCTGTAGCGGCCCACTAAAAGGTATTTAGTTATACATATGTTCAATCCGCTTCACCAATTAACAACGGGCAGCAGACTTTGGCAACGAAGCGGAGTTTGGGTTGTCAGTGAAACTCCACTTGTTTATAGGAACAAAGAGGTATGTGAAAAGAAGTAAAAAAAAAAAAAAAAAAAACACAACTATGACAACTCCATTAAATGTAAATAAAGAAATGTAGTCTAGCAGATTAATTAGCCGTCTGTAACGCTGCTCAGCAATCAAAGGGCTAAAACTCTACGAACACTGAACGTGCCTCCAACAAGAGAGACGTCACTGAGCAGGTGTATGGTTGGGTACATATAGCCTCTGCGTACATAACGTTCCTTACGGAAATAACCCTTTGTTCTGCAGGCATTCTATAAAGGGCCGTGTATATCGCATGCAAACGCTTTCCCCTGTGTACCGGAACACCACAGGATCACACAGTTAATCTGAATTTCCAATTTATAAGGGAAAGGCGGTGGTGACTACCTTGAAAATTAATTCTCAATTGTCATGCAAGTTTGCCGGGTGTGTGGCAACCAACAACTCCTTGAGTCTGTCAAGTTAATTTAAACATTCTGATTGCTACACGAATAGGTCCTCCATGTGCCCTTAATCTGCATTTTCAAGGGGAAATGTAAGACAGCTACTGCTATTAACATCGACGGCGGAGAAGAAGTAGTCGGCCATCTATTCTTCCTATTCTCCCTGCTATAAAGACTCTTAAGGTCTTAATCAGTCCTTGATCTTTTCACATCAGTCTTCGCCGGAGTTACTTAAATACCTGCTAAGGTATAGGATAGAGATTATATCGGGTACCCCGATTCCCCACATATACACACTATCATACATACGGCATCTTCTAACAGCCAATCAGTGGCCTGAAATATCATGCTATGGACAAGGTAAGTATATATTTCTTTTCCCATGTATTGATTGTTTAGGGGGCTCCCTGGGATACTGGAGCGCCCCTATAATTGCGTGCAAAGGAACATAATGACCATACATTGTTGTATGTGCTTCATTGAGATCAGATGCCCGGCGAGTAAGACATTAAAAATAATTTCCTATCGCTTCTGGTTTTTGTTGAGGGAGAGGAACAAAAATATCTTCTTTTTCTTGGTATTCCCAGATCACTCGATTAGCTGCAGTACAAAGTATTTTTACGTAATTTCACTTGATTATCCACTTGTCAATATTTCTCTGAATCAGAAAACGTCTGGAGGAGATTTAGAAGTGATACTTTATATATATAAGGGATGTGCAACTACTGGATTTAGTGAAAAAGCTAAAATAAACAATGGCCCACGACAAGAAATTATTTGGATAGCGTTTAATAAATGCGCACATTATTAATCAATTATTAATCACAGTAATAATAATAATAATGTATCATTATTATTATTGTATACACACTTTATGGTGCCTGCAGATATGGGAGCATTCATATTCATAGTATGTTTTTATTGCCCCTGATCCCATTAAAATAATATATTTTACTATTAAATATTCAGTGTGCAGCATTCTTACAGGGTCAGATAGAACTATTAATCCAGTGGCCAAACGTAATCGGGACCATTTTAACAAATCAATCTGCAAGCCACATCGTGCATCTTGTGTGTGTGCGTGTATGTATGTATATTGTTTTATATAGCGCCATCCGATTCCGCAGCGCTGAACAAAGGGTAGACAGGACATAACAAGTAGTAACAGCATGCCAACAACAGGTGAGGAGGGACATTAATATATATGATATATACCGTATTTGCTCGATTATAAGACGAGGTTTTTTTCAGAGCAAATGCTCTGAAAAATACCCCTCGTCTTATAATCGGGGTCGTCTTCTAATCAGACCTCAGATAGAGGTCTGATTAGTAGACTAAGATCCAGATCCCCCGCACCGCTGCAGGGGACCTGGATCCTCCTGTCGTCGCCCCCCCCCCCTCCCCACACACTTACCGGTGCTTCCGGAGGTGAAGTTGGCAGCGGGGGTTTGTATGCGTCCGTCGCAAATACCTTCCCCGACTGTCAGAGATTAGAGTTCCAGAGTTCCTGATCTCTGACAGCCGGGGAAGGTATTTGCGACGGACGCATACAAACCCCCGCTGCCAACTCCACCTCCTTCCGGCTGCCGCGGAATGAGACGTCAACCCGCTGCCCCGGCAATGCAGCAGGAAATTGGAAGCACCGGTAAGTGTGTGTGTGTGTGTGTGTGTGTGTGTGTGTGTGTGTGTGTGTAATGCCTTACACCCCTATATGCCACTCTGGCACTTAGGGGGTTAAAAGGCATATTATGGGGCAGAGTGGCATATAGGGAGGTATAAGGCATTTCAGGAGGCAGAGTGGCGTTAAGGGGGCATTTAATAGTGCACTCTGCCTCCTGAAATGCCTTATACCTCCCTATATGCCACTCTGCCCCATAATATGCCTTTTAACCCCCTAAGTGCCAGAGTGGCATATAGGGGTATAAGGCATTTCTGGAGGCAGAGTGCTCTATATAATGCCTTTTAACTCCCTTAATGCCACTCTGCCTCCTGGAATGCCTTATACCTCCCTATATGCCACTCTGCCCCATAATATGCATTTTAACCCCCTAAATGCCAGAATGGGATATAGGGGTATAAGGCATTTCTGGAGGCAGAGTGGCACATAGGGGGTCAAAAGGCATACCATGGGGCACAGTGGCATATAGAGGGTTAAAAGGCATATCATGGGCCACAGTGCCATATTGGTGCGGCAAGCCTGGGGGCAGATGTGCGTAACTGGGGGACAGGTTGGAAAATACAAGAAATAAAAACAAAAAAAAAATATTTTTCTCAATCATAGCTTTTATTAAAAAAAATAGTTTACATGAATTAACATTTACTGGTAAAACTTTTTTCCTTTAGGGTCGTCTTATATTCAGGCTTTTTCTTTTTTTCCTAAGTTAATATTCAGATTTTGGGGGGTCGTCTTATAATCAGGGTCGTCTTATAATCGAGCAAATACGGTATATATATATATATATACACAAACACACACATATACACATATATGCATATACAACCACTGACCCCACGGCATGATCTTACCAAGCCTCCGGCAGCAGAACGGCGTATTCATGCGGAGAGGTTGTTTCGGGGAGATTTGACAGGATAGCCAGGATATGAGGGAGCAGGTCGGATCCATGGTAGGTAAAAAGAATCTCCAGCGCCTGGACATTACTTTCCTGTTAACAACAAGATTGTAAGCTTGCGAGCCGAGCTCTCTCCACCTAATGTATCGGTTTGTCTTAGTCTGTCAATTCTCATCTTGTCATACCTCTTGTATCAAGCGCTATATAAATAAAAGATAATAATAATAACAACAACAAGCATGTCGATCGATTACAGGCAGATCCCTTACGGTGCACTAGAATTTCACGAATTGACCGTTTCTGCGTGAAACAAGCCCATCACACTGTAAATATTATTAATTCTGATCACAGGCACATTTCTCAGAACAGGCATGTGCCCAGAATGTTGCGAAGGGTACAAGGGGTGTGGCTTAGAAGTAGCCCTAACTTCCTGCTTAAGCCCTGCCCACCCACTTCCACTTTTACCAACTTCCTGCTAATTGTCATCATAAACTCCACCTATTTTGTGACAAACCATTAAAAGGGTCAGCACTGCCAGCATTGTTGTCAGCATATAAATTAACGGTACAAACACCCGCCCTCTGTATAACACCTCGTACCGTGTTATAAATGAATCTTAGGATTTATATCCAACACGAGCAATGTTTGTCCCAATGCAGAACCATCCCCCAAAATAAAACAATTTTATTAAATAAATTGATTTAAAAAAAACTATAATACATACACGGTATGTATTGTTGACATTTACAAACATTAAGATTATTTAAGGCGGTCTCTTCGTATATGTATCCCTTAATCTGTTGGCTATGGAATAATTTAATTATCACGCTTCATTTAAATAAACGTCCTTTATAATTTGCAGGGAAAAAAAAAAAGGCAAAGCAGATGGAAAAGCACATTTGTCACTTTGCCCGGCGTCAGAATACTTAATACCCGGTTAGAAGGGGTTACTTTATAGTGAATTAGTATTGACAGCATCATCCGGGGGCACGCAGTTCAAAGCGTGCGGGGGCCTTAGCGATAAGTTAACTAACTGCGTCGGATTATAAATGATAATCGAGGTGAAAGGCTTCCCCGATTAAAGAGGAATCAACGTGGTCTTTGTCGTGGTGACTTTGTAACGTTACCCGAGCATATGTTCTCGCTGACAGCACCATATTTTGGTTCCTAAACTTCTTGAAGAATCCGGCATCGTACCGCTCCTCGGCTGCGTGAGGTCCCCCGAGGATTTCCTTCGGGACAAAAGAAGCAGATGTTTGAAAATTCCTTCAAAACACGGTAATGGGCGCAGATTATGAATGAATGATTCCAATCCATTCATCAGCCGCTCAGCAGGCGCGCTGGCAGCTTAACCCTTTAAAGTGCCATGGGTGGGAAATGCTACTTAGTTACTCGTATCTCGGAAGCTGGGGGGGGGCTTATTAACCTTTGTCGATATGGTCGATTATTGCCCCAAAATGGTTTTTAAGTTTATTCACCTTTAAAAATAATCAGATAAGGGAAATATACTTACACACTAACAAGTACCCTGATGAAATGTTTTAATTAGGATTTTGGCTATTAGCTGTTATGCGTATAGGCTAGCAGATGACTCGTGCCCATTTTGCCTTAATGGCGTGCTTGCTTTATGCCTGCTGGAGGTTGTTGAGCGAAGGGCAAACAGAGCTGGTCTATATAAGTCCTTGTGGATATCCCTACAAACAACAATCAAACAGCAAAGCGAGAAGGTGTCTGAGCCGGCAGACCAGGCAGAGCGATACGGGGCCCAGCTATTTTCTCAAGCATGGGGTCTTTTGTAATGACGGTGGTTGCTGCTCCTTACGCAATTACGCAACCACCGTCTTAACAAAAGACCCCACGCAACCACTAGTTTTCTTCTGGCCAGGGAAACCTTAGAAATCTGCCTCCCAGGATAAAGGGAAGAAATGCTTCAAAAACGGAAAGAAGAAGATGATGAACGCACCTCGTATGTTGACAATCGATCAAGATACGTTAATAACTTGAGTCTACACCGGCATAATTCTTTCTGTTCCAGTGTTAAGCTGTATAAAAAAAAAGTAAATAAAAGTAAATATTCAGAACTTACAGATAATGAAATGTTTGAACTGAATGTCAAATTTATATCTAATTTACATGACATATTATACAGGAAAAAATTAAAATCAGATATGAATGGACCCCATCCCGAAGCATTCACCAAGCCTGCACTGAAGCGGACTGGAGGTAAATACAGAGAGATATTATATATATATCTATATATCCATATAGATATAGATACATATTATGTGCAAGGAGATATGTTTGGATGAAAATGATTGAGAAATGAGTCCAAATAATATCAGTAATACGGAAAGTGGAAAATCAGAAAAGTAAATATAAGCCTTACTCACTTTTCAAAATCGACCAACTGAAGCAGCTCCTCGCGTTTTTGCCTCTCTCTCGCCTCCCTAGTTTCAGCTTCTTCCTCCGGGGACAAAAACTCCTCGTAGGGAATTTCATCGATATCCACTTCCCCGGGTAAAATGAACCTACCGCACAAGACAAAGCGGGTAAAGGCGATTTGCACACAATTAGAACGTGGCTTTATTTATAGATATATACGGTTTATACACGAGGACACGCACTGCCAGTGCTAATAAATAAACGACAAACGGAGGCGTCAAGAGGTATACTTGCAGAAGGTTTGATTCATTTCCTGGTGTAGATAAAAGACTGGAGATTTATTATTTATTTATTTATGATTACTTTTTTGTATAATAAAACTTCGGACAAGGAAATAAAAATGTTGAAAGGCAAAGTAAATTAAGGTGGTGGACGAAGAACAAAAATAAACAAGAAAAAAAGGATAGTGAGATTACTTTAAACATATATATAATAAGAAAGATTATACATTATGTGAGAACTATACCGAAGACCATATTTAAATTAGACATTTTTATTGGTGGCAACGACTTGGTTTCTGCTGATAAAGCTTTTTGCGCTTCTTCTTTTTAAAATTATCTTTTTAAACACTTTTGTTTTTTTACACAGGGCCAAAAACATATATTTTGGTTCTCTAGTCTATTTTTTTTCTTTCTTTCTTTAACTACATATATAATTTTTTTTTTTTTTTTTTTAAAGGTATATTCTTGCCATTTCATCACTTATCATACCCTGAATGTGAAGAGAGAGACAGAAAGATATACAGATATTCACTAAAACATTAATTTGCAGGTAGGTTGACGTAAAGCGAACTGACTTCTTTGGGCATTATGAACGGATAATTTTGGTGTGTTTTTCCAACAAAAATGTCTCAAAGTCTGTGCAGAACTAGGTGCGTTCTATTTACGTTATTAGGGGTATTTGACTATGCGTTAAGAAGAAGTACCTCTACCCGACTTCTGGAATGGGGGGGGTCTCTCAATGGTTGGCCTTCATAATGCATGGTGAACATCGGGAGTCAAATAATTTATCAACGCATGCTTTGGTGAATAAACACTAGATAGAGTGAGGGCCAATGAGGTTCTTTTATATTAAACAGCACAGGTATAGCTATGCGTTATGTAGGGCTAATAGACCCCAACCATGAAACTGGCCCTTCTTAATGCATATTTCGCGTTTCAACTCAAACTTCCAATCAGAAGGTCTTTTGTCATACCTATCGGATATTCTTAGTTTCTACATTTCTGTATCTGTTTTTTGTATTAAAAAACACAATAATCAGTTAAAAAAAAAATAATAATAATGTGGACGTATCTCAGCCGTCAAACGGTTAAATGCATCACCTCTGCTCTGAAACGCAATGCCACGGATAGAGCATTTGGCTTCCTCACCCGGACTATTTGTGCTAAAGTGCAGCGGCATATATTATGTATTAAACCCACACTTAAAGCGGTTATCAAAAAGCAACAGGGGGCAGCGCCGCTGCCGCTCCGACGACCCTGGGAAAGAGCCCACCGTAACGATAACGCATCGATCCGAATCAAAAGCGCTCGGGAGACCGTGTATTATTACACAGCGTTTGAGCAGAGCGTGCTAATTACCATAACCATCAGATCATGATAATTATAACAGGGGCCAGATTGCAGATTGGTAAATGAACTCGCGCATGCATTAACATGTTAAGGAATAAGGCACTTCACTCTGGCTCGAGATCGTTAATAAGCGGATAGGATTTCCGTTGTATAAGGATATGCTAATACAAGAGACGAGTTCTCGTGTCTTCTCTCTGGAGGTTATATGGTACTGAACCGGCACATAGAGTGCTTAAAATATCATGATTAATAGGATGGAGTAAAGCGGGCGAAGCCGGCTGGCTCGCGGCTCACGTGAAATAACCACCGACCTTCCTCCGTCTTCTCCTTTGCCTATAGCGACGAGAGCCTCGAGGTCCGTGCCTTTCAGCCCGAACATCAGCAGCTCCTTGGCCGCGTCCACGTTTTCCGGGACTCGCTCCAAACATTCGTGGAGGACCCACGATCTCTTCTTAATCTTGCTCTGTAATAAATCATTACATTGAAACAGAATTAAAACAATATAAAATAAATGAAACAATTTATATTTAACCAGGCGGCGAGTTTTTACGTAGATATGTAGGGTATAAAAGCTGCCGGTATTAAGATATTCAAACAGGGCATTGTTATTACTGCTCCAAAATCCTAAATAATGAGAAGGCACGGAGTGTGGATCGCCACAATTGGTAGAATTGGTGATAAAATAGTCCACTAAATATACCACTGGTTTGAAAATCAAACATTTTTAATTTTTTAATTCAATAAAGGTTAAGAGTTAATAGGAGAGTTTGCCATTACTATACACTGAGAAGGACCAACCCGAGTGAGCTTCAGCTAAAGGGAGAGCTTGGCTGGCCCTGGATAATGTACGGTTAAAGGGCTCAGCTCTTCTTGCAGGAGAAACCTGGCAGTGTTGGCCTTTCATAGGGATGTAAGGGAGTTAAAACTACAACCCCCCTGCTTACTCTCTCCTTAGTCAATAAACCCCCATTGTACGTGAAGTTTCTTAAAGGGACAGTTTACAGTCTCTAACAGCCTCGCCAAAGAAGAGTGCATATTAATACTCTGCTTACCTGAGGTACAAGCTGCAGCCCTGTAGCTGCAGTTGCCCTTCTCTATGGCCCACTGATTCTCGGCACTAATATCATGGGGTCGCTTTCTGTCCATGTGCATGGGGTTTGAGTAGAAAGGGGCATTCTGCATTTGCAAAAGGGACCACACGACAACTAAAAGGGACCACGTGGCTATCATTATCGCTCAAAGTGCATAATATGGCTGAAGCTTCCCCTTAAGTTCGTTTTTGTGCCAAACTTTTGATTTATTTAATTTTTTTTTTTTTTTAAACTGTGATGGAATCATTTTAAAATAATTCTAAAAAGGTATCGCTTTTAATTAAGGGAACAGGTCTTTCATGAACAGCTCAAGAACGGTCGTTTTCTAAAAGGTGACTTTAATGAGACAAAAATCATTCCAACTGACAGATCCACTTGTTAAAGAATCTTAATTGAACTTTTTTTTTTAATTAACACATCACACAGACAGTTTTTACCAGGTGATAGGCCCATATTAAATCGAGCCAAGAAATCTGTTGAGTTAACACTTAGACTCTCTCGGAGATGGGAAAGATTTTGATTTATTTAGTGAGTTGGTGCCTAAGTTGAACAAGCGACAAACATTTTTACGGCGACTCTACAGAAACCGCAACAAAGTTTTCCGTAGCTACCTCTCTCCAACAGGATTCCTATCACTTTAACCGCTCATTGGCTGATCGGTCTGAGCTTTCCCTCAAAGAAATCTTATCCCGGGGGGGGGCAAATCACTGAAAAAAACGGTGTAAATAGCCCAGTAAGACCCAGGCGGGCTGAGCCGTTCCATTTCATTAGTCCGAGTTCCCTGGCTAGTTAACGTCATTCTATTGCTTACCAACAGGCAGTTTAAGGAGTCGGGGTGCTTGTCTGACAGATTCAGCCAAGATAATAGAACAAAAACACATACAAAGGGCTAATACACAACTGCCTGAAAACATTATATTATACAACAGTTCTTGTAATGGAAAACAAAGCAATATTTCTGAAAAGGTATTTTCAACCCAATGCTAGTAAAGAAAAATTCATGGGAATGTCCCTTTAGAGCCCCCATACTACACGAAAGACCCCACTGTACTTATCATTACGGGCAATATAAAAAGTTCGGGGGCCGCTGCTTCTACCTGGTCATTGGCCCTCCACGTTAGACAGTTGGAGAATGCCCATAATGATGGCTCGGTGAGAATGATTTGCATTTGTTACGGCCTCGGCAGTAACCCAACACATCAAAGGTTTGCCACCTGATGGAACTAATCACTTTTATATTCATGGAATTTGTAAACCTATTATTCTTTTTTTCCTAGCTAATTTGTATAAACCAATTATGCTGCCATCGTTAGCCTGTGCTAAACAGGGAGAAAGATAATTATACAGAGAATAGTTGGTGAAATTAATTCTGAACCAGGTCAAACCAGCAGAAAAACATTACCCCGGCGTTGTTACATTTTAAAAGTACGGAACACAAAGGAGGAATTAACATACATGATATTAAGGAGAAGGATCAGGCCGTATTGTCTACAACAGATTTCTAACATTTTGTCATTAAAATCGTAAATGTATGCTAATGCTTACAACGTGTTAGTTTATCTGTAAAAGCCGCACATGTACAGCTTGAATATAATAATGCGTTGTTATCTGCGGAATGCAGTTTAGTAAGGAACAAGTAATTGTCTGTGCAATCAAAATACATTTTATTAAAAGAAAAAATGCCCCAGAAACAGACTTTTCTTAGCAAAGACCAGGATCCAGGAGGAGATCTGGTAAAGTGAGGAGATATTCATGGCTTTCAGCTGCCACATTTGGTTTGGACCACAAGCCACCCAACCTATAGAGGGAACTCTACATTCCAAATACTTTGGTCCAACACAGCTACACTGTACCCACCCCGACCCATGCATTGAAAGAAGGTATCCATTTTTGTCTCAGCGCAAGCATTAGAACAACTAAAAGTAGCAGAGAAGGCATCTTTACTCTGCTTTGAGGCAGCATATGCCTGAGATTGAAGCCATTTGTGGAACCTGGTTCTCCTGAGCCCTCAATTACAAATGTGAGAGCTTAAGTGAACATTACTGATGAGTTGAAGCCACTGTGATGACCACCAGACTTCATTTGATGTATTACAATGTATTCATGATACAAGCAGCTGCATGGAGACCTACAAATATATATATATTATAGATATTAAAAGGTAACAATTTGAACTGACATACTATATTGAATTACTATATTGTATGACATGGGTGGGATTCAGCAGTGATAAGAAGAAAATTTAATCTGTCCACATTAACGGTCCAGTTCTTTACTAACCAGGTTTAGCTTTTCAGACTTGGGCCTCTGACATGTTTATCTTATGCGATATATCTGGTACAGGATGGTTCTAAAGGGATGTTCTCCTAAAAAACATACCGTCTCCCAGGCCTCCAACTTCTCTAGCCTCTTATGGGCCCTATTCTACACCATCTTCAGCAAAATAACCCATGGCTGCCCGCTTCTGTGCCATATGACAATGAAGCTTTCCCAGCAAAAACTTTTGTATATAATTATTTCTGGGAAGGCTTGGGAATGTTTCTGGTGCATTTCATTACAAAACTGTTAAATTGAGCTGAGTAGGTGGGACGACACCTTTACAAAGTTTTGTTTATTTGCTTTGACAGAGAACAAGGCAGCAGAAAAGATGTTTGATGGCCGTTGATCCTCCATCAATACGCCACTGAGGATCAGCTCTCCCTACTAAACAGGTCCAAGGAGAAGCACAGCAGCCAATCCAAAACTTAACGCATTTTAAGAGTTAATTTGCCTGGAATTGTATTCAGTTCCGTGTATTGCACCAAAAACACCACCACGCTTTAGTACTTCTGATTATGTCAGGACGTCATTACTTCTACTTGTTCAAGATATTGCTGATCAGCACTTTTTGGAACGAGCAACCAGAGGGCAGTTGTGTTTCATTTAACACTCTCTCGTTCCCATAATTACTACGCTATTTTTACAGTGAAACATTACTATTCATCGATTCCACCAAAAGTGTTAAAAAAACGTGATTATCGAAAAATGCAGATTAATGATATTTAGCACCATTTCCCTGCTAGCGCTACCTGTTCCGCACAGTTCTCGAGGCAGGGCAATTATATGGTTAAACTTGAAATAACCGGCAGATTCTTCTCACCGGCTCCTAAAGATTGCTACGGCAAATTGCTCCAAATATAGCACTTCGAGAACAGAAACGTCTTAACGCCGGCTTCAGCCCCATGGTTTTAAAGCCTTAAAGACTAAAAATGTTCTTTATTGTTTAACCTTTTGATCTTTTCTTCAAAAAATACACAATAATACTCTGTTCCCATGGATATCAAACAATTACAAACACAACACAGGTTTTATCTAAATACATATATTCGAAGTATATTCCCATTGATATTTTACTTTTTTACTGACTAGGAACAGGAAATTGTTCATCCATGACTTCCTGTTTCAGGGGCATAAAATTCCTTTAGTCATTCATCACAATGGGCAAGACCAAGGAATATATCTACGATATGCAGAGAAATGTGGCTATAAGAAAATAGCAAAAGCATTGAAAAGGCCCATTCCCACCATCAGGGCGATAATTAACAAGTCCCAGTCTACTGGAAATGTCTCAACGCTCGGTGGAGAGGATGGTTCGAGTGGCCAAAAAATCTCCAAGGATCACAGCTGGAGAAACGCAGAAGTTAGTTGCGTCTTGGGGGCAGAGTCTCCAAAACCTCTTTCAAGCAAAAAAGCCTCTACGCTCATCCAAAAACAAACTCAGCCGTCTTCAGTTTGCAAGACACTACAAGAACGGATTGGTTTCTATGGTCAGATAAAACTAAAATAGTGCTTTTTTGGCAATAAACACCAGAGGTGGGCTTGGCGCACACAGCTAGTTAGCTCATGGTTAAATATGGTGGTGGCTTTCTGACCTGGACATTTTGTTAGGACACATGGCATCATGGACATGGATATCAAATATCAACAGACATTAAACGAACACCTGACAGCCCCTGCCAGAAAGCTTGAAATGTGCAGTGGTTGGATCTTCCAGCAGGACAATGATCCAAAAGTCGAAACAAAAATGGTTTTATTGACCAAAAAATCAGGGTTCTATCATGGCCATCCCTCGCCATGTATTTTCCAACCTCATCAGGCATTGTAGGAGAAGACTCAGAGCTGTTATCTTGGCAAAAGAAGATAGCACAAAGTTTTGTAGAAGGTGCCAATAATTGTGCCACACATATATTTAACTTTTTTTTTTTTACATTGTATTTTGTATTTTTTGAAAAAAATAATAAAGCCATTCCCCATCAACCTCTCCTAAATTATACAGCGAAGAAAAAAATATAAAAAATAAAATCATTTTTAACACAACCTTTGCAGTATTGCTTTTGGTATAGGTTGCTCGGCAGCAATGAGGTTTTCTATTTTTTTTGCATGTCTACCAGAAAGGGCACAAGTTGATTAGAGAGATTTTTACATTTTTTAATTTATTTTTAGGGGTTTTTCTCAACTGTTCTGTTCTTCATCAAGTACTTTTTAAACAGTAAATCACGCATGAAGTGTGCTAGAGACTTGCAGATGACCAAATAAATAAAATGATAACGCTCCACTTGGATTATATTATTACTCATATAATGGCTAATGAAATACCATGCCACTGTTAATGAACTGAAATACGATTACCAACTCTTTTCAGGTTTAAAACCACAACTGATTAAATGAAGATGTGCTCGATGTGAATGAAAATGTTTGGAACATTGCTGTGGTTTAATCATATTATTAACAGAATACATTTTCCCAGCTTTCAAGGCATCAGTAAATGGACATGTTCATTATAAAGGGAGGGTTCACTTCACAGTTGACAGATGACACCGTTGATAAAAAGACATGGGAATGGACAGTGAATGGAAAACTTAACGTGTCTTCTTCTCTGTTCTGGTAGGAGAGGACCAGACTGTGACAATCCCAATAAAGGAGGAATAGGTCAGGACCGGTGTCATCTTGGAGATAAGCCTGAGCACAGAGGTAGGCAGCTATGGCAGGGCATGAGTAGAAATAGCACCAGAATGCTCGAAAATGAACATGGCATGAACATGAAGGAGCAAAACACAGAATGGACAGGCACAGCTACCATAAGCCTTAACCGTTCTGGCTCGTGAAGCACCGTTAAAAACGGAGCTACAGACAGATGTAGTCCAGTTTATGGAGGTCATAACATCCCAACCCAACAATCTCTTACCAAGTAATCCTGTATAGTGGCCACATTGACTGCAGACTTTCTCCACTGCCTTTGATACACTAGGTCTGTATCGAGTCCATAGGCTTGCGCCAGTGACAATGCTTCTCCATACTCTTCGTTGTCAATCTGCAAATGAACATTGATATCAAGTGATCATTGCTCTGTCAACTGACATTATAGAAAGTCATTATTTACTGCAGATAAACATCTTATAACACGGACCTGATGCCATGGGTTAATATATACGAACTAGTCAGTCTAAAGTCTAAATGCTTATTTCCACTTTGATTCTCTTTAATTAAAGACTGAAAAACCATAAAAACGAGCTCCGAAAAGTTGGAAAGAAATTGTTGAAAGCTACTAAAGATTTACTACGATTTCAAATCCACAAAGGAGAACAAAAAGAACAGTCTCAAAAAAATTTACGATGGTGCATTTTGAACAAAGTCCTCAGACAATCGAGTTAATTCAGATGGGAAGCGAAGTATGGTGGAAACAGAAAAACTTCAAAAGACAAGCTATACATGATAGGTGTGTTTAGGATATTTGAAACATCTAAACAGAAAGAAGAACCATTTCAATCATATCAGATAAGGGCTGAACAAAAGCAAGCCACCATCATAGAAAGTTGGTTCATTTGCAGTACTTTCTCCATATTTACTTCTCTCTTATAGCAAAGCGACTGACCTTCCTTTGATATAGTTCCTCAGGGGTGGTGGAGCGCAAGCTCACCAGCCTGTAGTTTTTGGTGATAGTCCGAGGGCGTTTGCGCGGAGGAGCAAAACGCTCCATTTCTGTGACAAAATAAAGGCCTTGTTTTATGTAGGCAAAATATCTAGCTTTGGCCGACATCTCATCATCACAATCAGAGTCTTCCTCTCCGTCTTCATCGGACCGGCTCTCTAAACGGGATCTTTTGGGAGCCAGCTTTACTTCGCACTGCAAGTAGAAGAGAAAAGAAAAACATAAGATCAACACAGAGAAATAACAGATTCACAATATATGTTCCATTCAGAACCCGGGGAACAAAACCAAGAATAAAGTGGGGAATAGTTCCATTTAAAAATTAAAATCCAAGAGAGATCCAATACCCCACTAGATGGTGATGTGTCTAGAAGGTAAGTACCAATGCTGAGCTCCAAAAACCCTTAAATAAATCAATAAAGACTAAATTATACTGCCGGGCATAATATAATTTCTAAGATTTTAGGAATTCCTGTAAATTTGGAATTTTCAACGCCTTGCTATTTTGAGACACTGATCCCGCATTAACCAAGTGGTATGTTACTAAGATTTCTCACACCTCAAGGTCAAAAGCAAGAAATGTGATCACAGAAATTGTCAAAACTCAATTTTTTTTTAGCTATTAATCTGAAATATTTAGTAAACCATAGAACAGGGAGCCTCCTATGGTAAATTGATTTTACCTATTTATGCCTGCCCCAAAATAATTGTGTTTGAAAACAAAATAGGGTACAATGTCTTAAAGAGCTTTTGGTTTTGTTGCTAAAAATAGCTAATTGCATAAATACCAATAATTAAACACGCACCTTATTAACCCTTACTTGATATAGTATATTGTTTATCAAGCTTCCCGTAAAAAGAACACAAGGGGGAAAAAAAACAAAGAAAAAATACTACTTTTGAAAGTATTTACAAAGAAAGAATGATTAATTGGTAGAATTACAGCGTGCGTTCAGGCACAATATTTTTATCAAACCGAGCCTCATTCCACGGTACTGGAATTAACAAAACAACAAAAATCATTAAACAGTTTATTTTGTGTTCTTATGTTGTGCCAAATGATAGTGAAAGTGATTAATATTATTCCGATGGCATTGCTCTTAACAAACCTCGTGGCATTAAAAGGCTATGTATGCAAGAAACATAAAGCAAGAACTTTTTGGCGGGCAGGAGATGAGCAAAATAATGGTGTTAGATTATTTACTGGCCAAAAAAACATTTAATTAAACATAAACGACCATAAAAAGCCTAAATTTCAAGGAGCTTATACTGTAACCAATGCTGGAGAAAGACTCGAGCGCCTTGGTCGGTACGTTGGCTGCACTTGGTAAATGTTAAATAGGACACAAAATGAATTTTGAACCGACAATGCAGGGTCTGAAAAGCCCCCAGGTTACTCTGTATTTATCGATTTATCCAAGGCAAGAGCCTGAAAGCCTAGTGACGCTTCAAGTCGCAATGTTGAGTGAAGCAGATCCAGAAGAAAGACCAGCAGGTGGATCACTGGCTAGTTCTGTTCCTTTAACTGATTTGGAACATTCCCCATTCAGAAGTAAAAACCCTATTTTACTACACCATATTATACCTTTATTTAATAGAGTACCCCATCCATTCACAATAGCACGTGGTCCTCACATTAGACATAAAAGAAGTACACCAGCGCATCCACAAATACGCAAAAAGGTCTTGACATGCAAGGAGAAGATTTACTTTTCTTCTTTACATTTGTCTAGGAACTAACTACCATACCGAACTCTATTTTTTTCCATGCTGCTACTCTTTCCTCGATGTCATATAATTTTTTTCTGTACATCTTCAGGCAGGGAGCCTGTGTTCCGTACAGCCGAGTAAATACATCATTCAGTGAACAAGTGACAGCTCGCCTACTGCTACACAAAAAGAATCATGTGTCTAATCCAACATTAATGATCTGGAAGAAAGGTCTTCTATGTTAGGCACAATTACTTTTGAAATGCTATCTGTCCCCGATCCTTGACGAAGGTAAGAAAACGTGTGTGGTATTCCATCTCGGCTGTCAAAAACATTATGGTAGAAAAACCTGTGTCTACACTCTATTTCTCCTGGAAACAGTTAGTCTCAATTCAAAATTATTATTTTTTGTAGCCGGACTTTGCAGACCATATATTATGCCTTGCAGGTGTTTGGTGCTACAGGTCCTCTTGTAACAACGGCTACAACCTCACTTTATCTGCTGGTGCATCACTGTCCATAGTCAAGTCCTCTACCTACATGATGATCAGGGCTTAAAACTCTGATCTTTAAAGTGGAAGGAAGACATTTGGTCTGATGAGCTTTGACGTGCCTTCAAAACATTGTTTTCTTTAACTTTACTTCAGTGATAATTGATTACATTTTTGTATTAGTTCTTTTTTTCTTCCATAACATTCTAGGCAAGTCCCGTGTCCTTAATTATATTAACAAGAACTATTAGGAGTTTTATGCTTTATTTAACAAAGAGGGAAATTTGCCGAGTAGCCCTACCAACACACAGAACGCCTCATTAATGGTGGGCAAAGAGGACCACAAAGGGGAGAGGTGGGTCTTGCTATGTATAAAAGAAACAGTGCCATTCTTTTGTTTCAATACACGTTAGGATCAGATTTGTAAATGGTAATTTGTGGTGGTTGATATTAGATGGGATGCTCTCAACAGGGCTTTGAACCATTTGGATCAACACTGAATGTTATTAGACTCCTCTATAGTCCTGACGTTTGGGCATAATATAAAGAACTGATCACTTCAAGAAAAGTAAATCCTTCCTTTTTTCGATCATACTTCACGTAATACCTTTTCTTCTTAGGAGGTTTTAAAGAGAAATCAATGAAGAATTGGGTATAGGTATGATTACTGGTGCTCCTACACATAAAACGTATACATTAGGGCCTTGTACACGCTACAGTAACAACAACAATGAAATGGTTAAATGGGGGAATGGCAAGGAATCAAAATGTTAACTCAATACATTTGCGTTTTTAGTTAAGTTTTCATAAGTCATGTTTCCACTTTGTCACTTTTTGGCCTCCAAACCCACGGCCTATTGCGAGTACTATAGAACCGATCAGTTCCAATTTTTTTCCTTTGCCTTTTTCTTTTATTATTAAATATTCTTGAATTACCTCCAAGCTGAGAAACCCTCCATCGTGAGCCGCTGTAACCTGCGGAGAGGGTTCAAACCATTCACATGATTTTCCCAGCAAGTTCTTTAATGTCTTCACAGAGGAGACCGTCAAAGAGCCGGAGCAGCGAGCCAAAATTACGGCATTATCCGCCCACCAATTTATTTCCATCAGCGGATAATAGGATTCTTTATCTGCGGAAAGACGCCAGAAACCAACGAGTTAGTAAGACGACAGCGTAAAAATCACAGAAAACGATGTAAAAAGATGACAAATGTATGTTGAATCAAACAGAAACAATGGGGGGGCTGGAAGGAAGTTGCTGGATTTGTGCACCGACTCGTATGAAGTCAGTAGACAACCAATTAACGCAGAACGTGAACAAGCCACACGCAGCTTCTGCTTCCAAAAGATTTCAACCTTTATAAGCTGGAAGCTTTCATCTTTCACCTCTAAATTGTAAGCAGGGTCCTCCTCACCTGTTCTTTCTGTATGTCGTGTTGTTATGTTATATATTAATTGTGTCCTGTCTACCCTTTGTACAGCGCTACTAAATCCGAAAGCACTATATAAAACAAATAATAATAATCTTCTTTGAAAACCAAACAGTAAAAGGAGAACGCTGATCAGACTTTAAAGTGTTACAGTATTGCTCTCTTTAATAGTTAAGTTAGGGAGCTGATCGCACACTTGTCTTGGTGTCCCCCCTTTCCCTCGGAATAGTTGGTATACGTGATGGTTTTACAGAGCCTTAAAACAAGCAATAACTTGTGTATAATTGGGCAGGGAACGCGAAGAAGGGATTTACTAAATCGACAACATACCTAGGCATGATTAAAGAGTCATACAAAATGTCTTGGTAATGCGAAACCCCCAATACCACCGTTACCTATTATATGATAAGTATATATATATATATATATATATATATATATATATATATATATATATATATATATATAAGTATATAAGTATATATATATATATATAAAACACTTTCAAAAGATGGTCAGCACTCCAGGTCTTTAAATTGACAATTTCATTTTATTCAAAGTCAAGTCGACGTTTCAGTCATTGCTGACTTTCATCAGGACATACATATATATATATATATATATATATATTCAGTTAATTGTCTGCACCTGTGATCCACACAGAGTTTGTCAGCTTCAGTCTTATACCCTTTCAACCTCCCAAAAAACTGTAAAATCACCAAAGCAGGCAGTCTTCTCCTGCACCTGTGCGTCGAAGCATAAGTTATTGTTTAATTGGTATACTGTCAAATTCAATGTTATTTTTCATTTTAGATTTCCGCCTGTTGTAACAGAGCTATGGAATGTGGGGTTGTTGAGGAATACGGTCTATAGAAACAAAGGATTTGGGAACATTTTTTAATGTACAATAGTGGTAAACAAGAATTCACTTGATTTCCTTCTTGCAAGTAACACTCATGAAGACACCGATCCTCGAGATGCTGGGATGAAGGGGCAAATTCTCAAGGTTAGTGGGCAGATTGTTAGGATAGTGGAGAGAATGGGTAAATTCTCAGGGTGTACATGCAGATTCTTGGGTGTTAGGGCGAATGGATAGATTCTCAGAGGGAACGAGCAGATTCTCGCTGGTCTCAGAAGAACGGGCAGTTGATTCCATTATATTCTAATTTAATCATGTTTGTGAATCCTGTGACTTTTCTATCACAGCTGTAATAACTGCTTGATATTTTTAACGCAACGAGATGATTTAATCATTCAGTGTGCCATTTCACGTTCATTTCTCAATTTTTTTTAAAAGGAGCCGAGGGAGGTAAAGTATTGTTGTAAATGTCGGGTTCCCCGCATAGTCGCAAATGTAACAAATCTAGACTCTGACACGCAATTAATAAAATTAGGTTTTCTGTAGCTAGCAGAATGTTAAGGAAACAACATTAATAGAAAGGGGGGGAAAAAAACTCTGGTATGACACTGGTGCGACAAAAAATGATGACATCCTTCAAAAGAATCCAATTTTCTCTAGGGTCAATACTGATTCAAGAACTCTATTCTAGCAAAGGCAGAGTACTTAAATTCTAATTTACCTTTCATCTTTTTTCTTTTTTCTACAGAGTTCATCCAATCAGGGTTGATCTCATCAAACCCAGGCTAAAAAAAAAAAAAGAGAAAAAAAAAGATATAACTAGATATAAATATATATACATACAAGTCAAACGAAAATGAGAGCAAATGACTAGTCTAATATTGTTGAACGTTTATGCCACAGCATGTAATTTCAATGAGTAGACTCCATTAGTAGTGCATGTGATCTGTACTGATGGATTGTTACCTTCCAGAAAGAATAGTTAATGACGCATGGGTGTTTTACCATTCCATCTGTACTTCTAGCAAACCCAGGCTACGGTAAAATCAAGTTACATAGTTATACCATTTACGGATTCAAAAAAAACATATTATGGCACAATTATTGGTTTCCTCTATGTATTGAGGTCTAGGTCATCTCCATATATCCAAATATAAGGACATGCAGACAAGAAAAAGGTACGGCTTACATTTCATGTTTAAATGGGAAATGTCACGTATGAGATAAAGCAATAAAACCATAAAACATCATTTCGGTCGGGTATGGCGCGACCGGCCTCGTCTATCGCAGGACCCAAAAACCTTATACAGGATATCGTGAGAGCAGAACTAAAAAGTAAGAATTATTTTAATTTATAAAAGGGTATAAGAGGGAAGTATACTTCAAAGGGGGAGAACCGATAGGGCAAGTGGTCGTAGCTAAAATCCAAAGATCAAAGGCTCATTGAAACGTATTAATCAAAGCTGAAAGTATGTTATTTACTTAAATGGATATCCTTAAGGCAAACAAATTATTTAGGAGGAGCACAGAATCAGATGATGTGTAAGTCTGCATCTAAAAAGCCCAGATTGACATGCATTCTATAGAGCTCAAAGCGTGTTTTTTTATGTTAAAAAGGTGTCTAATAGAGTTTCAATATCATTTTCTCTCCCTATGTGTGCCACGTTTCCCGTTTCTTCATTTAGCATCACATCAACAATACAAGTGAATAAACAAAAGAAGAAAGCACAAAGATCCCAAATAGGTTATTTCCTGGGATAAAAAGAGTCATTTTCTGCCATCAAAGAATGAGTCTTTACAAACGGAACCTAGAAAGAATGGTTTGGTAATATCACAGCTACTGTATTCTACGAGAAACTAATTCACGGCTCCCGCTGTGCTTTATTTTACGTGTTGTTCATTAAAGGCGCTGCATCAAAGGATAACCAGACTGAAGACAAACTCGGCGATGTCCGTGGATCACTGACCACAGTTTAGTAAATGCACCAGCTCCCATCACTCTCAGCCAGTCGTCTGGGATGACTACATATTATGTTTAACAGGAGAGGATGTAACACAGACATCAGGTGCGCAGCCACATTAATCCTAGATTTCAAAATGTTAAGTTATCTGATAATTTTTTTCTTAAATTAAGTAACATTTTAGTTGATATATCATTAAGGCTACCATATTTACTTAAAAAAAATGGCGGCCATGTGATTCCACTGAATTATCACTAGACGTAAGCTAGCTGCAGTAGACAAAATCTTCAGTTAGGCACAAAGCCTATAAACCTTCTGGGGTTTCATGAGATGTTACTGAATGAGCCTGCAAAGTCAGCAGATCTGCCCCAAAAAGTCCTCTCGGGGAAGGAATGACACTAGTTAGACAGGGGACAAAACCAACCCATTGGCCACAAACAAATTTGGCAGACGATATATTCAACACAAAACTTTCAGCACAAGGAACACTACTGGAAGCCTGTGAATAGAGCAAAGAATGGACTCAGTCAGGGTAAGTCATCAAGTAGTGGCACGTGGAAATGCCAGCAAGCGGCATGTCAAAATGTTTAAATCACAGAGGAAAATACCCCCCCCTTCCCTTGCCAGTGATCTCCTGGGGGCTTGGTGTATGTCTCACTTCTTTCATGGCCCCATTCACTTTCAGACCTTTCTGCTTCCTATTTCATGTAGCTGGCCATGACCCTGTGCAGCTGGCCATGACCCTGTGCAGCTGGCCCCTGTCCCCCTCTGACATCTCAAGCAAATCTCTAGGACTACAGTAATTCAGGCCAATATGATGGCAGCTTGTACCAAAAAGCCAAAAGTGGTACTTATTGTTCCTGACACCTTTGCTAAAGAAGAGCCTCCGGGGTCGGTCCAAAATTGTTCACAAGGGGCTGATCTGACTGGGCATGAATGAATATGTGTGTGTGTTAGCACGGATGTGTTTCTGTTTTTGTGTGTGAGCATGAATGCGTATGTGTAAGCGAAGGTGTGTGTTAAGTGTGTAAGTGTATGCTAGTATGAGTAACTGTAGTGTCAGTGTCAGTATGTATGCTAGCGTGAGTGTGTGCATATGTAAGGGAGGCATGGGGCACATAGCCATCATATGACTAATGTCGCTTTAAGTATAGGTCAATTTAAATATATAAAATAATTTTTTTTTTTAAAAAAAGAATAATCTAGAACATGAGAATCTTTCAAAGATTTTACGTTTTTTTTGCTTTTAATGCAGATTTAATCATGAGAAAAGAAAATAGTACAATAACATCTTGCCTGAAATGTGCTGGCATAAAATTAAAAATATTTAGGCTGCTGTCATACATAAGCAGTAAACAACAACATGGGGAAAAAAAAATCAATTTTATTACTAGTGGGATGGAAAATAAAATATTACAAAGAGAATTTTATCAGAACATCTTCTGTTAAAATTGCATTGCACAGTGTTTGTGGTTACAGTTGATTTAGTTCTAATGAAAAAGAAAACCATGCTAATTCATCTCAATTTTAGATACAGCCCTGTCCCGGGTGTTATCATCCAATGAAAAGTTTTAATGGCAGAAAGACGGGTAAGTAATTTATTTTATTTTATTTTTTTAAACTATTTGCATTTATCTGATTGTTTTGGGACATAAACACATTCCAATATCCCCAGCTTCTTTACATTCAACAACAAATCATCAATCTTCAACACAATTCAAATATATTATCAGTAACTAAACTGCACAAGACAATGCAGGACCTTACAGAGCCTTATATCAATCAATAGGGCTTTGCCGTTCCTTTACATTAACAGCAAGAGCCATTTAAATAAACACTGACAGTGGCATGCAGCGCTTGTGCTTGGGTACGCACTGCCAACACACAGAAAGGACAGGATTTCAAATCAACCTTGTCATCGAGATGGGGGACATATTCCCCAAGTAATCTTTAAGGCTCTGAGAGTCTTGAAAACGGAGTTGGTTATTTTTTACTTGGAGCAGTTGGTTTTGTGTGTGTGTATAGGCTGTTATGGAAGGTATGGGGGAAAGAATACCATTAATCTGTGTGATGTTTTGAGGGCAGGCAAATTTAAGTTATGCATGTTTTAGATGAGGGCATGCAAGTTCAATACGAACAGGGGATAGGGAGTATATAGAGCAATAATTAAAGTGAGAGATTCATTTTACCACCAGATGGGTTTTTGTCTGAAACGAGAACATTTTA
Organism: Spea bombifrons; assembly: GCF_027358695.1. NCBI lineage: Eukaryota > Metazoa > Chordata > Amphibia > Anura > Pelobatidae > Spea > Spea bombifrons. The sequence continues at coordinate 110,259,974 of NC_071089.1, forward strand.
AATGATATATATGTTTTCCAGGGTATATTTCTTTTCATACACTTGATCCTTTGTCATTTCTAGGTGATAGTTTTCCTTTAATGAAACGTCTCCCAGCGGATATCACACTTTTCAAATTTCTGACATTCATGTTTCACATTATCCACTATGAGACATGGGTGGAAAAAAAGACTAATATGTTATAAGACAAATACAAACTTTTACAGTATGGTTTAAGAGGATTGAAGAAAACAAATAATGGTGCCTTAAAAACCCAGAATTAGACAGCAGATCTAGTCTGCCCATTTTACGGATAACGTGGGAGATGAAAAGAATATCTACTCATAAAAATAAACTGTATGTTATGTAAACTAAGTAGCATATATAATCTGAACCTAGTTAACAATAAGTCGACCGACCAGTACTTGACTCCAGTTGAGTTAATGTTACAGAATCTGTATCTCACCCCTGGGGAGGGGAGCTTAAGACAAGCAGGGGCATTAAAAGGAGACGTCTAATGGAATACAATATATTTTTCTCTGAGCATACAATAAAGCAAGTTATACGGTAATGTACAGTAAAACCCTGGTTTTATTAAACTTTAAAACTTCCATTATCTCCAGACCTGGAGGCGGCCATTCTTGTCAGCCATGTGATCTTTTGGATGACTTTCCCTGCCAAACACCACACTGAGCTGATGCTTTATGGCAATGTTAAATGGCTTCCAGATAAGGAGAATCAGTTTCTCAAATAGCAAGGAAAAATAGGCAACTGAGTACTCATCTGAAACATTGCAACTTGTGTAGTGTATGTGTGTATATATATATATATATATTACTTTATATTTTATTTATAGAGCTGGTGGAGCCATTACAATAAGGAAAAGTGAAAATGAATACTTAGTTTATGTAAATTGTCAATAACATTATACCCCCACCAACATTTATAAGGGCTCAGAAAGACACTTTTGTTTTAGGGGTGTCATTAGAAAGCCTGAGGACAGGGTCTTACTGAGACTCTTTATGTGTTTGACCTATTTATAGCAATTTTTGTAACAGAGTTCAGAATTTAGAATATGAATAATGCATTTTATTAACACAATTAGCGCAAATACAAAATTTGAAACACAGGGGTCTTTATCAACCACCAGAAACATCAAAACAAAATACTGAAGCCCCAATTATAAATAAAAATCTCGTCATTAAATGCATTTCTCTCTTTTTCAAGCTCCTTTGAGAGAGTATGAGGCTTCAACAAGTTATTTTTATTTACTTTTTAGATTTTTACCGTTCTCTTTTTCCTAATTATTCCGCAACCTTTTAAAATATAGTTTACAACCGAATGTTTGATTTTCTGCTGTATTTGTACAAAAAAAAAACCTCCCCTGCTGCTGATTTAATGGACCAGCAAAACAAATAAATATTTAAAGCATACTTTGTGCAAACAACATGATTTCTCGTATCCCTGTTTTATTTCTGGTTTTTATCAGGCTATTTCTTGCAAAATATGTATATGGCGGTAAGTCTGGTGTTGAACCAAAACAGTTAAGCGCGTGAGAACATATTCAGTCTGGTTTAAAGGGTTTTAAATAAACGTATTATTCTGTGGTGTTGCGTTTTGTGGCTGCGGTGGTGAAAGACTCCGTGTAATACGTGCACTGCGATTATTCATGTATGATGTGCTATTCCACATGTGTACCAATGACCCAAGAGCTGGTTTACCTTATTTCGTGACTGGTAAATAACACAGTGATAGCCGACACATGCTTAGTCTTAGAAGCAGGTTTCTTTACCCACTTCTCGTTATTCCACTTGCTGGGCATTAGATGCATTTGGCGTTCCTCTTGTACTCTGCCCCAGTCCTGGAGATAATTTCATAAAGTATCATCTTGTATTATCGTGGTAACTGAACACTTATTAATGGACTGCTTTTGACCAGGGTGTCCGATGGCCACTGCCATCTTCAGTGGCAGTGAAGAAGCATTTGGTGCCCTTCAACATGGCTTATACGATTGATTCATGTTGATAGAATACAATTACAATTACTAATCAAAACTCTGATGGTACTACCCAGGGATGTAATTTCCATGGGGCAAGGGGGCAGAAGCATCAGCCAGTGCCAGCAGCAGTGCTCTTGCGGCCCCTTCCTCTTCTGGAAACGGCCCTGCCCCATGCACCAAGAGCCCTAATCACGGCGCTGGTACTACTACTATTACTACCACTACTATGTCCAATTAAAACCAGAAATGGCTTATTAACACCACCACAGTGGAGTCAGATCCCATAAGATTTGGCTTTGTGATGCCTTTTAGTTTCCACCTTTCCTTGAAGACATCAGTGGTCCCCCCTCATGGTACTTCTTGGGGGCGCAATAAGATCTGGCGCTTCCTCAAGGCTTTAGCCATAAGGGAAGGTGCAGGCTGGTCGCACCCTGTTCCCCAGTATAAACCGGTATGGCAGACATACAGTACTAGAAAACTAGATCGTATGGTTAATGCTGTCACCGTTCCTTAACTCAATGGGGGCCTTTTGGCTTTAAAACATGTTTTTTTTTTTCCAAAATAAAGAAAAGATCACACAGTACAGAGATCTGAAGGACTGCTTAAAATTCTTACAGAGGTAAAACAAAAGCATTATTTTAAGAAGTGTCTGCATACTAATTAAAATCTTTAGTAACCCAGCGTGTGATTTCAGCTATTCTGTGAAATCAACTTTTCAACTCGAATTCTACAGCTATTGTCTGCAAACTGTCACGCTTGGACCACGTAGCCACATATTTGCTCACGCGTCACTGTTTGAGAACTAGTTGCAATAGTTATATAACATTACAAAAGTTACGGTGGGTAAAGGTGATGGAAAACCCTTCCACTTAAAATTAAGGGGTAGTAGAAGCATTATTAAACACTCATCTACAGACACCAGACAAGCCAGGAGACTTGTTTTTCCCTCAGAAATCTCATGGTGCTGCCACAACCACAAGGGATTCTGGGTAGGCGCATGCAAATAAGGTCAACAATGATCACCTTTTGCCTCTATATCCACTTTATACATGGAACCCTTGAAAGTAATTGCCCGCTGTACAAGAAAACCTTTAGACAAAACTCGGGTAAGAGGTGCAGTAGCCAGATCACCGCTCATGGACAGCTGTTTCATCCTTCATGGGACTCGTCAGCCTGAAGTTGTGATACTGGTGTAATACGTGAGGCTTGGGGTAGCAGGAGAAATACCATTACAGAAGTTATGGTGGGTAAAGGTGATGGAAAACCCTTCCACTAAAATTAAAGGGGTAGTAGAGGTATTATTAAACACTCATCTACAGACACCTGACAAGCCAGAAGGCTTGTTTTTCCCTCAGAAATCTCATGGTGCTGCCAAAAGTGGAAAACCCTTCCACTTAATATTAAGGGGGGAGTAGAAGCAAGTTATGTAACAATTAGAAGGGCCTACAATCAGGAACATTAAAGGGCCATTAATAGTAGGGCACTTTTCAGCAAATATATACATTGTTTCTTCAGCAAGGCTGTGAACTTCATTTGTGATGACTGGCCAACCATTAGGTGCCATGAGGATAGTCTTCAAGCCAATCTCTAGGCTATCATAACCAGCCCATGATAGATACAGATTGAGAAGTTCACTGTCCAAGCTGAACACAGGAGAACATATGTAAATACACTGTAAAAGCAAGGCCATGTTTGACTTCAAGGAAGAGGCTGGAACAAGAAGGAGTCTGTGGCATAGTCAGCATTTTCCGACCAATTTTATGTCCCAACGTTTTCTCCACCCCACCCTCGCAAAGGCTTAATAACAGGGGAGGTACAACTAAATGGGGAGAAATCATCATGCAGATTACAAGAACAGCACGTTAAATTTATACGTTTATTTAGTGACGAGAACTGCAAAACTTGACAGATCGGCTTTAAATTCCAATACTAACAACTTCTGTAACATAAAAGTTTTCTTTCGGTATACTAATTTTGCTTGCTTCTCATTCCCTTTTAACTTAATAAAGAGATGAAGCCTAGTAGCAGTGAAGATAATAAATCAGTTTTACTCATTTTTATGGAACATTTCTTTGGCCTGGAAGCTTACATCTTTAAATTGCAAAAATCATCCAGTAAAAGGTCTTTTGAAGCCAGTTCTGTTAGACGGTACGAGACATTATCAACCCCACCGAGGTTACTGCTGCAATCATTTCACATTCTAATTGCTTTGGTTTGAAAATGGTCAGAAAAGGGGACATTTTTTTGAAGGCAGGATAAACAGGAATACAAAAGTATTTCTTTAGTCGTTCCTTAAACCCGAGATCACAAGGTCTAAACATAACAGGATGTTTGGATAAAGTAGATTATGCATGTATTAAGAAACTTGTCAGGCCATCCCGAGTGTTAAAACCCATCTATATAATAAGATCGTTATGAAGCAGTGGTGTCTCCCACAGTGTCTACAAATTGTGCCATAAGAAGGAAATCGGTTCTGCGGTGTTAGAAACAGGTTACAGCTTTAAAAAGTTTTAAAAAGTAGACTGTGAAGGAGGAGAATTCCAGGTTATACCCGACCCTTATTCTCACACCTCCGATCATTGTCATATACATGTTTAAAAAAAAAAAAAAAAGAAAAAAAAAAAAGAATGCTTTCATGCATATGATCCAGGTCCAGGGTCCATTTAAATTTCCGTGTGGTCCGTTTTGCAAATGCATGGGGGGATTCTGCGGAACCCCCCAAAATACGTTTGCCCCTTTCCTTACCCCACCTCGTTAGCTAAATGCCCTGCAAGAGATGCATTCAGCCGAATGCATCTCCCTGAACGCGATGTACTCACATGCAGTCAGCTCCAGCGCCGGCTGCTTGCGGGGGTCTCTTTAGATGTGTACGTTCTTCCCACTGATTTCAATGGGAGCACTTCCCTGCAGCTGACTGACAAGCTTAAGCAGCCAATCAGTGGGGGGGATTTTGATGAAAGAACTGATGGAAATTCTGTGTCGGGTAAGTGCTATACTGTATATATTCACCTTCCTTCAGCTCCAGCACTTCCCTGCCGCCGATTGGGTGCTAAAAGCTGTCAGTGACAAGACATACTCCCACTGATTTCATTGGACGTACTTTACTGGCTTCAGCAGCCAATCAGCGGTTGAAACGCTGGATCATTGATGAATAAAGAAGATTCTGCAGCCTGGCTATAACTTCTGTGTCCGGAAGTGTTTTTATTTATTCTGCTTTGGAAGAATGTATATTAAAAAGTTCTCATAGAGGGTTAGTGTTATTCACAGAGTATTTTAATAAGTGTTTGTCTGTAGTGAAGGTGTCAGGGACATTAGACTGTCCCTTTATATGTGAAATTTACTATATGGTTGTATAACATCATGAGCAGGCTACTTGAACAATGCAGGTGGAGCCCAGGAGGCATGTTAAAACCTCCTGCTTGAGCTAACAAAGAATTCCCACCCATCTGGACCGTGGGATCGGGGAGATACTTTATATCAAATTCGAGGGCTATGCCTTCTGTAACCTAATGTTTTCATATGTAAGATCTGTAATGAGAAATACCTGCATATTTGTCCTTGTTTGTAATTGACATACTTTACTTAAACATATTGAGGGATCATTTGATGTTGTATTAGTTCCCAAAGCCCAATCCCTGCTAACTTCAGAACAGAAAAGTGAAGGAACTGGGAAAAGCAAATTAAGGCTGAGAAAGTCCATCAGGAGATCAGCTAGATTGTAAGACACGATATACTAACCAAAAAGCTAGTTTTAAATGTTTTCTATGTGATAAGCAGATGTATATTTTAATAAGTAATGAGCTTTATTAATATCTGAATTGGGATTATTTGTAACTTGGATACATCTACTGGAACTGGCCACCACATCAACAACCAAACCATTTAATGATTTAAAGGGCATGATTACATGAATGGGAATGATTAAATAATGGCCTTAGTGGGGTCTGCTTTATCAGTAATCTATCCTTCAAGAATAAAGAATGCCAAATGCAGAAGAGATCATCCATGTTCTATGTTGTTAGACAACGAAAAGAAATCCCATCAGAACATTTCAGACGGTCGGAGTCCCCACAAGCAGGAACCATGGGGAGATGAATGGATGGAAGGATTAGAAGATAAGACTGACCTTGGTTCTTCCACCACTTTAATCTTAAAAAAAAAAGCCTCCACTAGACTGAAGGGGGTTACAGGAGTCCGGATCTCCATCTTGAACAAGGGAACAAGGGAACAAGGGAAGTCTACTTTTAGGAGAATCCTGGCAGCGCTGGGAGATGGATAATAACAGAGATATTAATGAACAGTCAAGTCGTATTTTTACATGACTGCTCACTTGTGTGTATTATTTATGCCCCTCGTCCTTGCTTGCTCTGCAGAGCATTTGTACATGAAACAATCTGCAGGGAAGCTTCTTACCTTTTAATCTGGTGGCATGTTAGCCTGCTCAGCAATTACAGGTCATATGAAGGTTCAACTGTGAAATAATCATTCAGTTGTTTAACTTATCAGACTTCTGGCAGTGGTGATGCAGGATATTGATGGAAGAAAAAACAATTAGCCCACCTAGTCAGCCGTAAGTCTGACTAAGTTAAGCATTCTGGAATCCTGTTTGCCAGCCCCCTTCCACTGAAAGTATATTCTCTGTATCTACTATCCTATCTGTAAAGTAAAGATATGTCATGATTTTTCTCACAGTACCCCTCAGTCTACCACCCAGAAGCTATAACACAGAATGACAACCACATATCACGGGATACATCTATGCCCAAAGCTTGTAATGATCAGCGACTTCTCTAGGAATAATAAAAGCTGATCACTGCCTTTAGGCGGCTATTGGTCTTTTGGCAGGAGGTAGTCTAATATGGCTTTTTAACAAGGTAACAATAGCACGCTGCCAGCTGACATATTGTGAGATCACCTGGCTGGAATTCTTAAAACAAAAAAGCCTGATCCTGCTATCCACTGTCACAGATGACCCCCCACAAACTACAAAGCCCACTTAAAGCCTATAAAAACAACATAGCAAACAAATAAAAAAAAATCCCAGACAAACACATATACTTCAGTGAAGTATAGGGTGTTTCTAAAATAACCAGATTAAATTAAGGGTCCCAGCCCACGGCACTCAAAAGGGTAAAATCATTGCCTAAAAGCAATCACACTCCTATCATGTCCAGTCAACCCGTACATGCTAGAACCTGGGCATGATAGGAGTGCGATTGCTCGGTTTCGGCCAAGTGAATCCTGCATTTTCGGTTTCGGTCCAGAAATTTCATTTTGGTACATCCCTAGTAGTAACCTTTCTAGACTTACAACTATTAGGCACATAGTTGATGCATTGTAGAAGTCACAGCTAATAGTGGTCAAAACTGACCCAAAGAAAACAACATCTATGTTTGTTGTTTGTTTTTTTTTTTAACCAGGGTGGAACAGATGGGTGCATGACATTAACATTTTACAAGTCAATAGCTGTTCCCCATGATGTGTATATGTGGTGGACAATTTTAGCCAGGTGGTTTAGAGAGGTCCATTTACCATTGTCTCTTTAATGTGAAATCTAATACTGGTCCCCATTGTAAAAACTTTCCCCTCTCGAGTCATCAGGTAGACAAGGTCATCCACTTTATTAAAATCACACAATAAGATATAATTAGTTCTTTTAAACCTGTTAAACGGAATAACAAATCTGTATTTGATTTCCAAAGAGGTGATATTTTGAAAGATTCGTAAGAAAAGGTGACTTGTTCCTTTGTTTCAGTTATAAAGCAGCAGAGCGGAAACTACTAAATCTTCTTCGAAACGCTCTGTTTTGGCTTAACCGCTGCTGCACAAAAGGAACAAAATGTCAATGAACTCTAAAATATTGTATGACCTCGATATATGCTCAAATATCCCTCTGGTGAATTTTGACATTAATTAAAAAATAAGAAAAGAAGAATGAAAGGGGGAAAAGAAACAGCGGCACAGACCTGCTCACACTGTGACCAGCAACCTTGCAACCTCATTGAAGGCACCTCCCAGATCGTCAGCTTGCCCGAGAAATGAATCGCTGCCAGAAGCTTTCCGTCAGGAGACAGGCTCATCTTAAAAATGCCATCCTAAAAAGATAAAAAGATCTTATAAGGTTATGGAGGAAAATTCCGCTCTCTGCCAGATATCAAGCAAGTATATATGAACCGATGCGGGAAGAATAAAATTAAACAGAGACAACACGGAGATACTACGACCCCCTCAGTGCTTTTTCTTCTAAGGCCACGGAGAGCAGGAGTTCCTGAGGTTCTTTGTGAGCAACGCCAATTCCTGACAGCAAATGTCATAGAGGAACCGTAGGAATTCATAACGAATACCTCCTCAATGGAGGCCAACAGGAAGACTACCAAGTCTTCATAATGGAAAACATCACAGAAATAGGTTTTAGCTGCTAAACGACAGAAATCAGGTAGCACTGCTTAATGAAGATTTTATTTTTAAGACATACTTTAAAAACCCTTTAAAACTTTCAGAGAGTAAGACAGGGAGAACCACGGAGCAGCATAGATTCATTGTTTGTGAACAGAAAAAAAAAGTAAATTAAGATTAATTTCTTAATTATTATTCCATAATTAATATTTAACCAACTCAAAGGATAACCAAGTGAGAAACACAAAAGGACAACAGTACTAGGACCAACCAGTGTCTGCATTTCTAGCCGGAAAACACGTACATCATATTTTTGCTTATTACAGTCACAGCCATCTTGTTTCCGTTATAACACGCAAAGGGTTTTTTGTTTGTTCTATATTGAGAACAAAGAAGTCTTGATGAATCTAGTCGCATCATCAAGTATGTTCTGATTACATTTATGGTCCGGCTGCACTAGTTATGGGGGAATTTAAGGAGGACAAATTGCTCATCTCAGCGAACGTAGAACGTAAATTCCGCGGACTTGCTACATTTGCTAGAGCTCTGAAACTAATAACTCAGTAGGTGTTGTATGTTAAAGCAAGTGTTTTGCCCATTTTATAATTTTGAGTAATGTGGTATAGTGTACCTAGATATTTTCTTTTATATATATATATATATATATATCTTAAATACATACAAATATTTTATTATAACTTATCATATATACAAGTGGTTTCATTTTACATGTAACATGGATTACATTGTATCTTACATATGTTTTGTTAGGTGCATATATATACCTAATTATAAACATAATAATAATAATATTTTATTTATATAGCACCAACAATTTACGCAGCGCTTCTTACAATACATACATTCAAGGAGTCTGACAAGACGAGAATTGACAGACTAAGACAAACCCGATACATTAGGTGGAGAGAGCCCGGTGAGCTTACAATCTAGGTATTTTAGGGAGTAGAGAATGTTCTTTTCGGGGATAATAAGTTCATTTGATAGTTCAAAACATTCAGGCACCAGATGTTCTTGAATAGTTTTATCAAAATTATTCCTTAGACAAGAGTGCCTCTTAGTAGCAGATAATGGGAACAAATTTGTGGAAATGTGCTAAATAACACGATTATAATAAGCAAAACCCATTATCCTGATTGGGGGATTTTGATCAATGGTGGAGAAAAGTGGATTGTGGTGATAAACATGGTCTTTAAAAGTTTGTCAAATTAAAAATGTTGATGGGGATCATTTTTGCTTGCAATTATTTTTCATCACTCTTCATGTTTACTATTTTTACCCTGGCGAACTGGAATTTTTCCACTGAACCTGGATTTATAATTAGTTATCCGCATGGACCAGTTGGATATCAGCAACAAGAGGTGGTAGATATAATGGTATTTTATCATTCTTATTAGAGGTGAAGGCTATCTTCTTCAACACCTAGAATATCTTATCCTTTTTTTGGGAAGAAAATATTATATTTCATTATTACATACAACAGCTTGTGAGCCTGCAGCTTATAACCCGAAAATATAGCAATAATGTATAAGGTGTTGTACCTGCAATTTTAGTATTTTCTTACTAAAGCTGGTAATTTCATCTATTAAACAATCTCACTAATAATCTGTAGAAGTTACTAAATCATAGCTACATTGGAGTACTTTTTAAACGGTTATTAGTAACATAGTAACAGTGATTTTTAATGTTAACATCCCAGTGTTCTGCTTTTTTGTTTGTTGTTGTTAAGTGGATTGGACACACGCTGTTTATCCAAGGTGATATAATTCCGATGAATATGGAATGCAATTACAATGTGCTATGTTTCACTTGTTGTATCATTATTATTATTATTGTTTTATATAGCGCCATCAAATTCCGTAGCGCTGTACAATGGGTAGGACATAACAAGTAGCATGTAACATAACAAATTGACTTACAGAGACAACAGGTGAGGAGGGCCCTGCTCAAACGCGCTTACAATCTAGCAAGTAATTCATACCTGATACCTGATCAATAATACATTATTACTATGCTATGATATTTTTTTTTACACTTTTTGAAGATCATTTTTGTTTTGTTCTATATTGTACTGTACGCATCATATAGACATTCTATAGATTGTTGTTTTCACAATACATTTTATCATGATTAAATATCAGAAGAGGAAATGACTGTAGAAAGAAATCTTTACAACACGTAAAAGCAATAGATCACGGCGCCCCTCTGTTAGCAAAAATAACTAGAAAAAAAGGAAAATAGGAGACGTGTGTCTTACAAAAGGTAACAGGCAGCAGAGTCGCACCGGAGTGAGAGACTCGATTTGTACTGTATACCTACTTGAGCCACCCTGCACATGAATAAGATATAACAAAAAAAGACATTAATAATAAAATCATAGAAAGCATCAGAAGTATACTATTTAAGGACAAAAAAGTGAAGAAGTTGAAATGACAACGCTACTGCAAAATCACTTTATTGAATGAATTAAGCCCAATTTCACTGCCAAGTGAGAAGGATGAAATCGTTCAAGAATTATTTACAGTTACTGCTTAAAACTCCAAGTGACGCTTGTGAAGTTGGTCATGAGTGAAGAGACTACGGCTGAACAGGGATTGTTAGAACAGTTCTAGGAGGCGTTCTCATTAGAGGGAAGCTCCACCATTTTTATTACAATTATCTGATCAAAAAGAAGTTTTCCAACTGTATTTAGTTATTTGTATATGTCCTAGATCTTTTTTTTTTCATCTAGGCCCAGTCTACTAGACAAACACCCTGAATCCTTATCATACTACCTTGTGGTAAACAACACAATGACTCGGTCTTAATCACTCGGTGGGGCTCGCTGACTAATGAAAGCAAATGGAGGAAGAGACTTCATTAACATCGAGGCTCAGCGCAGTGTAGTAAAAAAACAACAAAAAAAAAAAAACTGTCTGCTCTTCTCCCCCTAATATAAATGAGAGGTTTTGGTTATACGAATTGGCCAAAGCATAATTAAGCTTACCCGCCACGTCAAGGCACACTCTCAATAGGGTGAGAACCTACTCTTACCTCCTACATAGTGGGCACACAAAGCAGTTTATACGGCTACCAAAACCTTATTAATGTGTTGGGGGAGGGGCAATTAAACCTCCTCCCAATTAACCCTTGGACAGCAAGCTGCAACCAAACAAATGAGGAGTTTTTCTTTTTTTGTACACACTGTATTTGCAGCATGCGCACACTGTTTGGTAGGCCTCGTATTATACATTTGTATTATTTAAGCCTGTGAATAGCTTAGCGCACCGACATCTTTCTTTTCTCTGTCAGCGCAGTGTAGTGTTTGAAAAGGGAAAGTTACCAAAATATCACAACCGATAACAATGGCGGCCTCCAGATCTGCAGATAAAGTCCATTTATTGGAACAAAATAGATTTTTATCATTGATACCTACAATGCTGTATACAGCAGGATTTTATTAATATTTTTCCATGGAGGTGGCTGGATTCCCAGGCTTCAAGCATTGAATACACGTGGTAATGACACTTAAGCTCAGAGTTTGAGGTTCTCTGAGTCCAACCTGGCACAGGATCATGGGTGCTCAAGCTCAATAACATGTGGAATTCTACCTGCCAGCTCCCCCTCATTTGGTCGGAGCACATGTTCTATAGTGAAGGAGAACATAGGTTTAAAAACACCAAACATCAAAAAAGTTTGAATATAGGTACACCTGAGTTATTCAGCCGAACACATCTCCTGCTTGCCACCGTGCACATGCTGGCTTTCTTGAATGTCTACCGAGACACCTAATGTGCAGAAGGTGCTCCAAATGGAAATGCTTTCCTGCCACCGAGTGGCTGCTTCATACAGCCAAAAGCGGCATGACGTTCAGAGTGCCGAAGGGTAAGAGCCCTGCAGCTTCGTTTCCTTTTCTACAGCTAAAGAATGTGCATTCCTTTTGGAGAAGCTGCAGCCGACTGTAAAACGTTACTTTAACAATACGCTGAGCAGGGCCACCTTACCCGTTCCTCAACCCTTTGGTTCATCTTTAAGACACAAAGTAGAACTACTTTATCTCAATGCACCGAGTATATACAGTATTTGCTCGATTATAAGACAAGGTTTTCCCTATAGTGTAGTCTTATATTCAGGGTTTTTATTTTTTTCAAAATATTCAAATTTTGGGGGGTCATCTTATAATTGAGCAAATACGGTATATGTGTAGGATCTCCTACCATGTTTTATTAACCATTCATATTCATTGTAAAAAGTCGTAATTAAAATAAACCACACAAATTCTATTTACGTGAATACTCAGCTACCCATGATCCTCTAAATGTTGACTAATTGTTAGCACACATAGCTGGGAACACTTAATACATGAAAAACAAATGGTGGGAATTCCCCTTTAAACAACCTTTGGCATGTGTGTGGTCATTCCAAGGGTTAATAAGAAGCATATAGCATGCTGTTTAATCATATCCCATGGTGGGACTAAGAAAGCTATATCCATGTTACAGTCAGCCATGCGGAACCGCCAATCAAGCCAAACGGAGCGAATGGCATTGTGAAACAAGGCACGAGCGGCTACACAATCACTGCGGGTCCAGTAATGTACCTTTCAGTTTCTACATAGAGAATTAAAAGCACCGCAGTCTTCCAGGTCACGGCTATAATAGCGAGACACGTTTACGGCATGGCTGAATAATAACAGTAAAAAACTAGAGGATCATACGCACCATACAACAATAACATGCTTGATTTGTTTTAATCCAATAAATAAATCCCCAGGCTTGGGGCTCATACCGCTCTATCACATTCAGAAAGATTCACTTTTAGTTTTATTCCAGTTTTAGGGCAGTTATTTTTTGCTGAACAAATATTATTATGTGCCACAAAGTCATCCCCACACAAACAGGAATATAACTCAGTCTATACAACGCAAATACGTTCTATACGTTACTAAGCCAGCAGTTCACTTTTTTTTTGCGTGTGTTTATAGGGAATCATTTTAGGGAGATAAGTTATTGGGCATGAATGAATTTACAGATCCTTATAGGAGTTAGTATGGCTGTTCCAAGGATCAATACCAGGGGCGTCCAACCTGCGGCCCTCCAGCTGCTGCAGGACTACATCTCCCATAATGCTAGGGGCTGGCTGTTGATGATTGGTTCAGGAAGCCTTCTTAAGGGTGGGGTGAGAGGGTGGCTACCATATTGAGACACGGAGACTCGTTTCTATTCGGTAAAACAGCTCCTTACTTATAAATATCTATAAAACACAAGTTATGTAGTTTTCATTTTAACGCTTTCCAAGTTGTGCTGTGGACGGTACACATCCACATTAAAATTGCAAACAGGACTACACATTTATAGGGACAGTTTAATGTCCCTGAAACCTCCACTACAGAAGTACGTATTCGAAGGTCCTCTGTGAGTACTTTAATATGCATTCTTCCATTAAAAAGGTTAAGCACTTACATGACACTGAAGAAGCATCCCTGACCTGCTCCTCCGTGGTCCAACCATTCTTTCCACCAATGGTTGCATCGAGCAGCCAATCAGTATCAGAAAAGATCTCCCATTGAAATCAATGAGACTGCTTTCCCCACATGCGCTTGAGGGTCTGAGACCCCTACACACAGCGTTCACCGAGCCAGCCCTGAAAAGATCTGCTGTATGGAGTTTAGCTGGTGGTGGGCAAATGCGTACAGTATGGGGGATTCTACATAGCATGAAAATCAAAAAGGGACCATGAAGTAATTACTTCCAGTGACCAAACTGGCAAACTCTTCATTTTCAGATCTTACATTTGTGTTTGTAATTTCTGTTATTGAGTTTGCTTCCTCACTCCAATGAGTTCAAATCAAATTCTGCTTCACCTGCCGGAACCAAATTAACAAGGGAAATCGCTATTACCTGTTCTGTTCCGTGTCTGCCAGATAATCGGAATTTAATAATCCTCCACAATCCTTTTCTCTTCAGCGCCTGTAGACGGAGACCAAGTCATGTGTTACAAAAACAACAAAAGCACGGTAAAAACTCACATTTTGCAGAGATTGTCAATTTACAAGAAAATGAATGAGAAAAGACAAAATTTGAAGGACGTTTTAATAAACCCTATTAAGGAATTACATTATAAGCCGCTGTTGGAAAATTAAAAATTAATTTAGAACGATCATGAATTATTTATTTATCAAAAGGGCTTAGCAAATACAAATATCCTCTTTGTATAATATGTCCCGCCGTCTCTTAAAGGCGCCATCTAATGTCCCTGACACCCCTACTATAAAAGAACGTATATTAAGGTACTCCATGAGTAACCCCAATGCTTTCTGGGTTTAATATGAATTAAAAATACAAAAATAAAATAAAAAATAAAAAGATAAAGCTCTTACCAGACCTAGAAGTTGCAGCCCTGCTGCAGCAGTTGCCCTCCCCTCCTTCATGGTCTGGCTATTATTGCCCCTGATTGGCTGTTTTAAGCAGCCAATCAGTGGCAGGAACATTTTTAGTCTAAAAGGAGTTATGACACAGTAGACCAGCATAACAATAAGTGCTTTTAAATAAAACTTAAACCAGTAATATCTAACACTAATGTCAACTAAACTCATTTATGGCAACTAAAGATTTCCATACTACTGAAAATCCATTTATTTTAGAATTATACATCTCTCAAGAACTGTGTGTCCGTAACCATGTGATAAAATGGTTGGCCAATTCCTTCCTTCCCTTTTCCCCTTTTTTTTTTTTAAATGGTTAGCGTGGCTGCTCCTTAACTTACTGTATTATTCTCAGCAAGAGCGGAATACATAAAGAATGAGCAAGCAATCCAGAAAGAGAGCGAGACCGGTGCATGCTGGGAAGCACTAGAGCGGCCTTTAACATTAAACATAAATATAGGGACTTTAAATGAAAAATCATGATTTAAACACAAACTCCCAGAACGCTTTGCTCTGTCACTTACTGCTCCTGCATCATCTTCGTAACTTGTGACCAGCTTGTAATGACTGGATCCAGACATGATCCTCCAGGCTGTTATCCCACATTGCGTAGCTTCCGACACGCCGTCCTCGTACGTCTCACAGCCGCCGACCAGAAGGAGCCTGGAATTTACAGAATGCACGCATTTAAAAAAAAAAAAAACCTGAACGTATTAAAAACAACCATTCTCTCTCTTTAACAAAGCAAAAAACACGAAAAGATGCAGAAATAATTACCTTCCTAAGGCATACAGTATCATAATAACAGAACATGCGCCAATTGCACAAAAAGTAATTACTCCAAATCATAGTAATTGCTCTCTCATTTGTTACCAGACGAGAACTCTGCCAACTGGAATCAACACAACGTGGTATTACAGGAGAAAAAAAAAACTAGCCGGGAGATGCTATTTAAGGGGATGATCAAATTGTGGATGTTTAGATGTAACATCCCATTTTCCGATAGGTTTGGTGCCGTGTGTACCTACGCAGAACCCGAGCGACAATCCAGTGGGTGAGAAATAACATATAATTGGTCTCTCCCTTTGTTTTAAAAGACAGACATGGTAATTTCCATCCAACCTCCAGTTGCAATGTCTCTTATTCTTCAATATGTCTATTAGGGACAGCAGGTAAAACGTACTAGGGCTGTTACTGAATAAAGGAGGCCGATTAGCTAAGTTCACCCTACGGAGGTGGTCTGGCATTTTCACAAGAGTTGAAAACCGATGGAGGGGGCTCAAGCAGCGAAGATCTGCAGGATGAGAAGACCAAGGGATCTCAGTGAGTTGGAAGAGAGAAAGGGGAGATGCGATAGAAACATGTAACATAGATTTAACAGAGTACAGCAGGGAAGCTTATTTCAAAGGAGGAGAAACGTTAGAACAAGAGGGCATCATCTAAAACTAGAGGGTCAGACGTTTAGATGTAATGTAAGGAAGATTTACTTTACAGAGAGGGTAGAACTGTAGAAGTGGTAGAGGTTAATACAGCGAGGATGGACGGATAGGCATATGGCTCCTGAATCTAAAGGCCAAGGGTTGAATCACTATATTGAGAGAAACGGATAGGCTAGATGCCCTGAACGCTGCCAAATTCTAGGCTTCTATGGTTCGCTCCTGGAAAATACAGATTCCTTTCCTTGGAGCGACTAGGCAGCTTTAACACAAAGACATGGGATTTACAGGAAGCGTCTGCAGCTTCTCCCTTAGAGACCACTAGATATAATTGAATAGAGAATAGGAAAGGTTATTAGGCTCGTCCTGTTACTGGGGTTTGCTGCCACTAAACACAGCATCTGCTTCCAGGCCCCAGGTGCTGCTGCGCTGCCCTCTGACCGAGACTGTCCTGAAGATCACCCTGTCTCTGCGACTTCCACCGCGGTCACGTAGAGGACGAGAGGTCACTCTAGGGGGATCCGTAAACCTCGGAGCAATGCCGCTACAATTATGTCACAGCTCGCAGAGTTCAATGACTAAGCCTGGATATTTATTCCTCCCGGAGCGTAACATAAACAGAGCATATTTAAAAAGGTTAGAATCTATACGGATAATCGTAGAAAAAAGGAAGAAAAAAAAAAGAAAAAAGCCATTTCTAAACAGTATAGAAATGGGGTTAGCACGGTCTCACAGAGTATCTGTTAAAGTTCTGGGAGGGTGACTTCGGTGCATCGTTCGCCTTAATTAAAAGTGCAATAAAAACAGCCACAGTTCTTTCATTCATTAACCCAACATTTTACAAGCCCAAATCCGAACCCCTGTGTTATGGTTTGTGGCTAGATGTATGGACGAGGGGTGAACATACCCAGGAGGGCACATGGCCAGGGCAGGGCCACCTAGCATTCCCCAACTGCCACCGCGCGGTACCATGAGGGAGCTGCAACAGAAAAAAACCCCATCGATTTTCCTGCTTCCTAGGCTTGTCGGGTAGATTAGAGGATCTCCCAAACTGGCCCATGATCCCCCACTGCCCCTGTAACAGTGAGACAGTGGGGCAGGGCAGGGGACATTACCTGAAAATCAGGACTGCCCCACGAAAACTGGTACATTTGGGAGGTTTGTTTAATGTATTTGTATCCAACTGCATGATGTGTTACGGAGGATCCATACCTCTAAGGAGCACATAAAATAAAATCCATGAGATTTTAGGAGGTGCTCGCGGGAGAGAGAAATGGTGGTCCTTTAGAATACATAATGAAGTTTGTGAGCCCGTCAGCTATGAAATGGCCCCAATTAGTACTAGACATCCGTATGGTGCCCATTCCAAGGGGCCGTGAAGAGCTGACCCTATGTGTGAAGAAAAAGGAGAAGAAAAGGAGCCAACCCTGGGAAGCTCCCAGGTGTGATGGTAGTGCATAGTGAAGGGAACATCACAATTAAGGTGTGCTTTACCAGAACGGAGGCAGCCGTGCAAGCAGAGGGGATCATTCCTAGTGGTGTGCATGTGTGCTGCAGGTATAAACATCAGTAATTGCAAGAAACATATAATCAGCACCTCAAGCGACTCCTGTTCCCCCATTCCTCTACTGTGTCAGAGCAATGAGACTTCAGGAAGACACAGGACACTGAACAAGCACCCCGACTATTTATCCTACTGCCTGTAGTAAACAATAGAATGGCTCAAACATTTTGTTTATACCCCAGAAGTCTATATTTCCCTAATGCAAGAAGTCAAATCACTCCAGCACTTCTTGGTGAAACCTCCTTCAAGCAAATTATTATTAAATTTAGTGTATTCACTAAACCAGGAGTTTATAGTAACTGAAATTTTTAATTCCCAGACTTCATTCTTCATAAGGACAGATCATGCCAAGTGAGCTTCTCCTGGGCTGGGCTGCCTAAAACCAGAGAGAACTTAAGAAACCTCCTCACATTCCCTGCATTACGCAGCAAGAGCTTGGTGGGGCTGACCCTTCATAATGTACAATAAATTGGGTACGTTAGAGCTACAACTCTCCCTCTAGTAGAATAAAAACTATTTCTAGATTGCCTCTTCATACACTGTTGTGGGATATACTTTCAAACAGGAGAAAAATGATACAGCAGTAAAAGAGATGCTCTGACCCCAAGAGCTTACGCTCAGAAATTATGAGATGGCATTATAAACTGTAATTATCACAGGCAAAAATTAACTCCTATTACTAAACGCTGGGGTGTTCTAAAAAAGGTACTTCAGTGCTTGCATCTTCTAGTTAAAAGGCTTGGCACATAATTTATTGCAGGAGAACGTTCTAACTTTCAATATGGGATAAATTACAGATATAAATCATTGCCCACGTTAAGTCAAGGTACCTTTTATTACATATTATGTACCGCACTACGAAGAAAAAAAGTAATCATCCCAGAATTCGGTTCTTGTTTCTCCATTGGATCAATATGGGTAAAACAATTACAGCTAATAAATTAGATCCCGACTTCAATTCACGTGGGGAAAATCGTTACCCGCAGATGTCACAATCCCATGATTTGCAGTTCCAGGTAATTGAATGCTGACTGCATAATTCCGTCACGTTCTCTCTTGGAAATTACCAAACCCCTTTTTCATTCTTTCCCCAATAGTCCATTTAGAAAGTTAGCCAGGTAATCCATATACTGTAAAACATGGTGGAATTCTACTGGGCAAACGTGACATAACAAACTACTACTTCTTAAATCACTGATTTTATGTCACCCGTAGCCCTCAAGGTGAATATCATCGCAGGTATCTATCAGGTTTAACAGATGTCGCAATAACTTATCAGCAGGTCCGATATCAGAGAGTTGTTCTGTTTTCAGCGCACGGCATGGAATATAAGTAAGCTGCGCCACCAAGTGGCCGCAAGTGGAAGTGACGCTACAGCCTTCCGGCTTCAGAATCAATGTCTTTAAATCCTTGGGTTGCCAGAGGGCCAAAAACCCATTATAATAACCATTTATTTTCCCGCCGTTAAATATTGTAAACTACAATCATTTTTTTCTCTTCCCCTCGCTGAATAAAAATGCCTATAAAATGAAGCTAGGCATAAAAATACCAGGAGGAGGAGGGGAAAAAAAAAATGTTTTTTCATACATTTACAGAATGTTATCAGTATGCTGGGAGGTTCACATTATGCTCCTGTTTGTTAATCTTTACAGCCAAAGGCATTTTTAGCTCTTTGCTAGCTTTACTAACAATTCTTACTCATCGTTATACCCCTGGATGATGTTTTTTTAATACCTAAAACAAGGTTCATTATCATTTTTACCGGGGAACATAGATTATGGGGGCAAATAATAAATAGTTTGCTAATTTGTTATTAGAAAAACAACGTTATTTGTTGGTTTTATTTTCTATTCTGAATAATGTCATAACTCTGCAGTGCCCTAGGAAGGCATAATCTTAGTACCCCATTACTCCTCTCCTCAACATCCAGTGAAAATATATGTAATAAAACCATGCTATTACTGCGCATGCACAGCTGTGTACTTACTATTGGGTTACTAGATCAGCAAAGCAGCACATAGGATATGTTTAGAATTAAATGGTTAATGATATATATTATAAATAAACGTTTACTATCTATCATGGCAGATTTAGGAAGACGACGACCCTGGTATTCTCTACGCAGAACACAGTGGGATAGCGTGAACGAACAGCTTAACGTTGGAGCTAATTCAGGGTAATACATGTGTTATGTCCTCTGATGAAGTAGCCTCCAGGCCATCAAAAATGAACGGCGGAGTCCTGTGGCCACTACGACTGGTGTGTGTAGAACCTGGTCTGAGAACCTGTTGTGTTTGTATGCTTCCTCCTATGGATCCTGTTCTTCGTGTTGTTCTAATGGACTTTGGGAGAACCATCCCACCATCGTCATATTTGCCCTCCCTGTTACTTTTAACAGTTTTAATGAAAAAGAAGAAATGCTATTTTGAGGGCTTTTTTTTTTGTTTTGTTTTGTTTTGGTTTTTTTTAAATTCAACACCGCAGGGTCTATTTAGCGCCATCTCTGGATTACCCTGTGCAGGTGAAATATATCCTATAACCGTGAAGGCTTGAAGGATTATGGGATTTTTCCTCTCACAGATGTCTATTTACTAAGCCAGTAATTGGGAGGAGAGGTATCATTTCAACTCAATAGGTTTCTTTATGAAGACCCACACAACCCCCCCCATATGCATTTGCCCCGCTGCCCACCTCCCAGCTAAATCCCATAGAGAAGATGCGTTTGGATGAACACAAACCCCTATGAAGATGCATGAAGGGAGCTCCCATTGAGTGGGTGCTTTGACCCACCCTTCATTTTGGTAGAATGCTGCAGCGCTGGAGCTGACTGGCACCAAGTATATCATGGAAGTATCCCTATATAAAAAAATACAAGTGTTCCAAATCATCGAGAGCCACGCAACGCATCGCTCAGCTGTCTGGCACACGGAGAATCCCTCCAACATCCGCGCCGACTTTCTGTCATCAACTTAGGATGATTCGCCAAACATGTAACGCAAACAATCTTCTATCAGAGATGGAGAAATCAAACACAATGGGGGCTTTACGTGTTACCAGACATTGAATCCTGACATAAAACTAGACAGCAAAGTTGGCTGTTGCCGTTGGCAACAAATCATCCCAAGTGTGTACCACACACAAAAAAAAATGTCTTCGGGTCCCATTTCTGTTTAGAAAAGTCATCGCATTAGAAGAGAGGATGTATAATTTAAAAGGTTCTTATCAGGATGGATGAGATTCCTTGACAGCTGGAATGGCGCTGCCATATTAAGTTAAGGCTTAAAAAAAAAATACCTTCTCAGAGCTGAAGAAAAATTCATTATGGCAGCACATAGTTCAGAGAGAGAAAAAAGGAGGGAAAAAAAAAAGCGCTTTCTATACAGGACCTAAAAAAAGCAAGCATTAGTTCTATTAAGATTAATGGAGCCATTGGTTTTGGAGTAGCTCCAGCTCTTGTGTACGCAAAAGGTTATTTGTGATGATTAAAGATTTCCACATCCCGAACCCAACAATAGGAATCGGTGAAGAAAACGGAGGGAAAAAAAATTGCTTTTAAAAACAAGTTGTAGGAAGCCGGCGTTTAACAAACATACCGTGAATTATATTAAAGAATGCTAGGACTTCGCAAATGTGACGGTGTAAATTTCACTTATTTCAGGAAAAATACTTTAGAATCACATTATTATTATTATTTATTTTTATATAGCGCCATTAAATTCCGTAGCGCTGAACATGGGGTTGATTTATAATATACATACATTACGTGTATAAAAATATATATATATATTTATTTTTTTTTGCCTTTTTTTCCTTACCATGATCCAATGAGAAAACACACAATTATACCAACTATCGTCCTTGTTTTATACCCTCTTTATCAGTAAGGCAATTCCTTTATTTTTATATGAGCCGCATACACACCGGCAGTGTTATTACCTTCAGTTATCAGGTAGTGCTGCGTTTTGCTTCTGGATCGTTTGGACGGGAGATAGGGGATGGAAACATCTCGCAGTGATGTTCAGAATATAAGCAGCTTCAAGCTGTAGCATTTACAATGAGTTTAACGTCATGGCAGGAGTGAGTTAGCTGGTTTAAATTCGCAGGAAAGAGTTTAAAATATTTAATTTAGTGTAAAATACCCATTATGTTCTAATGGAGAAAAAAGTTGGGGGGTTTTTGTTTGTTTTTTTATTTTACTAATCAATATAGGTATGAGAGCTAATAAAGTTGCATATCAGTTTCCAAGGAATCTCATGGATTTCATTAAGCATAATGCCGGGCCATCCCAGTCCATGTTGCAGAAGAAACTTATTGTGACTGGCCCTTCATTATGCATAGCGAAAAAACTCTGCTGAATACACCAAAAGCAGAGCACTACCCGTCATAACCACAGAGTTTTATTAGTTAACATGACGACCGGGTGGGACAATTCCCAACACCCAAATAGTACAAACTTCTACACTTTGGTGCTGTCATAGATCAATGCCTATGAATATGTAACTCACAACGTCAAGCAACCACCTAAAATGTTCTGCCTCCTAAGTTGGACGAGGACTTATCCAGCCATGAGCTTGCCCAACGACTTCAAGATAAAAGGGGAAAAGTTCAAGGTTGTCTTCATTTTGCAGAACCATGGATATATTATTTATATGGTTCTTAAGGTATAATAAGGTTTGACAGGTTTAAGTATACTCATTCCACTTTGCCATTCCTAAATTATTCTGTCTCGTGTATTTTCATGGTGATGAATAGAAGCTTTACTGATCTCTCAACTACAAATGTAACAAGAGGCTAACAGAGGCCTTTTCCAAAAATGGAATGTCAAAACATTTTGTTGTCAGAATGTATATTTATCGTCACTCTTACCTCTGCCCAGCGTGGTAAACCACAGATGAAACTCCATGGGAATAATGGCATCCGAAGTTAAAACTGTGATTCTCCTGGTAACTTTGATTGGCTCCGACACTATAGGAAAAGTGCGGGGGAAAGAATTATAATGATGCAGAGAAGTCAACTTAATTCCAGGTAAACGATGGGAATAGCTCTTAATATTTTCACAACATCAATGTTCCTTCAGAAGGGCAAACACAAGTCCCACAACCTGTGATAAACCCAGAGGTATAGGCTATCTTTTTCTATTTTAGTACATAGCTGCTAGAAGAATCATACAAAACCAAAAGTTTCCTCCCAGGAGCTAAAGCTCTCCAACTGGCATTAGAATCTATTAACACAATGTTACATGTGATGGCTGTCCAAGCAATAACCCAAAATGGCTACTCGACTACCTCCTAGAATCAGTAGACTGAGTGATTATGGAGTTGAAGGAGCTGGAGGTCCACTGGAGCCAGTTCGGTTATAAATAAAATTAAAGTGATATCCAGAACATGCAATTGGATTCCAGGGCTGCCAAACATAGCTACACGTTAACAGTAGAAGCACCTTATTGGCTTAGTTTGTGATTCCTCAAGATCTGGTTGGTTGTTCTACAGCCCAGATCGCCCAATGCTTCTTACCTGCCATCAAATTCTATGTTTCTCTACACCATAAGTTGTTGAGGCACAAGGTGGGTCTGAATTACAGAGATGGACAAAGGCTCAAACCACGTCCAGTTTCAATAATAATCAAGAAGTTCTACCATGTTGTTTGTTGGCCAATCTAGAATAATATTCAGGCTACAAGATCTCCAACAGCACTATGGTAAATAGACTGTGATCATATAAGAAAGCGTCGTAGAAAAATAAAGAAAATAAATAAAACCCACTAACCTCACGAGGTAGCTTTTCAGCTGGCCGCGGTAATTGACCACCAAAAGTTCTGCTGACCACTGAGTGCTCGCTTTGTACTCCAGGAAGATTAGCCCCGCTATAGCAGAACTCAGGTCTCCAGGGAAGCTCGTCTGCTGCAGGAAAAACGAAACAAGAGCAGACTTTCCAATTTATTTCAAACAGAACACTCTCATTAGCGCTATTTATTTTCACGCCAATATTCTCTGTAAACGATTAACCATACGAAGCGCAATGAACTTAGCGGTAAGATCCGCTAATGTCCTCTCCTACAAACACACATTGCATTGTGCTGAATTAGTAATCTTAGGGAACATTTTCTAAACAATTACATCATGACTCGTCGGCAGTGGAGGAACGGTCTTAATTCTCTGTTTTTATTGGCAATTGAATGTTGATGAACGTCAAGGAAGAGCTCAATAGACTGACCTCTCAAAAAGCCATGAAAGGGGCATATGTAGGACCCAACACCCGTGTCTACAGCAACCAAACCTTCATATAAAAATCAGTACACACTGCCCCAGAGAGCGAGAGCGAGAGAAAGAGAGAGCGAGAGAGCGAGAGAAAGAGAGAGACAGAGAAAGAGAGAGACAGAGAAAGAGAGAGACAGAGAAAGAGAGAGACAGAGAAAGAGAGAGACAGAGAAAGAGAGAGACAGAGAAAGAGAGAGAGATATATCAGTTACTATTTTGGGGTATAAGAGGTAAAATAAGATATTTAGAAATACAATAATGATATATTATAATAATGATTTCTTTTGAAATTTTCTGTAAACAAAAATAGTCATATACCGGTGGGATGACAAACAGTTCGCTCCCGACAAGATCAAACAGCCTGACGGTCCCGGTGCTTTCAGCGTACGCCACTAAAGTGCAATCGTGGCTCCACGCCACCCGCCGCCACTGCGGATTGGGATCTTTGGGAACTAAACACGAGAACAGAAGAGACGCTCATAAAACGTAACCATATAAACCCGCGTGGATTTAGGGGATCTTTCGGACCAAGAATTAGTTAAAATAACAACAGTATAATGCGTTCGGATTTAAGTCAAGATAGCATAAGGCAAATTTTCATCTTTTTCACAGAATAACTAAACGGATTTCTTTCCGTGAGAAGGTTTGTGCAGCTGCAACATATTTTTGCATTTCAATTAGCCTTGTTTCCAGCCGCCGTTTATGTTGACCTAGTTGAATCGGAATAAATTGGATGATTTTCCCGAAATGCTAAAAAAAAAAAAAAAGGGGGGGACGGTATGTATTTATAATCACTCACCTTGACATTTCCCGATCACAGAGCCAAAGTCATCTTTTGCGGACCTAAAAAAGTGTGCAAGAAACAAGAATACAAAAGGGAAATGAAATCCTGATAACCGGGGGGGGAGAGCGATGGATTTCTTACAAGCGGCTCCGTTGTGTACCCGTCAGCATTACGCACACGCAGCAGATACGCGCCGCTCAATCCCGCTTCAAAAGCGCTTCTTATCAGCAATTAAATTTGGCCAGAAATATATGTTATTTCTTATTTTGCAGCTTATTGGGCTGCTCAGTGCGTGTCGTTTATTCCCTTAAATCAAAACAGAGGTGGCTCTCCATCCGGAGCAAATTAAATCATGCCTCCTTTGTGGCCGATTGAGATTTAAATCAGGGCGCCTTCTCATTAGCACGGTGTTTCGGCATTACATTTAACGCTGCCCCCCTGTTCTCGGCCAATTAACCCTTTGTGTGGCCTGTATAATATTTTCATTCACGTTACGCCAAACTGCATCGTAAATGCACAAAACAAAGCACACCTTTTAGTTTAGATTTTTTTTACGCATGTACTGGTACATATATGTAGACAGCACACAAAGCCCACGTAGGTGCCAGTATGAAGCATATCAGTAGGCAAACATAGGATATCATTTAATGGCATAATATTTACTAAAGAAAGAAAACAAATAGGGGGAAAATACACATTTAGACAAATACGATAAAGGTTTTGCACCCACAATTGTAAACTACAACCTCATCATCATTCTGACTGAGGGTCATGGGAGCTGTAGTCAACAAAAGCTCATCATCATTCTGTCTGAGGGTCATGGGAGCTGCAGTCAACAAAAGCTCATCATTCTGACTGAGGGTCATGGGAGTTGTAGGCAACAAAAGCTCATTCTGACTGAGGGTCATGGGAGCTGTAGTCAACAAAAGCTCATCATCATTCTGTCTGAGGATCATGGGAGCATGTAGTCAACAAAAGCTCATCATTCTGACTGAGGGTCATGGGAGTTGTAGGCAACAAAAGCTCATTCTGACTGAGGGTCATGGGAGTTGTAGTCAACAAAAGCCCATTCAGGTAAGATTACTGAAGTTACTGAAGAATATTTAGGTCATGCAATCGTTTCACCGAGAAGCTGGGATTTGTGGTAAAAGTGCAGCCATGTTTGTTTTTTTTTAGGTCTATGCACACAGATGATAGTGCTAATCGTTTACATCTGATCCCGCGGCTCCTTCTGTACCGCTACGCTTTAACGTGTGTTAATGTTGCTGTTCATGTCTAGTCCTCCCCTACTGTAATCGTTCCACAGAATCTGCCGGCTTTCCATAAATGAAACGTAACGGAGTCTAAAAGATACAGTAAGGAAGCCCCAAAAATCATTCCCCAGGCCCTGGGCTGCAGACACTGTGTTCATATTATTAGCAGTACAGGGGTACCATGCAGGATTTCACAATATTCATCAATAACATAGAACTGTCCCGAATATCAAACCACTTACCGGATTTCCACACACTGATCCTGAACAGCGGCTAGCAGCTTCCCGTTACTGGAAGAAAAGAAACTTTACTAGTCACCCGGACCATGGCTTCCCATAGATTTGCCGTCCAAATTCCTTCATCCCATCAAGGAGGAACCTATGTCTTATGTCACTCACCACTACTACATCTAAGTATCCCAGAGGTAAGAGCCTGGGTTTAGTTCGTAACCTCTAATATGAACAGTTTAACCCCTTAAGGACAATGCATTTTGGAGCATTTGGAGGGCTTTGTCGTGAAGGGGTTAAAAGAAAAAAGTAATCCCGACGGCAATTCTTTAATAAAAATAATATAATAATGATGGGAACAGCGAGGCAGTTAGTGTCTTTTGGCCCTCGAGTCAGACACCCTTGGCGCATATAAAATAGGAATGCGGAATCTCTCCCGTTCTTTTTCTTGTCAGATAACAAAAGTCTAAAGAAAGAAATAAATCAAACATTTTATTTATGCCTTACCTTGTCAGTACTAGATGCCAACTAATCTGCTTGTTCATCAACCCGACCAGGCCGGACGGGAGAGAGAAATTGGCAGGGCTGTATTTAGAAAAAACAGGAAAAAAAAACAAAACATATTTTACTATTCAGCCGAGTTAAAGCCGTATAACATAACACTAGATTGCCGAGCCACTAAAAAAATAAAAAAAACAAGCCAAGTTTTTCTGTTGACGATATTTGCTTGAACAATTTACAGCTCCAATTTCCGAGCGTTTGCCTGCAGGTCCTCGCCGGGCGATTGATGGGCAGAACGCGGGGTGTTCGGGATCCGCATTAATAGTTTTCTCCGTCAGTTTAATACAGCGGGACGCTTGGCCGCGGGAAAGCAAATTCGCTCTATTTTGCATTCTTCTTGCAAAGAAAATAGCGCTTGTAACTTTAACCGAGTACGCATCCTATAATCAGCGTCTCCCGCCCGCGTGAAGCTGAAAGGCTTTTACCGGTGCCTTCCGTCCACGCTTCCGACGGCTCCATAACCGAAACCGATGAATTCAGATGACACCTTTATGTCCGGATTTAGAGGTTTATTGTATCGCACAGATTATGGGGCAGTAAAAAGTTTTATAACAGCGGGATTTCAATAAGCCTACCAGTTTTTAAAATTGCTTTTTATGCTGCACTTAGTGCAAGTGAGTATCCATTGACTTTTAATTATAAAACGCAATATATCTACTTAATAGCAGAAGAATAAAAAGAAAAAATTAATAATAATATACGGCATTAAGAGGGACACGTTCTGGAATATAGCATTTCCTAACCCACTCTGGTGTATATACGGATCGGGTCAGATCTTCTAATAAAAATAATACCATAAAATAAAAATTCCAAAAAAATGCATCACAGTCTAAAATAAAAAGGTACACGACGTCTATACAGAACACATATACTGTATTTGCATACCTTGTATTGCCTTTTACATCAATTAGCGGGTAATTCCGATTACACAAATATCGCACTCATTTTTCCGGGGAATTAATGAAGAATCCTTTAGTTGCTTAATTAAAAAGGAACAGTGTCGCAATTACGGGGAAGGGAGATGGACAGATTTTTTCCCTTCTTCCTAAATAAGATGCCTTGTTATCGTGTCTTCTTCTCAAGTAGTTTCTGCTGTAACACAAGGAACCAAAGCAAAGCCCCCCAATGTCCCATTTTGAGGGGGACAGTCCTGACTTGAACGCACAAATATTTCTATATAGAAAGTATGTACATTTGTTGCCGACGTTTATTATCGATAGCTGATAAAGGCGGGACTCAAGGGCAACATTTAACTACCGAGCAGAAGGTGGATCAGTGTATGAGCTCAAAACTCTACTTTTATTAGTTACTGCATAAAGTAGCCTCTTCTCCAATCTTCCAATGGGGGAGAGGACGTCACCACAAGTGCAGAGATGCGGACAAAGATAGCTGACTGAAGAGAGAAGATGAAGAAAAAGAAGAAAAAGATGCGGAAGCAGTCGACGGAGAAGGCAGGGAAACATTTAGAGAGTGTGAGAGAGTGAATGAGAATGAGAGCGTGAGTGAATGTGGACCCGCAAATTCCAGTCAAAATTCTGAGCTTTTCGCTTTGTTTTCATCCAATTCATGGAGGGGGGGGGTCTGGCCTCGTTTTTGGGGCTTCACAGGAAATTGCTGAATTTTCCGCAATGCAGTAAGTTTGCAATTCAAACTTTAATACAAGTTTTATACCGATATATACGTTAATCTACCTTAGTTAGAAATTATGTAGCTCTAATGCAAAAAATATCAACATTACTTTAAAACAAAATCTGGTTTTATGTCATATTAATAGTAGAAATAATCTATTTGTGGATGTTCCCCTTTAAATATTGCCCTGTTGTCACGTCATTAATATTCAGTAATGACGGGAGTTCTTTTTGTAAAAGATCTAATCACCAATCCTGCTAGAAGTACTAAAAACGTCCAACTCTTCAGAGATTAAGGTGTTCTGTACCCAACGCTAACAAGCTCTTGTCTTCTGTCCTCACGTACAACGAAGGAACTTGGTCGACAGGTTTCATCAACGTAGCCTCGGCAACAGAATATGTTACAGCTTTTTATGCATTTTACAGCAGGATTTTTCCTTCTATGAATTTCCCAATTTGTTAAAAATCCAAATAAATATTAAACTTTATTATGGTTTGTTAATCGTAGTATAGAGAAGAAAAATAGAATTTTAGTATAGTATAATTTTATGATGTACCAAGAACATTGGTAAGAACCCCAGCTCTTTATAACTGCAAGGATTTGGGTTTTCTGCTACAATAATATTGCCCGACGTGCTTCATTTTTAATCTTTGGTAGGTTAGCGGGTAGAACCGTTGGCTTTCCTACAGCATTTTTATTATTCGAATTCAGAACCTTAATAGTCATTGTTGTATTCAGTTTCCTGCTTAATCTGGTGTGATCTAAGAAAGCTTTATATTAAGGAGAGGGTATTAGATAAAAGGAACAGCCGCCCATCAGTGGCAGAGGCATATACAGCTAGGGAATTTAAGCACGCATGGGATAGGCATAAAGCTATCCTGAATCTAAGAGGAGGCCGAGGACTTTTTAAAGTATGAGTCTTTAAATGGGGAAGAACAGGCAGACTAGATGGCTTTATCCGCCGTCAAATTCTATGTTTAACAGCTTAGTTATGGCGGATGAGACAAGCGTCAGAGCAATGCGGCATCCGTGTCTTAATAAAGCAGGTATTGCGCTAGGAGGGACTGTATGCACTCCTGAAATTTCCCGCACCTCCTTATATACTCTAGACAAAATCAAGATGTTTCAAGCAAATTTCCCCTTTATTTCCCACAATCCCGATTAACTAAAATCCCACTATCCACCCCAATATGAGACTTTACCCCACTTCTCTAGCAATTCTCATTTAAAGCTGTATAGTTCCTCTAAAGCTATTATCACAAACATTAGCTTAAGGCAGGGCTCGACAAATCCCAGGCGCCAGGTCGCCATGGCGACAGAGAATTTTATCCTGGCGCCTAGGTTTTGTCAGCCTCTTACATCCAGAAAAAAATTGTGGATGTAAGAGGCTGAGTCACCACACGGGGGCGCTGCTTCTTCTGTCTGCCCAGGAGTATGGGCCCGCCCCCGAGCCTGAGATCACTCCCACCGAGTGATCCTGTAGGCTGAAAACGCGGTTGTTGGAAAACTAGCAATCGTGTTTTCAGCTGCCACAGGCAGCTTCAGGAAAGGGGGTTCAGTGTTGATTGGGTCCCCACACAAGTGTGGGGACCTAACACAACATCCCCCTGCTGCCTGATCGCTCCATGAGAGCGACAGGGCAGCTTTAACCCCTTCAATGCAGCGATCGCGGCATTTAGGGGTTAATTCCCGTTTTTCAGGGGGCTCTGCTGCTGGTGGTCTGCCTGGAAGCCCAGGCAGACCAGCAACAGCAAAAACGAGCCCCCAAAAGCCCTTTGATGATTCCTGTAGGCATGGAAGCCTACAGCAGTCATCAGAGACTCCTCCTGCAATGGCTGGTCTATAGACCAGCAATTGTGTCCCAGCTGCCAGAGGCAGCTTCAGGGACAGGGTGAGAGGGTTCTTTGGTCTCCCCATGAGTGTGGAGACCAGCCCCAACACCCCCCCTGCTGCCTGATCGCTCCATGAGAGCGACAGTGCAGCGTTAACCCCTTCAGTGCCACAATTGTGTATGACACATTCGTGGTATTGCAGGGGTTAACATTTGGGGACTAAATATCAGTCAATGCTGTGCTCCAATGGAACATCAGCATCAAAAGAGTTAAAAAAAAAAAAAATTAATTAAAAAAAAAAAAAACAGCACTGACCTGAGTCCAGGGTGCTTCCAGGTCAAATGCTGTGAGTTTAGTAAGTGGGCTGATGATGATCAGATCACTCTTGACCAACTGTTAGTTTAAAAAAATCCTGGCTCCTAACTT
This sequence comes from Spea bombifrons, assembly GCF_027358695.1. Lineage (NCBI taxonomy): Eukaryota > Metazoa > Chordata > Amphibia > Anura > Pelobatidae > Spea > Spea bombifrons. The sequence goes on from NC_071089.1 coordinate 110,290,737, forward strand.
TTTTACCTGGCGCCTAGATTCACAACAAATTTGTCAAGCCCTGGTTTAAGGTTTAAAGAATGTAATATGTCAGTAACATGAGAGCTCCTACATACAGCAAAATAGGAAGATTTTTTTTTTAATGATAATTACGTTTAAAAGATTTTTTTAAAAAAATCAGGATCATCAAAGCTTTTAATTAACTTTGAAATAATAATGAATACACTGTATATAGGTGTAATAATTAGGCTGAAAATAAACTGAATGGACTGAAAAGAAGAGCTGCGTAAGAGCAGGCGCTATTTAAATAAAAGATCATTCATATATAATAAATAATAAATGCTTTTGCACATAGGAAGTGGTATAGATATTTTATCTTATGTTTAAGCTCTGAAAGCCTCTTGGATTTGACCAGTAATGGTGACTTGTTGGGAGATCAGCAACCAATCAGCTGTTGGGAAACTATAGGAACTAACGCTGGATATTCACTAAACGCTGATTTAGGAAGCAGGGTCTCCCGCCTATTTTCTTTGGTCAAAAAGTTCAGAAGCCAAACAAAATTATAACACAAAAGATCAGCGCTACTTGGACCTGTTTGGAAGTTTTTTGTCCTGACCAGTAAAATCAAGTCCAGTTCTCCAGAACCAAAATTTGTACAAGTGCGGCAAAAGTTAAGTTAGCTGTGACGCTGCACGTACTTACCTGTACCAGAACGACTGCAGCATATATAATACGGGACCTAATAAAAGAAACAGAAAGGACATTGAATCATGGATGCTATAAGAATAATAAATGAGATAAATGTATATTATATATAAGGTGACAAGTAACTGTTAATCAGTGAAGCCGGATTCTCAAGACACAGAAAGCCTCCTTGGATCTAAACTGCTTGAACAAACTTCAAGGTTCCTTTTATATTTGCCTAAAATAATATCGCAGGAAACATGGAAATGAAAAATCCCATCTCTGATTAATTCACCGACGGCAAGGAGTCTCTCGGAGCAGTAATGTGACTGATAAATACATCGCAGCGATGGAAGAATTAAAGGGACGAGGCCGACGTCTCCGGTGTTTATATACCATTCATGTGTCACTTTATATATTTGTGTGCTTAGGGATTAGTTCAGGGATCCTGCTGCACAAGGTAAGTACCGTTACAGTCCCGTACTTTTTGTAGCACTAAATTGGAGGCACTTATTCACTAAGCAGGTAAATATATCAATATAGTAAAACATATATATATATATATGGCCTGTTATTACTTTTGTTACTACAACTACAAAAGTATTTGTTTTTAAGATAAAAAAAATTTTAGTAATTATTTTTGATACTTGATAAAAGTTACGTTTTCTTTATGGAATTTTATGTTATTGCATAAATAAAACTTTAATTAGGTATCAAAAATAAAGTTATTACAAAAAAAAAAAGTTTTTCTCATATAAAAAAAAAAAAAACATGTTTTGTTTGTTGTACTGTTAGAGGGTTACATTCCTTAGGTATTGCTCTGCTACAGAAATTAATCATCTTTTAGTTAATGTAAGAATTAATGGGACGCTAAAGGCAGTAATATGTTATATATATATATATATATATATATATATATATATTCTCTGATAATCTCTTGAAGATGTCAGTCTTCTAAAGAGCTGGGATAACATAGCTTTAACTGCAATTATGTATCTGCTTTTGCTGGTAAAGGTTCCGTTCCACTTAGCTAAAACATGAATTGTTTACTTAAGCAAATACACCTTAGAAGATCTATCTTTTTTTCCTCTTAAAGGTTAATTAGAAAAAACAATACAAAACAGCGCACTGTGTATAATGTACAGTTAGATTTTAAAGGAAATCTTACCGGCAGCTATACATTATGCAGGGCAATACGTTTAATAGAAACACAAATGCGTTTCCCGTGTAGACTCCACGATGAAGTCGGCAAGGTTAAACGCGTCAACACAACACTTAGTGAATTAAGTCTCAGAATCATGCCCCATATGAGTCCAAGTACCATTTAACCATTTTATTGGAGAAATACGTCAAAGAGACGGTGTTCCTGGTTCATGTAATGACTACATGGAATAATAAAAAAAACTAAGGGGACGCGGGCATAAATAAATAACGGCTATCGCCCCGCGATCCGAATCCGTGCACCGCGTACAAGGATAACGCGGAAACTCGACGTACCTGTAATCGCTTTAGTGAGGACAAACGACGTGCCGCGCTCGCGGGTGCCTCGAAGCTGAAAATATAAGAAGTACAATTGTACATTAGGACAAAGTTAAAGGAAAAAAAACAAAAAAACAACTGCACATCTTTTGACCCAAGAAGAAATGCAAATGGTTAATATCCAATTTCAAGAGAATTACAAATAAAAAAGGTTTGAGATCACAACAATTAAAAATGAGGCGGCAGAATGTGTAACAAAGTGCGAGGGAATTATGCAGAAGAATGCATTTTCCTAGAGGTGCAAATAAAGGAACAATCATATCACCCAGCGTGTTTTTTTATTTTTATTATTATTTAATTATATTAAGAAAATCTAAAATCAAAGTCACGTGGGATGTTGGGCTTACATTTTGGTAAATAAATATTTATCTGTTCATTGTACTGCAGTTTAGCAGATAAAGCCTTTTACGGCAATAAAATAGGGAAGGTCCATGCATTGGATCAAACCAAGGACCTGATAACATCTAAAGTTTTTACGCCACGCAAAGCCGATGGGCGAACGGTTCCTATCTGCCGCCCAATTCTATATTTATACACTCGGAAGGAAGCAAACACAATCCAACAAACCCCATAAGGCACAGAAGCCATCTAAAACAGGTTTCGATCCATCAGGCTTTCTTCTTTGACCACAACGTGTTTATAAAATGTTGTCAACCCATTTATATGCCAGAACAAGTATTAAGCTATTAATTACCTAATTTGCCTTCAAATACATACCTACCACTACATAAAAATGGAAATGGAAACAAGAACTGAAGGGACACACCTGTGTGCAAGGGCAATGATGGCCAACTAGCCTGCGATCTACTGCGAGAAGAGTTCTGCTGCCTTCTCTACACCACGATTCTGAATTCCAGATGCATCAGGACAATATAACTGGCTTCAACGAGATAAAATATTCTAGTTCCAGTGTTCAAGGTTGGATACCTCCTCTGAGCCAGGTAGTTTACTCTCCTAAAATTCTTTGGACTCTTTTATTGATTTCTATGAGTGCGATACTGGCTAATAACGTTACCCATCTGGCTCTTAAATTCTACAGTCATTGGTCCAGAGCTTCCAGAGTCAATTATTTGAAGAGAGGCTCTACGCAGTAACAGACTCCCGGATACATCACTTTCCCATAATGAGAAATTACCATTTTCCCCACCAATGTCTGGAAGTTTACAAACCCAGCTTACGCCATATGAAGAGTGGTTAAAAAATAAAAAAATACAAATAAATAATAGTTTAACAATATATTCTGTAACTATCAATCCTCATAAGATATTAGCGCCCATTTGTTTTTTCATTTAGATTATGTTTTTTGTTTTTTTTTAAGTTTTAAAGAAACAGCGGATGGTGGGTTTTTGGAGGGTTTCCAAAATAAGCTTCCTAAGGAAAGGACTTCATATTAAAGTGCAAGATATGACCTAAACTAATACATATTTTTGCACTTTAATACGAAGCCCTGAGAGTGCTCCTATTTTTTCTACGGATATATATACATATACATACACACGCACACACGCACGCACGCACTCACTTCTTCTCATATTACACTCACTGGTATTGCTAAAAACCTATAGCACGTCCATAGGGGATTCTTGGCATGCGTTTTTTTTGGATGTACCAGTGTGTGTATAGGGGAATTTCTACATATGTAGAAATTGATATACACGCGCACATACACACACACACACACTACTACTGCTGCTACTACTACTACACGATTAGGTGAGAAAGTATCAGCTAGTCAAGTGAGTACCAGGGGTGTCTTTTCACATCGTTGTATGAATGCGGGTCCTTGTGCACACACAGAATATGTGCGGCTATCCTGACTCCCTAAACTATATTACACAAACACACATCTTTGTTAGCATGAAAACTGTTTCTGAAGCTCCTTTATGCTTTTCCCTGCTCGTATAAAGGAGAAGTCCCGCCATTTTTTTTAACACTAGTAGGACGTTAAAACAGTTCTATCAGTGTTTTAATGAAATGAGAAGCATAGTGACCTTTTGTATGGTTTTTACATCTGCCATCTTGGCCCAATCAACTACATAAACACGCTACGTTCTTATCATGCTGCTTTATCTTAAACAATAGAATGTCTCAGTCTTAATCTACCAGATGAACCACCAGACCATTCGCTGTCAATGGGGAAAAACGAGTTCATTAGCATAACCAGGAGGTCATTAGCACTGCCATAAAGAATCAGATCAGTGAGGTGTTAAAGTTGGGACTGTAATCAAAATATTAAGCGACTTCCTAGAAATGAGATCTTCAATCAGAACCAAATTCCAGATCTCTTCAGTGTTACCAAACATCACTCTATACAACTCTATTTAAGAATAGAAATATTATTTCTTTTAGTTGCAATGATTAGAATAACAGGGAGCTCCACCATTGTAACAGTTGCAGAACATCAAATGGCTCGCTAGAGCAGGGTCATTCGTCTCCTTCTCTGCTTGTTTGTTAATTTTGTATATCCAACATCAATGTTACTGTGTGTTTGGAATCTTACAGTTTAATAACACAGAGCAATGCCGGATGATGACATCATAAACTGTAGATGTCAGAAGGCAACTCCTATGCCAAGTGATGATGGCTCGGAGCTGTTGGTAAGACATGGAAGCCGTCTGTCACTAATAAATACCCCTTTGCTTAACCATATAGCGGGAAACAAAAAATAAAGGTACTGAGTAACACAATACTTGTTACCCACTTAATACCCTGCATCTGCCCCGGTCACAGACACCTTATTCCCAGGGCATTAGTGATCTGCCCCAGGGCTTTTATTTCTTCAGGGTTACTTTGATTTTTATTTATTTGAAATGCATTCTTTACGCCGCAGTGAAGTGTGGCAGCATCACACAATAATTAAGACAGTAAACAATATATTAAATGACTCCCATTCGGATTTATGTACATAGCTTCTTCCACCTTCACAGCTCTTCCCAATCCCTTATTACATGTACAAGCTGTTGTGTGTCTCTATCTTACCTTACAGTGCTACGTGGCCTCATCCAAACACATACGATGACTCCACATGTACATGTCATGTATGATCACCTGGAGAAGTCACGTGCCCCATCCTCCCCTCCACCTTTATCGCTACTGACCTGTACATCTTGCTCAGGGGGCCACTCAATGTTTATAAGAAGATCATACAAGATATTTTCGTCTTGGTTTTCGCAGGCAGCAGGTTCGCTAGGCGCAGCCATCTTTACTCCTGGCACTCGCACTGACAAGTACGGCGGCCCGGCGCGCTCAAACTAGTGTAGTTTCGATTTAACGCGTACGAGTAGAGTAAGAGAGGGAAAGTGTTGGAGAGTGTGAGCTCTGTGGTTCAATGTAGAGGTCTAAGGTAAACCCATGAAGCCAATGCAACAGACGTTTTAATCAAGTCCTTTTAATAATAAGCCTGTCATTCTAAATAGTAGCATTTACATAAAAGTGAACTGCTTTATATTGCCAACATCAGTAGTGTTTTAGTGGTTAACACTGATAAATGTAGTATTTATATAAGTTATTATATACATATATATATTTTTATATTTATATATATATATAAAACAGTATTATATAAATGAGATAACAGAATAACAGATGGTATTTGTCTATTATATAATATATATATAAAATAATTATATATAATATATTTTCTTTATTTTTGGAATAGTGTGCATACTGCGTTTAGGCGGGGACAGTTCCTCTTTTCTAGTAGCTTAGAATGATTGACTGTATCACAGTGTGTGTGTGTACTGTATCATTAGAGTTAGTGCATATGTGTGTATAGAGTCAGCGTGTGTATATGTGTAGTGTTAGTCAGTGTATGTGTTAGTGTTTGTTGTACAATAGTCATGTGGATACCTGGGAACGCTCCGGGTTCGCCCGGAGATTGCCGAGTGAAGCACCGGTTCTCCGGGTCACGGAGCGGGGTCTTGACAGGCCCGCTCCGCGCCCATTTTCCATTTAAATGTGGGTATTTCCCACTGACGTCAGCAGGAACGCCCCTGAAGTCTGCGAAAACGCCCGTGGCGCCAGCTGGCCCTGCCACTGATGTCAGCGGGCCCGCCCACTGACATCAAGGTAACTCCCACCGACGTCAGGGGAACTCCCACCGACGTCAAGAGACCGCCCACTGGCATCAGTGGGAAGTCCTGGCCGCGTCCCGCAAGGGAAGGCTCGGGGTAGCCGGAGCCCAGAAGTTCCCAGGTATGGATATCACATCTTGGTGCAAATACTGGCCATAAAAGTCACTGTCCTGTAAGTCTTGATCCGATCGAGGTAACACCACACATAAAACCCCCTCCCAAAATGCTGGTACCCCAAATCTGTGTCCAAGCTCCACAGTCTTTAGAGTCTCTGGTAATTCCAAATGTATATATGTGATTCCCTCCTTCCGAGTCACCCTGTCTCCTCCCCCTGTCGATGAGACCCCCATGACATTTAGCCCTCAGTCCAGAGTCTCCATCACAGTAGATGTATCTACAGAATTCCGAATCTGGAAGTATTCCAGATTTGGCTACACTGGTCTCCTCCCCTACACTTTGACAGCTGCTCCTTCACAGGCACAGAGTCCCCCCCTGGGCAGAGACACAGTTTGCATGCTGCAGACACAAGGTAGGTTACTTCAATGTAAGCTGGGGTTAGTTGAAGCACTCATCTCTTCTTTCTCATCCATTTCCATCCATTTAGTTGGCTGAACATCATGAGAAATGTAATAATAGCACTTAGAGTGCCAAATGTTATCCCCACTCGCTGCAAAACTACCAAGTGTCCTATTATGGTTCCAAGCCTCTATGCCCTTTTTTACTTTCCTCCAAATACCTTCTTTTTGTGGTAATTCAGAATGTTTGCTGTGCATCACAGAGCTACACTACATTAACTTTTCTTAACTGCAACCCCTATGTAGCAACATTGCTAGTTGCTTATTATGAGAACGGAAAACAGTAACTGTGGGCTTTGGGGAAGCAAGGAGTAATTGGGGTGGAGAGGGGGATGGTGATAGGTTTTCAGTGCTGGAAAGTTTTATCACATATGTTAGTTCTCCTTTAAGTAAATTATTATTTAATTTTTGAATCCTTTTGATTACATATGTATACGTATACAATATATACATATATGTATATACATTTTAAAAGTACATGACTCATTTATTAAGCAGATCCCATTGCCATAAATGTAGGAGCTAAGTAATGTAAATGAGGACATTAAGAAGTAATATATTTAGGAATTAAGTATTTATGGAGTATATATATCATCAAAACAAGGAGGGTTTGGCAGTGCTTTCCTAAATTATAATCAATGGTGTTCAGAGAGGAAAAATCGCAGAGACAAGGATAAATGTTTTTTATTGTAATTCAATTTGTGCAACAAGAATGATGTACGGTCTCTGTATAATTTACTTTATGTCAGGAAATGTATTTTCAGAATGTTTGCAATGGTACATTTCCAGCAAAATAACTTCTATTTATCAAAACTGTACTCATTTTCTTTTTATTTATTTAAGGTATTTGTCTTTTCTTTCTAAATGGACCAAAGACTCTAATAATCATCAGAACCATAAAATTGTCAAAGTAAAATAATAAAAAATAGAAATGGCCCCACTGAATTTTCTTATATTAATATTTTCTTATTTAAAAAAAAGATTAGTAGGTAGATTATAGGTTTAAAGGATCCATGAGCAAAAAAATAAACTAGAGCTGGACAAAGCAAGTACAACAAACATGTCTGGTCTGCCTTATGGAGAACGCAGCTCTCTCCACCTGTTGCAGAGATTAATATTCATGTCATTAGGATCTGTCAATGGAACTGATTGCAAGGAAGCTCAATTGAATGGGATTCGGAGAAGTGTGTGTGATAGAGGTCGAATAATGTTGGACATTCATCTATCATGATGCTTGATTGGGACCTGCACACAGTTGTGATATATTCATATTTTTAAAAATATAAGGTAAATTAAAAAAAAGCGTGTCAGCAAAGCCTGGAGAGTTCCGAGGTATGGACATTTTGTATAAAAGTTCATCTCATGGAAGCTGAGATTTATGCCTCCTTCACTTTAGTAGGAAAAAATCATCTTACCCTTAGCAGAAGATAAGTGCAGCAGAATTAGCCCTTGTGTAGAAGTAAATGTAACTAAACATATTTACCAAAGCATAGCGTATTAAATATAAATGTCTTTTAAGTGATGCTGAAAAGAGACGGTTTCATTGGCAACATCCACTATATGGTCATCCTAACCCAAATCTGATTATACCCCAATGCTAAATTAACCTAAATTATTATACCCCTTTACCGGACCCCCTTGTCTGTTACAAAACTGTGTTATGAAATAGGGCCCAATCCCACGTTATGGTTTGTTTTACGGTATGTTCCTCTTTGTGACGCATAGGGGAGGCATGATGGGAGTGGGAGGCCTGGCACTCAGCAGGGGAAGAGGTGTCTCAGGGTCAGCACTGCGCAGCTGCATATAATATAGACTGAAGCAGACTGCCTGTGCTGATCCCTATTGAATAACATAGAGAAGGCAGGCGCTTCTATTATTGGTGTCCCGTTGGAGCGGGGAGGCAATCATTCAATGAGCCACTTTATCCCCAAGGGCGTGCAATAATCTTATTGGTTGTCTATTAAGTTTATCTGTTTATTGGTTAATTTGCTCTAAACCCTAATTTAAATCATTGTTTAATCACCCCCCTTATGTTCTTGTGTGTGCGTGAATCTGCCTGGCGTGCTTTGCTATGTGGATGGTTTAAAGAGTACATTTTCGGTTCCCATCCCTTTCAAGTTTGCTGATTTGGACCAAAGCAGCTAGCCCTGTAACCAGCATGTATAATAGTTTTGTATGAGTGCCTATGATATGCCCCCTGAGCTCTTCCTCTCCTGGTCCTTATAGGAGGCAGGAAGGGGTGTGACTGAGACAAGGGGTAAAGCTAACAGTGCATAGAGGGTGGGGCTTTTAAATGGGACCCCCAGGTGGGCGGACCCTGATCTGGAGTGGATGGGGCCTAATCAGGAACAGGTGTGGAAAAACAGTGACCCCCTCCCTGGAGATGCTGATTCTCAGAATCCTTCAGGTGAAATTGAGAGAGTTTGCCAATACGGTTCAATGTATTTCAGTATAAATCTTCTGCTACTGTGCATTTATACTACATCTGCCAGTGTAAACACATCCTTTTCACAGCAAATAAAATATCTGTTTTGTATGTTCCTAAACCTTTTTCACAGAAGGAGCCGCTAATATCCTTCAACAAATAATATAACCAAAGCGGCATTAAACACATGATATATTGGTATTGTATTCTTTTCAGGCAGTTTTCCCTGTGCTGTGAACTCTGTGGCCTCCGAGTAATGTTCTATGTAGTTTAATTTTCTCAGGCTTATTTTCAAATCCACATTTTATGTGCAGGATGAAAGATTCAAATAGCGAAGATGTAAAAAAGCAATAGCGTCGAAGTCATTATTTCAGAAATAGTCACGATTTTCCAGTACAATGGGTAGAAAACTAAGAAATTCATATCCTGTAATGAAAAAAATAAACAGAGGAATACAATGTAATGCACGGCAGAATACGATAGATTTCAGGAACCGATATCATTTATGACTGAGTGCTCAGGGTTGATGTTTGTGAGATTTTCAATTAGGAGGACCTGTCATTTTTTAAAATGTCTGCAATTAACATTTCTGCATGCTTAGGAACCTTAAGTGCCCGGTTTACAAAACGGGAAAATCTACATAAATATATATATATATATATATATATATATACACACAGCTTCCACTCTTCTGTGGAGGCTTTCCACAAGATTTTGGAGAGTTTCTGTGGGAATTTTTGCCCATTCATCCAGTAGAACGTTTGTGAGGTCAGGCACTTATGTTGGATGAGAAGGCCCATGTGGTGTTTAACCAAATATAAAAATATATAAGGTTCGTCTACTTTAACAGATATTTAATAAGAAACAAAAACACAGTAACCTACAATAGAGTGACAGCCCAACATACAATGCAACACTTTCCAAGACTAACCTGCAACCAAAAGGCCCAACGATTTTGCATTAAACAGGCATATGGTATTGCTTATGAGTTCACCGGGGTGTGCCCTCGTTAACATATCAAAATACACGTGATACAGGAAGAGTTCAACTGCAAAAACATTGACAATACTTGTTATGTCACCACAGCCAGACTCACAGTCTCCGTTCCAGTTCATCCCAAAGGTTCTTTCACATAAACTTATCAAACCATGTCTTCATGGAGCATGGTTGGGGAACAGGGACGCAGTCATGCTGGAATAGAAAAGGGCTTTCCCCAAACTGTCCCCACAAAGTTGTAAGCATAGCACTGTCCAATATGTCATAGTATGCTGAAAGGGACATAACAAGACAATTTAGACAGTGCTATGCAGAGGCCACATGAATACAGCAAAGTTGTAGACTATGTGCTAAATAGTGTTAGAACACTGCCTGTTTTTGTTTTGTTTCAATGGACTCTGGAAAACTTACCTGAATAGAAATGTTCCCAGTATTAATACGGACATATCTCAAAATGTGGCATATTTGCTGATGGTGATAAAGGTCTGATGTACATTTAAACAGAAGTGAATAATACTGATCTTTCTTATTCCAGAGATTCTCCACAAACAAATTTCACCATAAAATAACTCAATTGAATAATTTTCTATTTACCGTCATAAGTAGTCCACAGCCCACATTTTAGGATTTAGCAAATGGTTTCATGACTTATCAGTTCCAGTGAGGGATAGTAAAATCCCACTTTTAAGACTGCAAATTATTTTTGACACAAGATATAATTACATCCCAAATAACTCTTAAAATGTGTTTCCATTTCTCCTTTCTCTGACTGTGTTGCCTTGTGTAGGTAATCATCAATTTTAAGTTTCATTTCTAAAAGCTTCCATTTGAAAAACCTCTCAATGGTCTGATTTTCATGATCACAATTTGGTTCAAATGCTTCCAATCATTGAAACAGTAAGCTGTATAATGAAAATAGCACTTTGGATTTTTTGTTAATACCCCAGCCAATTAAAACCAAAAACATGTTAGGACATTTTTAAAAACAACAATGACCTAACATTTCTTAGCATCTTCTGATTTTTGAAAATCAGCATCTTTACCCCGGTCAGTTCTCTGTTTAATTAGGAAATATCTTATTTGTCTGTAATTTGAGACAATGAGGTAAGGCTCTCTTTTACCTATGGAACAGTCTTTCTTACATTGTAATAACTGTGAAGTTGATGGAAGCTCTAGATTTTCTTCTTAATTTTGCGCCATCACCGTTGGATCTTAACCTCCGTTGATTCCTGGTACAAATGTTGAAGATTCCTTTATTTCTGTATCATCCAATAAACGTCAAGATTTTTTTCTGTTTCCCAGTAATTAAGCGACGCAGCCATTTAAAAAAAATTAATGCTGTAGGTCTTTGAAACAGTGAAAATCAATGAATAACTTGGTCTACATGGCATAGCAACCTGATGCACACGGGATTTCTTACCTCAGCTCTGCCACGGACAGAAACCTCCACAGTTCTCTCATCGTGGATGGTGCTCAGCACGCACACCTCTTTTCTGTCCATGAACTTCAATGCCAAGAGCTCCTCTTGACGTAGAGCTGAGATCTCCCCCTTTCGTAGTTGGGTTCGTGCCAGATGTTGTGGGAAACCCACGCAGTTCTTTCTTATAGTACCGCAATCCCAATCTTGGCACTGGTTCCCAGGTGTTCTGGGCAACCTAGAGGGTCAAGGTGGCTATTCTTTCCCTCGTATACCCGGAAAGCCTGAGTATACCCAGCCTCGCTCTCGCAGAGCTTATACGATCTTATTCCATAGTGGAGTGCTTGGAAGGCATGTACTGCTTGAATCCCAACCTTCCTATATACTTCATCTGGGATTCATCCACGCAGATATTCCTTCCAAGTGTATAAGGCTCTACAAACCTGGAAGCGAGATGAGTAATCAGGAGGCTCATTTTATACAGCCTGTCAAACTGGGGGTGCTCCTTAGGGGGGCACAGGCTGTTATCACTAAAATGCATGAAATGAAGGATCATTTCATATCTTCTCCTACCTCCATACCTTTCTGTGTTGCTGAATGCCTCAATGTCAAGTCATTATAGCAACACCATCTGAGTGAAAAAAGCAATCTTTGATTGCTTTCTGAACTCATTTAACCCCATGACGTCCCAGGCACGACAACTGACCATTTTTGTGTGATGTACCTGGTCCGTCAATGGACGTTAAGGGGTTAATGTAAATGAATGAAAGTTTATTTATTTTCTGCATTGCTCCAAAACATTTCATTTATTATCTACAATTCCTTTGGGTCAGTATATAACCCATGTGACAAAGTAGCTGCTTCAGAAGCAGAAATGAGTGGGAACGGTGTCACAGAGTGTGCATGAAATACCCTACATGCACACCCTGCCAGACTCCCTTCTTCTGTAGCAAACACTTCATTGTCTCCTTCAGTGCCAACCCTTGAGACGGGGTAAGTAGCACACGTGCTTGCCGATCACTACGGGTTCTTTGGATGTTCCGGGTACTGTATGTCTCTGCTAGGGAGAGCAGGGGGCAAAAGCTTCCTCGCTGGACAGCGAAAGTCCATCCCTCTTTAGGCAGCTGCCTCTATTGCTTCAGCAAAGCCACTGTCCTGATAGAAATAGCAGAAAATGTGGCTGTTAATGAAATGGTGTAAATAAAATACACTTATTTTGTTAATGCCATAATAAAAACATAGATAAACATACACAGGTAAAGCAAAATAAAACCGTCCCTGTTTGGCCATTTTAAACTGCCTGCAATGGCATTTTGTCATCTTTCAGCTTGTTAACAAAACTTTTGTCTTTGAAGTATTTTGGACTCTGCACTTTGTGGGCCATAAATACAAAAAAATGGGTATTGCCGAGGCGGACAACTTTTTTTCTATGCAACAGGCGTTTCATTTTAAGTACAACCTTTAAGCGTACCAACATCCCTTTTTCTCAAAAAAAAAAAACTCCTCCTAAAGACTTGTTTTATTTTGTAAATTTTTAGCCAAACAATACATGTGTTTGAAATTTTCGGCAGGAACATTTCGCCGGTTGCCATGGCGACAGCTCTGCCACTTTCATATATTGCCTTTAAAATAAAGTAATTAAATTATCCGACTCCATTGTTCATACATAGCCCTCTTGCACAGTTCCATGAGCAATAGGCAACACCGTAACCAGACAGGCTTCAGCGAGGCACTGAACCACCCCGTTATCAAACACAACGCGGCCGAACAGTAGGCTCCAACAAGATGGCTGCCACGGTGGAGCGCTGTCAATCCGTACAACTATATCCGGTGCTTTTGGGTTTCGTCGCTTCCGGTAGTTGACTGTACTGGCAGCCGGTAGACATGGCAGCTTTTTCAGGTGAGTTTTATAGGCCTCCAACGCAGAGGTTTTTAAGCCAATGTTTTGTGTTTTTTTTTTTAAAGTTAAATAATGGATAATCGCGTCTTCATCTGCAACATGCTGCTTTGTGTGGAATCGTTTGCCCGCGTGTGGTTTATGTATGCCTACGTGTATGGCTGACATGTGTAACAAGACAGCTGGCGGTTCCACTCGTGTTTTCCTATGACCCATAATCCTTAATGCGTTCTGCATTTACACGGGGGAGTGGCATAGTTCTGTAACATCTCTCTGGGTATATAATAATAATAATAATAATAATAATAATAATAATAATACACTGCCATAATAGTATGGCAGTGTATAATAGCTCTTAAGCTAAATTGTAGTTGCTATGTATATATATATATATATATATATATATATATATATATATATATATATATATATAATCAGTTAATTTCCAGACACATCTTATTATTAAGTGTAAACTATGGGAATACATCTGTAGCCTTGGCTGGTAGTTTGGCCTTTTAACGTGTGAAGTGCATGTTATCTAAAAATAATCATCTATGCCCTGTACTAGTCAAATTCCAGATCAATGGGTTTCAGTGTAAAATAAAGCGTAAATCTATGTTTTAAGAAAGCGAAGACTTTCTTAAACAATGGTGACCATTTTTATTTCTTTTTTTATTACTTTATTACTATTGTCGTCTGATCCTGGTGTCTATTGAGTGCAAATAATTTGTTTGTGTGTTCCTTTACAAAATGTTTTTCTGTCACAGCGCTTTCGGTCACAGCGCTTATTAGAACTTCTTCCCGGTCCCGGTCTTGTGTGTCCCCAGCAATTATATAGACGTTCTATAAGTCTATATAAGTGTACAAGATATTAATATGTTAGAAGTTAAATGATTTTCTTCTGTCCCTGCAGAAATGGGTGTGATGGCTGAGATCGCTCAGGCGGTGGAAGAAATGGATTGGCTGTAAGTATTACTCTCCATGACCATAATATATATTCTATAATAATGTATTAGAGACCCAGATAGTCTCAAAAGCTTGCAATCCGTTATACATCTGTAACTTTGCCAAGTTTGTTTTCTCTGTGACCAAACAGTAACACAGCAGTAAATATAAGATTCGTTAAACATGGAAAACAATAATTCAGTGTTGCACATCATTATGAAAGCATGTTAAGTGAAATGTGAATATTTAATTGTTTGTTTACTTGTCCCATGTGTTGGATAGGCTCCCCACGGATATTCAAGCAGAATCTATTCCATTGATCCTTGGTGGTGGGGATGTGCTTATGGTAAGCCATTTTCTGGATTTTATTATACTCTGGATTATAGAATGTGGCATTATTATACTCATGGATGTGGTAAACTGGTGAATATTTTGGTCAAAAATACTTTCATTAAAAGGTTGGTAGAGTTAGAAGAGTTATTTAAAAGGCGCCCGATAAAGCAGGACTACACTTTCACTCTGCTGCTGTCTTTCTGCAATCCAAGCGGAAATTGAAATCTGTTACCTGGTGGCCACTTTAGGACATTATCAGACAATGAAGACCCATATCTGGGCACACGTGTACATTCAGCAGAACCCATTTGCGTCTTTGGCATTTAACATACTGGGGGTGCACCAGACAGTGAGAAGATGGCTGGTGATTTACCCAGCAGGGGCAACGTATGCAGTATAAATAATGAACAAATGGAAACAATATTTCAATCTTTTTGTTGTAGGCTGCAGAAACCGGAAGCGGGAAGACTGGGGTGAGTATGTTTACTGTACCTTATGTTGATGTTATTGTCTCTGTTATAGCAAATTGAAGAGCAACACAGCTTTAACCCCTTCAATCCCAGGGGTTTTTGGTACCTCAAAGCCCAGAGCAATTTTGCCATTTTTGGGGTATGTCGGTTTGGCGATGATTCTCTTTTCCTGTGAATAGTGTACCCATATAAACTATATATTGTTTTTTCAAGGAGAGATAGAGCTTTCGTTTGATACCATAGTTGGATTATTAGCTGAAAATTTAGAATGAGAAATTTAGTAAAAACTAGCGAAGATTAGAAAAAAAAAATTTTTTTTGTATTATTTATATTAATATTTTAATGATTTATTTTATATTATTTTTAAATCACTAACCGTTTTTTTTTTTTCAGCTTTTCCATTACAGGACGGGAGGGGGAGTGAGAGAGATGGTTTCTCACTCCCCTCCCCGCGATCCCCCTGCACCGATCACACTGTGATCTCTATGCAGGTCCTCACAGACCTGCATAGAGATCGCAGCGTCTCTGTGCCTCATCGGAGGGCAGGATATCCCCGCAGGGGATATCCTGTCCTCCGATGACCTTCCGGGTTACGTCAGCAGTGACGTAACCCGGAAGGGAATGCCCGATCGCGCGTTTGCAACTGCGCGATCGGGCAGTTTACCGGTAACAGCTTACCGGCTTTCATGCCGGAAGCTGTTACGGGCGATCGGACAGCAGAAAGCCGGCAAAGCCGGCTTCTGCTGTCATTGGGGAGTCCAGGCTGTCAAACGACAGCCTGGTCTCCCGTGCAGCGGCTGGGATGTGTCCCTGACGCTGCACGAAGGGCTGGACGTACCGGGACGTCCATAGGGGTTTCTTTGTGGGCGTTTTTTGGACGTCCCGGTACGTCTATAGGGGATTGAAGGGGTTAAACAGGATGTTAAGGGTCTTTCTCGGGCTATCACTGTCCCCATTTCCCTGAAATCTAAGTAATGTTATAAGCACGCACGGAGTAGATTCACTAAATATGAGTTGTCTGCCACATTGCTGAGGTGAAAAATCCATACATTTTTTTTTTTATAAAGGCCAACAGTTCAATACATTAAAAGGTATTTTTAAAATTTAACCATAACTCACTTTTTAATGATTTTACCTCAGGGGAAAACATCCAACAACCTAAAAAGTACAAATGCCATTGGCGCTTTAACTATATCGTGATTTGGAACTATAATTCCCTCATTATATCAGAGTGTTCCATGATGTTACCAAAATGGGAAGTTGAGCGGAAGTGTGTAACCTGTGTAACACATAACTAATCGGAGGTTTGTCTTTTAGCAGTCGTGTTATTGACAGATGGTGTTTTATTTTTACTTTTGGAATTGTTTAGGCCTTTAGCATCCCCGTCATCCAGATTGTGTATGAGACACTCAAAGACCAGATGGAAGGCAAAAAGGGAAAGGCTTCCGTAAAGGCTGGCAGCACAGGTAATTAGGGCTGCAACAACTAATCGATAAAATCGATAATAATCGATAATGAAATTCGTTGCCAACGAATTTCATTATCGATTAGTTGAATCGATTATTATCGATTATAAAATGAGGGTTTTTTCAGAGCAAACGCTCTGAAAAACACCCCTCATTATATAATAGTTTAGTCTGACTCACAGCAGCAGCTCCTACTTACTCCCCCTCCCTGTAAATCACTGTGACAACTGGCCCCGCCCCCTTCCTTCTCCCAGAAGGCCAGAACCACATGGCTGTGACACTCATCTAACTGTAAGTATAAAGTTTATATTTGGGCTACTGAAAGTCAGGGGAGGTGGGGGTTAATTTAGGGGCAGTTATGGTTAATGGGGTGTTTAGGGGCAGCTATGGTTAATGGGGTGTTTAGGGGCAGTTATGGTTAATAGGGTGTTTAGGGTTAATTTAGGGGCAGCTATGGTTAATGGGGTGTTTAGGGTTAATTTAGGAGCAGCTGTGGTTAATGGGGTGTTTGGGGTTAATTTGAGGCAGTTGTGTGTTTAGGGTTAATTTAGGGGATGCTGTGGTTAATGGGGTGTTTAGGGTTAATTTAGGGTAGTTGTTTTGATGGAGTATTTAGAGTTAATTTAGGGGTAGTTATGGTTAATGGGGTGTTTAGGGTTAATTTAATGATGAGGACTGAGGGTTAATTTGATTAATTTAATAAAGTTAACTTAAGGTGCAGTTAGAGATAAAGGGGGGCAGACTAAGGGGAATCTAAATCCTGGGGGCAGTGAAGATTAACCCAGTACTTATTTATAAAAGTATGGTGTCAGTGCGATGCGAACGGGTCTGTGACTCTATGAGGGGACTATGAGATATCTGGGGGGGTATAAGGCATATCTGGGGAAGACGGAGTGACATATCTGGGGGTATAAGGCATATACGTTATATAAGGCATATGTGGGGAGGACGGAGTGGTGTATCAGGGTGTATAAGGCATATCTGGGGCCACAGTGGCATATCTGGGGGTAGAGTGGAGTGGCATATGTGGGGAGGGCAGCGTGGCATGTCTGGGAGGCAGGGTGGCATGTCTGGGGAGGATGGAGTGGTGTATCAGGGGGTATAAGGCGTATCAGGCACAGTGGCATATGTGGGGGTGGAGTGGTATATGTGGGAGGCAGCGTGGCATATGTGGGAGGCAGCGTGGAGTGGTATATGTGGGAGGCAGCGTGGAGTGGCATATGTGGGAGGCAGCGTGGAGTGGCATATGTGGGAGGCAGCGTGGAGTGGCATATGTGGGAGGCAGTGTGGAGTGGCATATGTGGGAGGCAGCGTGGAGTGGCATATGTGGAGTGGTATATGTGGGAGGCAGCGTGGAGTGGTATATGTGGGAGGCAGCGTGGTGTGGCATATGTGGGAGGCAGCGTGGAGTGGCATATGTGGGAGGCAGCGTGGAGTGGCATATGTGGGGGGGCAGCATGGCATGTCTGGGAGGCAGCGTGGCAAGCCTGGGCTCAAATGTGCATAAATTGGGGGGGCTGGTTGGGAAATAAAGACAAGAAATGCATTTTATCAAAGTTTTTTTTATTCTGCTGTTTGTATTTAACATCATTTGTTTATTAAATTAGTTTAAATAAATGAAAAATTTACATTCATTTATTTTATCCGATTAATCGACAAAATAATCGGCCAACTAATCGATTATGAAAATAATCGTTAGTTGCAGCCCTACAGGTAATGTCTCGACTCGGTTTATTCGCTAATCTGAGGATTTCATTTGTCTATCACAATGTATTATAATGGGCATGAAGGGCTGAGCAGGGCCAATTAAGCACTTCTTGCTAAAGACGCTTACTTAGGTTGGTCCTTCATAACGCCTTATTAAGTCAGGATATTAAAACGAGTTAGTTTGGTAGTTTGGATAAATCCCCCAACTCGTTGATATTCATTTAAATCCCAAAGCAGTTACTTAGTATACAGTATTGGATATCTAGGTAGATTTGTTATGCTTTGCCCTGACAAGCTGTTGTTTTGGGGGTTTTTTGCACTTAAAAAGTGAATAGTAACCTGTTCTAGGTGTGATAATTTCAATGCCATAGGGCTGAGCTCTGCACACAATATCTTTAGGAGAAACAATATATTGTATAAAGACTTGGTCTTTCCAGCTTGTGGGTCACTACATTTTTCTTTGTTTTGTTTTTTTGTCGTTTAGTCTTGAATAAATGGCAGATGAATCCATATGATAGAGGTTCAGCCTTTGGTAAGTGCTAGTTTTGTTAATTCATATAAATCAAACTTAAATTGTTGTCTCACCCATTTCTTATCTTTGCTTTTGTAATATTGTTGTGTAATGTCATAGCGCATGTCTGTTTTGCTTTCTTTGTGATGCCTCCATGTTGTGTCTGGAAATGAAATAGTAGCTCTGTATGGTTTGTACAATAGGGTATGACATATACAGCACCATCGTCGGACAGACCTGTCACTTCACCATGCCCTACATGTTAGAATCGATCAAACCTATCTGATTACAGATTAAAATAAGAATCTGAATCTGCATGGCTATTATAATTCTTTCTATGGAAGCTGATTTTTCCTCACAGCCTTTGTAAGTGTGGGGTGAGGAGGAGACTACTTTCAGAACAGCAAACTAATTAAAATGCAGATTTTGCTACCTCCCTAATGTAAAACTTTTGCCGAACAATAAGCCTGTACTATATATATATAGATTTTATTATATTTAGTTGTTGCCTGAAAAGTTTTTTTTTTTTGTTTTTTTTGTTTTTTGTCTGCAAGTTAATGGCAAAGACAGGCGTAGTTGGCATGAGTAAAGTGTATGTCCGTTGTTAGATTCCACTTGATGTATCTATCAGACAGTTGAAGACTCATTCCATGGCTTCTGGTATCCTGCTATTTTTCACCTTGCACTTATGTACATTAGCTGTGATGACCACGCTTAAATTGGTGCAAATATTTTAGTAGTTTGTCGTTAATAATTGATATTTGGCTTACCCTTGGTGTAATTAAAACATAAATGTTCTTTTGCCATTTTCTTATCATTTTTAATGTACTATAAACTTTGGATCATTATTATTGTTTTGTCCTAGCAATCGGAGCTGATGGGCTCTGCTGCCAGAGCAGAGAAATAAAGGAATGGCATGGTTGCAGGTCCACTCGCGGGGTTAATAAAGGTAGGTTAACATCAGGTGTATATGAGCAAAAACCGCATTAAATTGGATGCGTCTTGAAGAATTTTATTGGATACCTCAAGTGCTGTTTTACACACCCGTCATGGCCCTTTTACCTATTGTGTAATACACCCTAAATCCCTCTAGACTGTAAGCTCGTTTGAGCAGGGCCCTCCTCACCTGTTGTCTCTGTTAGTCAATTTGTTATGTTACATACTACTTGTTATGTCCTGTCCACCCTTTGTACAGCGCTACGGAATTTGATGGCGCTATATAAAACAATAAATAATAACAATGGAAATGTCCTCTGACAGTACTATGAATGTCCAACCCTAAAATTTCTCCAGGCTCAAGGGCAATGTTGGCCCTGCATAATGCATACATAAATAGGCAAGACTAAACTTCTCGCTTTGGTTGTCCTGCCAATTTAGCCTTTTGATGTAACCTTTAAGAATATTGTGAGATCAGGTATCTCTTTGCCTTAGTATGATCTTCTTATCGCTGTGGCCCTCAAATCTTCATGTTGTGTTTCTTTAACAGGAAAATACTTTTATGAAGTATATTGCCATGACCAGGGTCTGTGCAGAGTTGGATGGTCTGTATCACAAGCTTCCTTAGATCTTGGTGAGTTTTTATTCACGTAAATTATGTTTTGGTGTTTTCAGTACGTTCTGTAACTGAAATTGTTAATCATTGCACTTAAAGATTATGTCTGTTAGTGTGTGAACATACTGTTAAAAGCCTGGCTTCCGTTTCCCTTAGGAACCGACAAGTTTGGTTTTGGCTTTGGGGGAACTGGAAAAAAGTCTCATAACAAGCAGTTTGATAGTTATGGGGAGGTAAGTGCGTTTCGGCTATATTTACATTCCACGCTTACCAGACAATCTGAACGGTGAAACGCCTGATGCACAATGCTTTTTTGTTCTTTTAATGTTCTAGTACACGTTAAGTATCCCTTATCCGAAATGTTTGGGACCAGAAGTATTTCAAATAAGGGAATCATTCTGCATTACGAATCTATCTTCTCAACTGTGTCCCCTCTGTTCCGGCTTCTCCCCTCGGCCCTAGTTGTGCAACGGACCAGTAGCAATGCGGAACCGCGGGGAGAAGCCTGAACAATGCCTGGCAGCAGGGAGGAGGTGAAAAGGATGGACTGACTACGGGAGAGATCAGAACTCTTTCCTGAACCTCCGTCATCGGTATCCCATATCTGAATTTCCTTAATCTGCGGGGGGGGGGGGACCTCTACACATTGACCCTTTTTATTTTTAATTTTTTTGTACAATGAAGCCATTGGCTAGTTCCATAGTTGTTTTTGGTTGAACTTCTACAACAGTTTTTACTAAACTCAACTTTGTGGCTTTTGGCTGTAAAAGAGTATACTTATTTCCAGAAATATACTACATACACTATGGGGGGGGGTTGGAGGCATATCAAAGCAAAGATTTAAGAAAAAATCATTACAACATGTATTGTACTTCCAAATCACAGCCAGGTATTTTGTAGAAATAATCTTTTATTTTAGAAAATACATTGTGTTTTTATGACTTCGGATGTCATTTTAATTTCTAATATATATACATATTTGTTTTTCTGCAGGAGTTCACAATGCATGATGCCATCGGCTGCTACCTAGACCTTGATAATAGCTGTATAAAATTTTCAAAGAATGGTAAGCATTGAACCATCGGTGTAAGACATAATTCTTAAACTGTCACACTACAATATGCTGCTTATTTTTAATTTCAATCCTAAAATGACCTTTTATTTTCTGTGGTGCTATATATGTGAGGTAATAGCTTTTATATGTTTGGTGGCGGGTGTTAATAGTCGAGAGTAGGTTTCCAATTCTTTACTGAGAAGTCTTGGAAGATCTGGATGAAGTGTCCTGGCTGTGCTTTAGGTGGACATCAAAACAAATATGGAAATCTGACCAAAATGCTGCAAGAACAAAGGTTTTGATTATGGTGATCTCAAAAATGATCATTCTCTTTGTTTAACCCATTGAATCTTTCCGTCTTGTTTAGGGAAGGACCTTGGTCTGGCATTCCAGATCCCTCCACATTTAAAGAACCAGGCCTTCTTCGCATCATGTGTTCTGAAGGTATGATCTTCCCCATCCGAGTGCTGCGGGGTGCAGACTATGTAATGGATATTTTTTTAATGTGCCACTCTAATTGGTTTGTGTAACTTCCCCATGAGTGTCTTTTGTCGTAGTCAAGGGATCCATGTATAAAGTGGATATAGAGGCAAAAGGTGATCATTGTTGACTTTGTTTGCATGCACCTACCCAGAATCCCTTGTGGTTGTGGCAGCACCATGAGATTTCTGAGGGAAAAACAAGCCTTCTGGCTTGCCTGGTGTCTGTAGATGAATGTTTAATAATGCTTCTACTACCCCCTTAATTTTAAGTGGAAGGGTTTTCCATCACCTTTACCACCATAACTTTTGTTATTGGTAAACTTAGTCTTCTGTCTGCTTAGTATTTTTAGAATATTATACGTACTTTTTTGTTCACTCGCTTGTGCCCCAGTGCATTATAACCACAGAAGGTTTCTCCTGCAAGATTGATTGTGTTGTCCATACATAATTTTGGCGATTTATGTACGCATTATCTCACAGATTTAACTCAATCAAGGTATCGGGAATCTGGGGTGGATTTACTTTCCTTAGACCTTGTTATGGTTGGTGTCAGCAGCTGCTTCTTCATTATGTTTAAGCTGAATATGACGGGTTTTTTTTTTTTTTTTTTTTTTTTTTTTTTTCCTTGCAGAATGCTGAACTTAAATTTAACTTTGGGGATGAGGAGTTCAAATTTCCACCTAAGGATGGCTTTGTTGCCTTGACCAAAGCCCCCGACGGTCATGTGGTGAAATCCCAACACACTGGTACGTCTGTGCTGTTTCAATGTATGCCCTGTATTATCAGAAGAGCTATCCTCTCCGAGTGGGTCCAAACGTATTCTTATGTACCGTACAGGGCAGGAATAAAAAGCCACATACGCTGTGCAAATGCCCTAGCCTGATTTAGGTAGGAAACAGGATTTTAACTGGCATTATCTCTAGCAAAATGATAACCTTATATAGGGATATATTTTCATTGTATTATATGTCGGGGAGCTGCACACACTCATAACGCCCTTGCCATAGTCACAGCGCAGTGTGCAGGCCACCCGTTGAATCGCAGCACTAGTCTTCACAGCTTGTGGATGCATACCGGAAACCATCCTACGGTAATATTTCAGCTAAACATATGCTGACAGGTTTGTTCATATGCAAACTAATATTAGATATTACTAAATACATGCAGGAATTTAGATTTTTTTCCTCTTCCTTTTAAAGCTCCTCATTTGTCATGGCCTGTGTAGATTTCCTCTAAAGGGTTCCTTCTTCTTTCCTTCTACTTTCCTGCTTATTACCCTCCCTACCAAGGTCTCTTTCCTGCTTATTACCCTCCCTACCAAGGTCTCTTTCCTGCTTATTACCCTCCCTACCAAGGGCACTTTCCTGCAGCATTAACAGTAATTACAGTGCTGTATAGGTCCCTCCTTTTGTATTTTGCTCTTAGTACACATAAGCATGGTGCTAATTCCCATATCGAATAGCTCACAAATCAGAAGTCCACAGTCCCAGGCATCACATTTTGGTTTTGTTAAAAGTTGCGGTGACCTTAGCCAGGGGATGGCCCTTAATGCCTAGTGGTTTCGGGAAGTTGAAACCAGAGCTCTCCTGATATATATAATGAATAAACCCCTTTGTGTTGGTTTGTCTACTAAAAATGTTATATATTTGTTTCATGAGTGAATTATCTTTATTACTCTTTTGTTCAAGGAAGTGCACAAGTGTCCCAAGCAAAAAATATACCAAACGCACCAAAAGCTCTCATTATCGAGCCGTCACGTGAGCTGGCGGAGCAGACGCTGAACAATGTCAAACAGTTTAAAAAATACGTGGATAATCCTAAACTGAGGTAATAACAAATTCTGTTACTCTAGATTGTGTCCATAATCTCTACTGCAAAGAAAAATAATGTATTTTGTCCTACTCGAAGGGAATTGTTGATCATTGGTGGCGTAGCAGCGAAGGATCAGTTGGCCCTTCTTGAGAGTGGGGTAAGTTTACATGTTAAATGGTGGTGGTTTTTTTTTTTTTTTTTTTTTCCCCTGCATATTAAATGTATATTTTAACACGTCTGATCCACATTATGACATGGTTATATAGTAGGGACAATACTCTATAAACCTTTAGATTGGGTACCGTATGTACAAATACATAAAAGTGATGTAGAAAGCCATGGAGTGATGGATAGGGGGTACAGCTAGTCCCAGTAAAGGCTGAAGGGTCTTGCAATTGGAGTTTACAGGGGTCTAGGGAAGGAATCGTTAAGTTATATTCTGTTGATACTGTTTGTTGGGTGGAACTGTTTAAAGTGTATGCTGTATGTAATGTTGCATTGTGGTTATGCTCCATGGATATTTTACAATACATTATGATTACAAGGTAATAGTCACAAAGTCCACCGCAAAATGGGAAAAAAATACAAAGTAAAAACTTTTAAGAAGCTTTTTTTCCAGTTTCTATGACAACCACTTACTGGTACAGCTTTAACCGTGTCACATGGAAATTGTGAAGGAAAAAAATAGCAGATGGCACATTTAATGACTTTTATTTTTTTTTTATTCTATTTTGTTTTTTGGCAGGTGGATATAGTAGTGGGGACGCCGGGCAGACTAGATGACCTTGTATCAACAGGGAAACTGATTCTGTCTCAAGTCAGGTTTCTGGTACTTGATGAAGCTGTAAGTTGAAACGGTGAAATAATTTTATATGAAATCTTATAGAATTATGAATATCTGCATCTGTTGATAGCAGGACAAGGTGGGGTGGAATCTTAACAGTGAGGTCATAGCACTTTTATACATCAGACTAAACAGATCTAGCAGAAAATATGAGCATAAAACCAAGTTTATATATTTACTATTTATATTAATATTAAAGCTGTGTAACGGATTTTCTTATTTGTAGACGTTTTTTATACTGGTACATGGGTTTCATGATTAAGTTTAAATGTTTTTCCACCCGTATAATGTTTTCCTCTTGGTTTTAGGACGGGCTTCTATCACAAGGATATTCTGACTTCATCAACAGGATTCATGGTCAGATACCCCAGGTCACATCTGATGGAAAGAGACTGCAGGTTAGATATAAAGGTTTTGCCAGGAGACAATACAACCCCTGTAACGCACTTCTGTGTCCTATGTCTTCTGCTAGGTCCGCTCTAGGCAGGTATCCACAAAACCAAATTGCTATACCTCATTTAGAATATTCAGTTTAATGCCGAGCTCCGATTTATAACAAATATGTGATTGAATTGGAAACAGTACAAGTGAGCTAAATTGAATTAACGTACTGAGGAAATGATCACCCCACAAACATTTGAGATAACGAGGCCGCTTTTGAAGAATAGAGGAGTGCTGTAAAAGTGGAGTGGAGGATATCTTGGAAAGGTTGTACTCGATGTGCTTGTGTTTTTCCACGTTACTATTTGAATTCCGTATTTCATGTGTTAGGTGATTGTATGCTCAGCCACTCTGCATTCCTTCGATGTGAAGAAGCTTTCTGAGAAAATCATGCATTTTCCTACCTGGGTGGATCTGAAAGGAGAGGATTCGGTGCCTGAAACTGTGCATCATGTCGTGGTCCCGGTCAACCCCAAGAAAGACAAGCAATGGGAAAGACTTGGAAAAAATCACATCCGGGTAAACGCATCTTTGCGATCACTCAATTTTTAATCCTGCCTTCCCATTTCCCAAACCTATGAAATATTCATATGCATTTTCTAACTCAGGGGTGTCCAACCTGCGTCCCTTCAGCTGCTGCAGGACTACATCTCCCATAATGCTCTTTCAGCTCAATGGCTGGCAGAGGAGTATGGGAGATGTAGTCCTGCAGCAGCTGGAGGGCCGCAGGTTGGACACCCATGTTCTAACTTGTGCACCGCAACTGATCGTTTCCATTTTCTGTCGAGTGATGGCTTCATAAAAGCCTTAAATGTTTTAGTCTGGTTGTGGTTGACAGGCTTTGAAGCGGTCCTGTAGGTAAAGGTATCAGACTGCTATTGATTATAATAAACTATTCACACAAAGCCTTCGTTAGAGGCGCTCATCCTGCGGGTACAATGCTCAGGGAATCGTAGTATTGCTTTGTATCCAGCGAGCGTCTCAAGCCTAGATTTGTGTCCGTGGGGATTTGTAAAGTTGGAGAAAAGATGAGTAGACACTTTCCTTTTACTTTACATCTAATCTAAGGTCTTTGTTGTATATGAGATGCTGTTGTCTGCATCTGGTTTAATTCCTGCGTGTGGAGAATTGCGGCTTACCTGGTAATTACTTTTCCCATAAAAACAAACAGCTTGTAACACTTTATGGCTGAACAGGTGTTCACGCTGCAGATGAGTGAACAGAATTGGCTGACGGCACACGGCTCTCATCTGAGAATTGTCTATCTAGACTCATGGTTTTTCTTCCCCCCCCCCCTTTAGACTGACGGAGTCCATGATAAAGATAACACTAGACCTGGAGGAAATTCTTCAGGTAATCATGATTTTTGTCTATAGTTTTTCATGTACACAGATTTTATTTTATTTTTTTTAGATGGTTTTTCATTTTATTCTCGTTCTTTTGTTTTTGAAATTAGAAATGTGGTCTGAAGCAATAAAGATATTAAAAGGGGAATACACTGTCCGTGCGATCAAGGAACATAAAATGGATCAAGCTATCATTTTCTGCCGAACCAAGTTAGACTGTGATAATATGGAGCAGTACCTAGTACAGCAAGGTGGAGGTACGTGTGTGTGTGTGTGTGTATATGTGTAGTGTATATAAAATATATGTGCAGTGCATCTAGCTAAAAGCATCTC
Organism: Spea bombifrons; assembly: GCF_027358695.1. Taxonomy (NCBI): domain Eukaryota; kingdom Metazoa; phylum Chordata; class Amphibia; order Anura; family Pelobatidae; genus Spea; species Spea bombifrons. The sequence goes on from NC_071089.1 coordinate 110,317,618, forward strand.
TGATTTAAAAAAAAAAAAAAAGTGCTGCTGTTTGAATCTACCACTTTCCAATATGTCCAATATAACTGTCATGCTGTATAAAAAGGGGATGAGATGCTCACGAAGAACAGATGGCAGCTTCATAGCCTGTCTTGATCACAACTACAAGGGACACACCGCCCATCATATGCGTTTTAATGCAGTGTCTAAATTAACGCTCTGGGAAATTAATTTACCCTCTTTCCTCGTCCTTCGTGTATAACTTGGTGATTTGCATTTCATGAACCACTAATATAATGTCTTCGCTTACCTACTAGGACCTGATAAGAAGGGACATCAGTTTTCTTGCGTGTGCCTTCACAGCGACCGGAAACCTCACGAACGAAAGCAGAACCTGGAAAGATTTAAGGTAATTGTAATAACCTCTAGTTTTGGGGTCAGTATTGTCCAACGTGATGGAATATACCATTTCATGTTTGCTACAAAGCATGTCGCCATTACACAGGTGAACGTTGTGGGCAAAACCAGATGCCTGTGAAGCCGCTCACTTCCAAGTAAAAGAAAGCGACAGCTAAGCATCTTGTTGTATTGACACATATGGTCACATTATGTGGTGCAGATATTCCCCACTTCTGGATGTTCAAATGTAATGCGGAGACGTAGACAGATAAACTGTTTACTAGTATAAGGGCTGTGCGTATATAATATGTGGTAACCCTAGTGTGCCAATCTTTAACAAGATTGCTCTGTTGCTAAACTTTGCCGCGTTGATATTACGTGCATGAATTGGGTTCGGTGTATATAGTTGCGTTAACATGAAAGTTTTTGTGCTCAATTTTGTTTGCTAGAAAGCTGAAGTTCGGTTTCTGATCTGCACAGATGTGGCTGCCAGAGGTATCGATATTCACGGAGTGCCTTATGGTGAGTGTTATTTCCATTATTGTGTTGTTATTGAGGTATGTATACCTTAATGCCTCTGGATCACGGCAAAATTTAACTTTTTTTTTTTCTTGTTTTAATTTTTGTTTGTAGTTATTAACGTAACACTTCCAGATGAGAAACAGAACTACGTCCATCGCATCGGTAGGGTGGGAAGAGCAGAAAGGTATACAGTCACTCACTGGAGCATTACAGATATGACTGGCTTTTCTCATGATCCAAAGCTAAGCTGTTCCGCTGGGGTTTTGTCTTCATTATAAGCCTTCATGTATCTTGTGTTTTCTTTTCTTTCAGAATGGGTTTGGCAATTTCATTTGTGGCATCTGAAAAGGAAAAGGTAATATACGCGTTAGCATCTCCTTAAAAGCCATTAATAGGCTTAAAGTTGTTGTTTAAGACCAATTAACCCCTTAATGACAGCCCGTACATGTACGGGGTCAAAATGCATTGTTTTCAATGGGTTTTTCAATGGGTTTAGGGACCGCCCATTGTCCTTTTAAGGGGTTAAACAATGTAAAAAGTTATGATATATGTGTGTGTGTGTGTGTGTGTGTGTGTGTGTGTGTATATGTATATATATATATATATATATATATATATATATATATATATAATATATATATGTGTGTGTGTGTGTATATATATATATACATATTGTTGGCACTGTCCCTGGTGTTCGCATCAGGTTGGAGAAAAAAACAAACACAGTTCTCCGACTTCATGATGTTTTGTTCAGCTTGGCCCAGGAACAAAAAAAAACAACAAAATTTTACAGACGTTATTATATTATGTAATATAGTTATACCTGGGAACTCTCCGGGTTTGACCCAGAGATTGCCAGGTGAAGCACCGGTTCCCTGGGTTAAGACCTGAATCATCCGGGTCGCGGGAGCGGGGTGTTTCCCACCGTCTACGGAACCGCCCCCGACGTCAGTGGGAACTGCCGGCTGACATCAGTGGGCGGTCCTGGCCGCATCCGTGTAGCCAGAGCCCAGAAGTTCCCAGGTATGATTATATTCAATCTGCAAAGTGTGAATGAAGACGGTGTCAGCTGGATATTTGATCAGGAAAGCTTATATTTTAACTTGATGGGTTTTAATATGTCCTTTGGTTCTATAAACCTGTATGTTACCTTTAGGTTTGGTACCATGTGTGCAGCAGCCGTGGCAAGGCATGCAATAATACCAGACTGAAAGAAGATGGCGGCTGTACCATATGGTACAATGAAATGCAGGTATTTTTTATTTGCCATTGTGCGATCTGTGGCCACAGGATAAAACAGTTTAACCCCAAATGATCTGCACAGTATAGTACAGAAACACTGCATGGAGATCTTACAAATTGGAACATTTATCAAAATAATACTTAAATACCGGTAAAAGTTCCATTATGTGGATCAAATGGGAAACTTGTACCTTTTTTGTATTTTTTTTTAATTTATTTAAAGAAGTCAAATTTGTAACAACTCTCCACAAAGGCTTTAGAGTGATGTAATCCTACCCCCCCCACCCACACAAATGATCATTCTTTGTCTAGTTGCTGTCCGAAATTGAGGAGCACTTGACATGCACCATATCCCAAGTGGAGCCTGACATCAAAGTACCTGTGGATGAATTTGATGGAAAGGTGATGTATGGACAGAGGCGAGCTCTAGGCGGTAAGATTTAAGACTTTAGTTTCTGAGATCACTTTTTAAAGGCAATTAAAATGTTTGCCTTAAAAATAGGCGCGTAAGGTAACGAATGTGTTTGATCTTAAGACACTCGATAATGAGACTTTCCAAACTTTTAGTAGCGAACATTTAGCTGAAAAAAAGATGTTATCCCCGTTACTTGTGGGGGATTAAAACACAAGACGCATTATTTCTTTATATAAACAGGTTTTCTATTCCTGTAACTATATATTATATTGTTCTCTTAGGGGTAATAAAGGTAATACGATTTCTGGGTGGCAGAAGAACGGTTGATCTGATAGTAATTGTCTCCCTGTCTTGTATATACTTTATTTAAATGCAATGTTTATACAGTAATGGAGTTTGGCATACAAGAAAACTTCCTTTATCGGCGGATTTAGAGGCTGTCCTTGTCATTGATGTGATATTTTGAGTTACTAGTGCTAGTGAAGCCCAGCTTGTTCAATGAGACCCTTTCTTTCATAGAATTTAATTAGTCAGGGTGTCTGGGTGAATGCGACGGAGGCATTTTATTATTTACTACTGAGCAATACGATAAGGATTCGAGGTTTTTATCTGGCAGATTGGGCTAAAATAACCGAACAAGAACATGTGAAATCACTAATATGCAGCTAACGGGAAGCATTATGTAAAAACTAGGACTGCTTTTAAAAAAAGAAAAGTTCCATTAACGTTCCATTAAATATTACCATGGATGTTTATGAAATCATTTTATACTCTTGTGGGTGTAAAAGTTGAATGGTCCTACTGATTGTGTGGCTGCTAATTTGTTTCATTATTTAATTTTCTGATCATTCTTTGCAGGTGGACTCTATAAAGGGCATGTGGATATATTGGCACCTACTGTACAGGAGCTGGCATCTTTGGAAAAGGAGGCCCAGACATCTTTCTTGCACCTTGGATATCTCCAGAACCAGCTGTTCCGCAGCTTCTGAATCCTCGTGTGGCATGAACTGTTGTATGAGTGGAGAAATACTCTGATGTCCCTAATTGCAGCCAAATTGAATGCTATATATCCGTGATCCAGCAATTTGCTCACCGTGATGTCCATTAAATTCAGCTGAGATGCCATTGTTTTGTTTGATATTTAGTGCATACCATGCTTAGAATCTAGATTGTACCATCAAGGTTCTTTTTTTGTTTTGACCTATTTTTGCTTGCGGTGGGTACAATAAACACATGATTTCCTTGCAAACACTACACATTATGGTCTCTTATTAGGAAGAGTGCGTTATTCGCAGATTCATGAATAGTGATGCAAAATTTTCTTTTATACATATATAATATGGCTGTTCCAGTTAAATCTATTTGCCTTCCGTGCTTTGCAAACCCTGGTATACTTGACCCTATTTGGCTTGATGGTATATTACCTGAATAGCTGCGCCATTGCGCTCGAAGGGCGTTCGTAGGGTTCCTTTAGAGGGTGGGAGATGGGGGATACAGTGATAAAATACTACTATAAGGAAAGAGTAGTAGATAGAGTAGTAGATGCCTAATGTGGAATTAGTATAGGTACAAGGAATTGAAGAAAGATATGGCTTTGCGTAAAGCCCTCCCAAAGAATTGAGTAAAAATGACTACATATGGACCTTTTGATTCTTTTCAATCTTCATTATCCATGCATCGGAAATTTGAAGCCAGGGATGGAAAATCAGTGTGTCTAATGGCCACTTCCCAATCCCAGCAGATCTAGGCGGAAATCCTTAGATAGTATTTAAATTTAAAAAAAAATTAATAATAAAATAGAATACTTTAAGTGTGGCAAATTTAAAACCGGTCTGGGGATAAAGTATATTATACAATTATATAGCTTAAAATTAGCCCCAAATACAAAATTTTCTGAAACAGTTGCTTCTAAGTAATACAATATAGTGTTAATGAAGAGCGTTTATAGAACCTTATACACCTTTTATTGCATTATGATAAAGAATTTGTCCTCACGGTAGATAAATACCAAGAATTGTTTACCATTCTTTTTGTGGGCAAATGTTTGTGCGTTTCCTATTGAATTGAATGTAGGGAATGTTGTCTTTTTATTCAGAATTGTGTGTTGAAGTACTGCGTTGTTAGGCTTTTTACCATTTGAGTTATGTGACCTCTAATTTCTGTACAATTGTATCGCCAGATTCAATGGAAACGCATTTTTCCGAAACCTGTTTGCTCAATGGTGCTCACAGGGTAGAGCTGACTGATCCAATTCACGCTAAACTTTTGAGGAAACTAGTACCGTATATTCCGGCGTATAAGACGACTTTTTAACCCCAGAAAATCTTCTTAAAAGTCGGGGGTCGTCTTATACGCCGGGTACTAACAGAGTACCGAATACTTACCCAGCCGGAGAGTCCCACGAAGCCACAAATCTCTAGGGGAGGGGCGAGTGGAGAAGCAGCCTCCCCTGGGCCGGTCTTCAGGGCCACGCCGAGGTAGGTGCAAGATCGTGATCTCCCTCTAACTAAACCAACATTAGGGAGCTCGAGGTCTGACACTTGAGACCTCGGCTTCCCTGCTCCCTAATCACTACACGCCGGCTATTGATGCCGAGCGCGGTGATGACGTCATGTCCCGGCGCGTAGTGATGAGGGAGCAGTAAACAGAGGTCTGACATGACAGACCTCGTGCTCCCACAACTGGATGGAAGAAAGAAGATAGAAGATGAGAAAGGTAAGAGATGGGGAGAAAGGGGTGTGAGTGCAGTGCATGTATGTTGGTGTGAGATGGTCAGTGTGTTTGTGTGTTTGTAAGCTGGTGTGTGTATATATATATACATATATATATACATATATATATATATATATATATATATATATATATATATATATATATATATAACACTTTCAAAAGATGGTCAGCACTCCAGGTCTTTAAATTGACAATTTCATTTTATTCAAAGTCAAGTCGACGTTTCAGTCATTGCTGACTTTCATCAGGACACCGGGCTTGGAATATTTGGAATGGTGTGCAATGGACTCTGTGAATATATATATATATATGTGTGTGTGTGTGTGTGTATGTATGTGTGTGTGTGTATATGTATATATATATATATATACATGTGTGTGTGTATGTATATATACATGTGTGTGTGTGTCTATATATATATATATGTATATACATGTGTGTGGTGAGGGCAGTGTATAAATGTGTATGTATTGACAGGCGTATGTTAGTATGTGTAGATATATATATATAATGTGTGTGTGTGTAAGGGCAGTGTATGTATGTATATGTCTGTATAACAACCAGCCAATCACCGGTAAGGTACATCGCTTGCCGTGATTGGCTGATTGTTGTACGCTGGGTAGAGGGGTAGTCTTATACGGCGAGTATAGTCCAAACTCTATATTTGAACTGGAAAAGTTGGGGGTCGTCTTATACGCCCAGTCGTCTTATACGCCAGAATATACGGTATATATCGATATATTGAAAGCTATAGTTTCATGCATTCATTTTAAACGTTTAATAACTCTTTACGGTTTGAGGATGTGTTAACCGGCAAGAAAAGATAATTATTCTATAGATTCTTTGGGGGGTTTATTCTCCTGACGGGCAGTTGTGGTTTTAACTCCTTCACATTATGAAGAACTAATACCAGTGAGCTTCTGCTACAGTAAGGGCTTGACTGACCCTGCATAAAGGTATAGTTGAATCAGTTTGATTTCCTCTGTTCCCTTTTACATATTGAATTATGCATTATGCAGGGCCAGCTCATCCTTTCTTCCTGGGGAACCCACCATTCGTTATGAAGAGCAAACACTGGCAGAAGTGAAGGAGCTAAAACCACTACTCTCTTGTCCCTTTAGTGAATTAGACCCCTTTTGTTAGCCAGGCAGGCGCATGAATGAGGAGGAATAGACTATTGACCAGTGTTGGTGGTGTTGGTCTGAGGAAGTGATTTCCCACTTATCCAGTGCTGTATATCATTTATCCTTCCCTTTACATGTTCTCTCCCCTATGGCCAAAGTTGCTGATTGCTGTTGATTGGTTCAGGCATCCTCTAAGGGTGCGATGAGCAGAATGGAGAGAAAGTCAGGGAAGGAAATCCAATTAGACTCTAGTTATGCCTGGTCTAAGCTTCTTTGAGTTAAACTTTTAAATACCTGCAAAACAATTTAACTGATTGAGGGAAAAAAGACACTTATTCCATTTATGAAAAATATTCTATGTCCAAAAAATCCCTGGTGTTTAATTATAACTGGCGTAATACATTAACGGCCTCGCCATAGTGGGTTATCACACTGGACACGCTACCAGTATTGGTTTATGCATCCGTAAATTAACATTATAACCAGTCATAAAAAGCAGCTTTATTATTACCCCCTTTTCGTTGTTCAATCCTCTATGAATAAAATACACCTTTCTGGTCATGGCTGTTTTCTCCTACGCCTCAAAGAAGATGGCGCATTCAAAATGTAAATTGCAGAGGTGTTGAAAAGCTATTTCATTTAACAATATTAAGAAAAAAAAATCTTTAATAGTTAGATTTCTTTTAATTAAAGTTTGTACCCTTCCTTGCATGGCTGGTTTTAAGCTCACGGATGTTCTTGCAAGAATGGGAAATAACCGCTGTCCGATGATCCTTTGTGATCTTAAAAGTATTTCTACCCTTGAACGGTCTGATTTCAGACGCTATAGGTGCGTGTATTTTATATAAATGAAGACCGTCACCATCGTCTCTTGCTGTCGATCTTTTTTTCAGTAACCAACATCTATTTTAGAGTCTTTTTACATCTAACTAAGAAAAACAACATATCTGGCCTAGTTCTTTAGCTGAGCTGGTTGCTAGGGCAACGTGTCTTTGTTGATGCAAGACATGCCAGCAAGTGGCAATAAAGCACCAATCCTGTGACCCGGCCTCGCTGTAGGAGAAGTAGTGACGTAATGGGCTTTTTAGATGGTCGTCGATTGTCCTTCATTCTTTTGACCACATGGGGGTGCTAATGAATCATATTTACCCAAATAATGTTTCGGTGTGTGCCTTTAATTCATTTTGGAACTGTATATTTCCTTTAATTTTCCGATAGCTCAATGGTGATGTATTTTTACATACCGCCTTTTTTTTATTATTATTATTTTTTTTATATTAAACACAAGAATGAGACATATAGATTAAACGGCTGCTTAAATGGAACATTTAAATATACACATAAAGACTCTTTTTGGAACAACTATCAATCCCGCATTGGTTGCTCCTATCACCCTCAGACAGCTACTGCCTGATGTTGGCTGTCTAAACATCTGGATCAATAGATTATCTGGATAATATCCCCAAAAGCTACTGTATGCCACAAACACTTTCTCCCTAGTAAAATGCATTTTATGATATAAATTAACATATCCGTTTCCTGATTTTAAGATGCATATTATTCTGACTTTTAGGGCGGTAGAACGCCGTGATACATATGTACCCGGCTCCTAGGAAGAGACATCAGAAGAGTAAGGGGGGTTTGGGATCCTAAAGAGAGAACGCCCCTCATAATAATGGACACTTCTGCAATAATATGCCCATCAATGTATATGATAGCTGGGCCCCCTTTAATAATTATTAGTCCACATGCTAATGCATAGAGCGATTCAGCAGCATCCCCTATATGTATTTGCCCCCCAATTCCTTGGCTGGCAGGGGATTTGTTTGCTTGAGCTATGCTCTACAGCTTCTGCCTTATCTCATGGGGACCCCTGTGTTTGCTCATCACAAAAAACCCCATACAAATTGAGTTATATGGGCGCCTCATTCTGACACTGGTGTAAAGAAGGCAAATTAACCCCTTAATGACAAAGCCCGTACATGTACGGGCTCAAAATGCATTGCTTTCAATGGGTTTAGGCACCGCCCATTGTCCTTAAGGGGTTAAAGTGCTACAAAGGTTTCATTGGACAGTAGACGGTCCCTTTAATGTATGGTTATTATGTATGACTATATAATCCAACTATTAACAGATCAAACAAAAAACGCGAAGGATGCTCAAAGATCATTCGGTATTCAATTTGCATTGAACACAGGGCATTTCTTTTAATAAAACGATGCATTCATTCTATGTTCCCGGTAATCTGCAAATCTATATTTGGCCTTCTAATTGCTTTCAGGGTCATAAACCTTTTCATTTCTACGATATAATAAAGAGAATGTTACATTATGACACTTTCATTGTAAACATAATCTACAGGTCCAGGTAAATGGGGTTTTCAAGTGGCCTACACAATGTGCAAATGTTCTAATTCAGGTAGAACTGTCATTAACAATATAAGGACCTTGACCGGGAACAATTATCTACCCAGAAATAATGCCAGCTGGGGATTAACAATTAGCACAAGAACATTTTACATTACTGCTTAGAATCATCAATGAATTTTCATTTCCCAGTAAACCGTCTTCCATACAAATAGAAAGAAAAGTGGCATATAAAATATAATTTCTATTCAGTATTCTCTAAAAGAGTATCAATGTACCTTGAGAACAATGCATAATTAACAATAAAAGTCAGGGGCGGGCGAATCAGAGGAGCCGGGAGGCAATGCCCCCCTATGCCATTCTTAATTTTCCAAAGACTACTGGCCCACCTGTGGAACACAGTCTTAGGTTTTGTGCAGGATGGGTGATGGGTAGATGAATGAGTGGGTCTGTGAGTAAGTCTTGTGTGTTACAGTATGTGTTAGTTACTGTGGGTAGGGGGATATTTGGCTTTACATGCCCCTTGGGCCAAGTCCAAAGTAAGGGGTCACATATTATTTTAAACCATTTTTTTATTGACAAGTTCGGAGGGACCGATAGTTTAGAGATAAAAAGAAAGACCATTTATGTCACAGAGCCGTATAGCTCATTGCTGACCCATAGGCAATAAATTGCAAAATAATTCAGAAACTGGCATGGGAGACAGCATATGAGTATTCCCAGATGGCAACAAACTCATTGCGAGCACTAAACTCATTCTTTATTTAACACTGGGATAGTGTGAGTGAATGGGTGAAGTCAGCACCTCTGTTCAGTATTACATGTGGTCAGCAACTCCCCTAATGTTGATCAATATAGGGTCCAAAATCAGTATTGGCTCCCATCCAGCTTAGCAAGGAATTGGGGTATGTAGAATCATAGAAAGAAAGATGTCTGTTCCTTGAATGTGTTCAAAGCTAAAGACCAAGTAATCATTGAAACATGCATTACCTTTAGACTTAAGATGGTTCAATGGGCGATTCTGAAGAAGACTCAATGAGGGGACATAACCATGAAAGCTGTTGCATTTGGTCTGGTTAAAAAGTGTCCATGGCAATTGAAGTCCAGCAGCCAATAAATCACTGGCGTGCCTTCTGCCTTCTTGATACATGCAGTGGCACGATAAACTTTTACAATGTACTAAAAGATTACATTGGCTTCCTGAGCTTAGCAAAAGGTAGGTGGGATGAACTGTAGACTGTCCATGGTATTCCCCTACATTAGACAAGAGGTGAACTACTTCCAACCAAGAGACTGGGCAAATCTGCACAAAATATGAACACCTCTGGCATGAATTGTATGTTAGAGCTTCACTATCACTATTATACCACATTCTTTTATTTAGAGCCTAGAGTGTGTTTTCTCTTTACAGTATTTCTTTGGAGGCCACATTCTTGACACATGATCAAATTTCACGTTTAGAAAAGGCTTTATCATTCTGTTCTTCGGTTTATCTGGAAATGTTCAAGTTGGACCTTGATTTAGATTTATTTTTTATTATAACTTTAAGACTTATGTTTCAGATAAGTTCAGATCCAAGTAATTATTTTGGAACACTTCCTTGAATGCATACACCCCATATAGGGTTACCACCTGTTTCCCACAATTACCACGGTCCTGGATTGTAGATGTGGAGAGAGAGAGATGGTGTTGAGCTTTGGCAGGGAGAAGATTGATGTGCCATGCGTGTTTACGCTGATGCACGGAAGCAAGTTGAGCTACAGTATTGGAGTATGCATGTGCTGAAGATCTGTAGACTATGATGGTACCCACAGTCTTGTCGGTGCAGTTTCTGTGGTAAGAACACGGTGACTGAAATTGTTGATGCACCAAAACCAAGAGCAGGTAAATAGCTTTAATAGGTAAAGGGGTATTGCCTCTCTCCATCTTCTTTTCTTCTTCTCACATGCCATTTTGCTCCTATTTCCTTCCCAGTTTCTCTTTTTGTCCCTCCTTTTTCTGATCTCCACTCATTTAACCCTCCACTCTCTCCTTTTATTTCATTCTCTCATTTCACTTTTTCTTTTCTATTTGATGTTGTTTCTGGTTCACAGATCTTGAGCTACAGGAACAATGTTTATTCTTTTCTCTCTCATCCCTTTTCTCTCTTGTTATTTTCTCTCTCTCCTCCCTTTCTGCTTTCTGCTTTTTTCTCTATTATTTTTTTATCTCCCCTCTCTCAACTTTCTTAGGCCAAACATTTTAACAATCAGCAGTAACCCATGCCTCAGAGATTATACTAATACCTTATAACCGGGAATAAGTACAAGCAAAAAAATGAAATTAAAAATATAATTTAATCAGAATTTTTTTCTGCCAATTCTAAAGTAATAGAGTGGTTGCGGTGATAGATAATATTACTCACATACAAAAAAAGACCTTCCTCATGCTATATGAAATCTGGTAGCAATGCATTTTTGGAGGTAAAGGAGTTCTTCACCACACTTCAGACTGCAGCGGCAATTTGCTTCAATAAGTAATATTAAAAAGGCTTTGACTTTGGAGGATACACCAAATGGTTTAATGAGCTATACCATTTCTAAAAAAACATAAAAAAAAAAACACAAAAAAGCTAATCCCAGAGATATGACTTTGCAATGATTCTAAAACTACTAAAGTGGGTTCAAATTAATTGTAAACCAACATTATAGTTAGGCCTGTGGGCCTTCAATTCTGAGTTGTCTCAAATATAAAAAGAGAGTGACCACCGAGGTGTATTGGATAAAAAAAAGTAGTTTTATTAATAAAAACAAACAAAATTATTTACTGGAGTATTAAGTTGAGAGACTATATAATGTTAGCCAGGGGTGTAAACAATACCTTTGTATCTACAACCTGAATTTCTTCAATCTTGGTATTACCGTGATCTGTAGTGACTCTGCGCTCACACACGTGTTTCACCATGAATGCTTTATCAAGTGGCTTCCAGTTGAAGCACCTCTTTCTCGGGTCTTCGGGTGAGGGAATGACATTTGGCTACATCCTCAGCCTACCCACTTTCCCTGCTACTCCCAGCCTATTCTAGGCCTCTGGGACTAGGTCCTCCTCACTTGAGACTAGCCCTGCATTATTTGCGACTAGTCCTGTCCTCGCAAAGCGAAGAGGGAGAGCTCCAGGTATGACCATTGAAGGTGCCGAGCCACTTAGTTGAAACTAATGGAACTCCTAAGGATGTTAAACAAATAAACCTTAGCAGAAGATTTTCTAGTTTCTATGACAACTGACAAGTGGGGGTACACTCCAGTTATTATCTGCACATTAATGTCTACAATAGCTGTTACCTGAATTGCCTTTTTGTATATCTTGAAATAAAAAGAAGAATCCATCAGAATCCTCTGTGTACATCCGATCTCCCCCATCCAGCCCCTGCTCAGTAATGTGTATTCGCGAGATTACTCACCGGCGGCTAGCTTAAACATTGGCTCAGTCGAGCACTCCGGGGGACTAATGAGAATGTCCCCTTAAGTGTTTTCCCAGAAACAAATAACATTTCGCGATGTTCATATTTGATTAAAGAATTCTTTCTGGGAAGGGTTCGGACATTCAACTAGGATTAATGTTTCTAATGCTGTATTTAGCCACAAAAGTCTTCAACTCAGCAGAATAAGTGCACCTAGAAGCAGGCGCAGTGTTACAAAGCCGCGTGCTTTATTCATTATCCAGGGTGTTTTATCTAAACGCCGTTCCGTTTTTCGTTGTGACCATTACGGCGTTTCTTGAATTAGCCCCGAAAGACAAAAATGCATTTTTCAGGAGACAGGTCGAGGCTGACTACATTGTTCCGCACTGTGACAAAGCGATGTGGTCCTTTCAACTCACGGCTTGTGATTGTATATTAGCAAACCCTGTCTGCCACATCTTCAATTACACTTTTCACACTCTGTTTTAGTCCGAAGCTCAAAGGTAACAGCTGAGAACTTGAATGAAGTATGATTTTCCTTTCTTCTCCTCCTAGTCAGATTGATCGTTTAATGTTAAAGGGTCAGACTGAATTGATCTAAAGGAAGGTCACCGTTCATGCTGAATAAAGCTGTCTCAGACATTTTATAGTCGGTGAAATTGGAAGAATGTTGGTTTTAATTACACCTCCTGCATACTGATAGGTTGTTAGCGAACAGTACGAGAAGAGAAGCCACTTGTACAGCCACAGGGACTCCCAGTTAGATTACGTGGTTGACTGGTACCATATGTTACCGTAGGCTGACATTACCACCGGCTTCAGAAAAAAAAAAGATAAAACGGCCGAACCGAAGCAATTTATAACCCAATGTAAAAAAAAAATCGAACAATGTTTTATTTGCAGGGGGCGAAGTATTCCAAAGGGTAAATAGCTACAGTCAATCTCATCTAAAAAATGTACGTGTTTAAAAAAAAAAAAGTGTTTTATTGGGATGATTTATCACCCATTTCCCATATATGCGGTGTTACTGACAAGAGGTGCATTACCACAAAGGGTAATTGTACTTTCGGTTACACTGCATTGTTGGCTGAGTTATTATTAACTCCTGCTGTTGTATAGATAGAACCGAGACAACCCCATTGAGATTGAAAAGTATATTGTCACCCCGTGTCACGCATGAAGCTCTTGTCACTGTTGTCGTGGGTAGAGACTGCAGCGTTTCCACCGAAAACTGTCTGCGAGCAATAGAGGTATCCGTGCAGAGTGTAATTATCTGCATACATGTTGAGAGGTAGAGGTGAACGTTACAGAATATAGTTGATGTGATTTCACATTCATGCAATACTATTTTGGGCCATAACTGAGCTTTGTACACATAAGGTTTCTAGTTTGTTCATTCATTGTGATGGGAGACTCATAGGAGGTATGCACTGCCTGCCTGCCCTAGGCCTAACCCGGGCAGCAAAACCTGCCACCCCTTCTGTGCCACTGTCCTTCCTAGTGGGCATCTGGATGACTTCATTCTGGTGCTCCACTTTTAAAGGAAGAACGGTGGGGAGGGAAACTATGGAGGATTGTGCTGATTCAGCACATCCCTCCATAGTGTTAATCGGGGAATTCAGTGATCTCTCTTTTAGTAGGCGCATGGACTAGTGACATTACAGGCAGCCTGATCCTCTTCTTTATCTCTATTTCTCTTATTTTGCTTTATCTCTCCCCTTTGCCCCATCTTCATTCTTCTTATTATCCCCCCCAAGTTTCTCCCTCTCTGTCCCCTTATTCATTATCTCTCCTCTTTCTCCCACCACTCTTCTTTCTCAATATCTCCACTTCTCACTATCTCTCCCCTTTCTCCCCATCTCTCCTCTTTCTCCTTCTTTCTGCTTACAGACACTTTTAGAAGGCTCGCCGTATATATATATATAGATATATATAGATAATTACAAGATTTACCTACATATTTTTTTAACGATACATTATCATAAGTATTATTTTCAATCTCTTTACATATATATTTTTGAAGGTCTTTATTTGCATATATTAAAGTTACTTTTATTACACAAAAAGTTAACATAGTTCTCCAATCAGAGGAAACATAACATGGTTCTTATGGTGCTAAACTTGATTTGTCCTTCATAAATTACATATATTATACAAATATTATAAACATAATGTATATTTTTTTCATTTTGTTTTCACGTGTCTTACTCTTGGGGGTTAGCTGTAACATAAAAGAGCTTTGTATGACAAAGATCTATCGTTGGGCATTGTTTGATGTTCAATACACTGTTAAAACAATTATGAACTATATAATACAATATGTCATTTATCAGCCTGGACATTTTAACTTCTTGTACATTTGATCAGAAATCTAAATGCATAAATAAGTAAAATAAAAGAGCTTTTCCTAATTGCTGAACACGCTATATCTCCAGGAAGCCATCACACACCTTTGTGCCAGGCTATCACTTTGTCTATGCATAAATTATCACATTTTACAAGAAGTGAAAATCTTTGTGCTGCTAAAAACCAAAAGAAGATCAGGTGGTAGGACTCCACGCTCTGTCGCTCTAATTAATAACCGCATACTTTAATGCCTTTTGTAAACTGAAAGTTTAAGTTATATCCACAATGCATAATTGTACTGAAGGTCTATGTAATTGCCTTTATTATGGTTATCCCCTATTATCCAAAATCCCATTGGATCAATGGCTGTGCTCTAGAACTCTAGAACAGCTCTTGCTGTGCTCTAGAACTTTATACCTCATATACCTGGTTGGCCCAGGGGCTTTTAGCAGGACCGACCCTCAACCAAAGGGCACCTCGGACAAGAATAATGTTTTCCATCACTTTAGATTATTATGTCATCATGTATTTCCAAGTCATTGATTGTTTACACAAAGTTATAAACACAATTTCTGCCTTACTGTTTGATTTATACATTATTGTGACTTTTATTGACGTATAAAACTGTGATACATTCATAACCGGCAAGCATTTAAAAACGGCGCTATTAGAGGAAGATCAGGGTATCGGGGTTTCCAAATCCTCTTAGTTATCTTAATGACCATCCCTCAATTCAACCTGGGGGCCTCCAAATGCCCCTTGCTGCTTAACTCTTTAGGCAGCCCCATAGCTTGGCGTTATGGATAAACTGACCAGGTTTTTTAAGGAAAATCCAGGGAATATTATTATTATTATTAAGAAAGTCAGGATAAAATGCAGATGCGAGATTGGGCTGTAGTTTTATGTCACAGATGGTCCCCAGCACTTGTTGGGACAACTATGATGTCATTTCCCCCAAATTCTGTATTACTAATATATTATTTAACGGTCATATTTAATAAGTCAAACCATATGCTTCTAACAACAACGATTATGAAAGATACATTGTATGTTAAGGTATTCATGTAAAGCAAAACACCTGGTTATTCTGAAATCTAATTTCCTTTTCGGGGACTATTAAGAGGACACAGAAGTCTCAACCATGGCCAGCCATCCCTACTTAAGGATGGCTGGTCATGTCTCTTGTCCCACTGATGGTGTGCTTTGTGGACACAGTAAAGTTAATATGTACATGCCATTCAGTGCTGATTTCTTTTTCTCTGTTTATGGTTTATATTTTAGCAAGGTCATGTCAGTCTGAAAACTCGATCCCTTTTAATGACAAGTTGGAAAAATAACTGTGTCTTCCTTTAAAATCCCAGCTAGATGCCTCCTCAGCATGCATCAGACCTTAGGATGGAAGGGACACCAGTGATGAAGCAGGAGAACATGTACTTATGTAACATAGAATCAGGTGAGCTGGGTATTTTGTCAAATTTGCCCGGTTGCGAGTGCATGAAGGTTGTGGAATTGGGGTTTCTTTGGAATGCAAATGGCTCTAGGATTCCGTAATATGAGTCCACCATGTTCTTCTTCACGTATAAAATTAGTGAGGACAGTGAAGTTCCATAACAGGTACTATACAATGAATGACCTACAAATGTAATGGACATTTTCTGTTTGTAAAACCAAATTACTTAATGTTGCAGAGCAACATCAAAACTATTGTTATAGCCTTATCCCTTTAGCCCCCATTTGGCATCTAGATTATAGTGCAATATGTGGCTCTTGGCTTGGTTTCAGTATAGACTTTCAGAAAGGTCTTTATAATTTTTTTTTCATTCTATGAATATCCCAAGTAGTGCCTT
Source organism: Spea bombifrons (assembly GCF_027358695.1). Classification (NCBI taxonomy): domain Eukaryota; kingdom Metazoa; phylum Chordata; class Amphibia; order Anura; family Pelobatidae; genus Spea; species Spea bombifrons. The sequence continues at coordinate 110,334,030 of NC_071089.1, forward strand.
GTGATCTGTTTCAACAAATCATAGGAACTAGATTTAATTTGCGTAAATCGCTTTGATATCCCTCGTCTTCACATGATGTACACATGCTAATCGTTCACAACATCTGACTTTAACATTTTACATCTTTCTAAATCAATGGAAGATAAGATCTCCCTCTTAGCATCCTTAAGAAAATCAAGGATTACGTTAGAAACACAGTTCTAGTGACTATGATGTAAAGTATTACATCACACATTGCTTTGCCTAATTTTCTATGTTTCCTTGGTTATTGTTATGCATATAAGGACCTCTCATCTAACCGTTTAAAAGGTAACCGCTTACAACACTTACTAGATCACACCAAACAAAAAAAATAAATGACGTTCCCTATAAAATCATTAAATTAATTCATTCTCTTTAATGTGAAACAAATGTGAGACAGAATTTTAATAGAGGGAATAGATTAGCTGCAAGATACACAAACCAGTTATTTAAAAATGTGTAAATATTGCTCGCTAGGGCCTGAAAGGGTGGTAAATAAAACAACGACACTGATTAAATAAGCAATTCTATAGAAACGGATTTTATCAAGTCGAAATCTTTTGGAGACGTGAGAATGGCATGTTTCACGCGTTTCTCAGCTGGGGTAAATGTATGCGATATAATACATGGTTCAGTGGAAAATGACATTACTTTTCTAAACAGACAAATAAGGATGTTATTTGTATTTTAAGAACAGGAGACAGTGTGAGAGTGTGTGTGAGTGTGTGAGAGTGTGTGAATGTGTGTAGGTGAGTGTGAGTGTGTGTCTGTAAAGGTTTGTGTGTGTGAGAGAGTGTGTGTGTGCGTGTGTGAATGTGTGTAGGTGAGTGTGTGTCTGTAACGGTTTGCGTGTGTGCGAAAGTGACAGAGAGCTAAGATGCTCCGCTGCTGGACTACATTATCTGTGACGCTCAGTAGGCCAGCCTAAAGTTACTATATCAGCATATATATGTATTGTTTTACCTGGAGGCATTTGACCCCACTAGGAATAGAATAGGGATTAAAGGTCTCTCAGCTGACAAAAAAAAATTGTATCAAAACACGACTCATATAAGAGATAGGATCTGTCAGATAGGCCAACATAAATGTATGTGGGCGCCGCCATAGACCACAGGTCCACCAGGCATTTGCCAGGGTTACCCGTGTGGGCCAGGATCTACTCACTCCCACTGCCTATTCATGTTTTTGTGTGGGTCCCCTCCTGACTCATTGGTACTACATGTCAGATCTGACTTTATAAGATTCCTTCTGCAGAGGATTTAGACAAAGATCAGTACATTGTGTGGTTATTTTTTTCCACAGAATGCCACATTAAAGGAATATCGCATTTTACATCTAATCAGTTAAAACGTAATTGTTTAATGGTACTGAGTCCGCATAGGGTTTGAGTTTTGGTGTTAAGCTTCTTTTTTAATAAAAACAACTAAACAAAACGATCTATTAAATCTGACATCTATATTGATCTAAATGGAATGATCAAAGCTTTTCGTGGTGACCCTTTAAACATATTTAAGGGACACTCCAGTCATCATATGTTCTTTAATGCATATGATAGCTGCGTGTCCCCTTTAAATGAACATTTGCCTCCCTTTGTAAATAAAAGCCGTCTTTCCCTGCCTCTCATCTCTCAGGCTTGCAGGACATACTGTATACGTACACTGCGCATGAGCGATATACTCTCCAGCAGCCATCCCCATCCTGAATTAAAGTGTGTTTAACACATCTGAAAAGTGCTCCCATTAAGTACATCAACGCAGCCAAAAGTGGCGAGAAAACCTGACCACATCGGAGGCCATGCGCTGCAGCCCTGGAGCTCCAGCTTCTCCTACAGGTGGGTACGTCACGTTTTCTGACAGCTAAAGAATGAATTCTTCATCAGTGGGACTGCGTAGAGACACTAGAGGGTCCCTTTAAATTGTAGCAGCTAGAATCTGGAAAAACAACGTGTCAAATTTAGAGTTATTGTTGAATGAACTTTTCAAAAACTATCTAGTTCTGTGTACACTGTTCCGTCGTTACTCACAGCCCCTCCGCTATGGTACATAACAAGCCGTGATATATAGGCTGCAAATTTCATATTTCATTTGCCACTTGGCTCATCTCCTGTCTATTGAGCCATAAATCCCTGTTATATAGAAAGATAGGGTAGCCAGTGAATAGAGGGTTGTTATTTACTTTCTGTTACATTTGGCACCTACTTCCCAGGAAAATATTATTCCTACTGAAATATATATATATGCTTTCACGGAAACAAAAAAAAAAAAGCTATTTCTGTTTGAAAGTACAGATGATTTTCGGTTTATTAATTGTGACATTAGATTTATCAGCAAATTGCAGTTCTCCGTCAGGGAACTGTGTTGTCATCTTCTAGAATGTTGACTAAAAGCTGCTTCGGCACACATTGGTGTTTTCTGGTAGACCCCATAGAGACCCCATGCCAAAACTGGAACTGGAGCTGCCTTTAGATCTCTTAAGGCAGGGATAGGAATGAAGCTCTGTCCTGTCCCATGGCTAGGCATGCTATTCATAGCTGTCAACATTCCCTAATTTGCCAGGGCTGTCTTGACAACATACAGCAAATATTCAGTTCATTGGGACTGTGCATAATAGAATGGCGCAGAGACACGTTGTGGGCAGAGTCACAGGTGATGTGAAGTCTACACATTTTCTTCTGGTGTAGGACATTGAACATTTGGTAAATAAGCTCTCCCCGTGTCTTGTAACACCTCTTGCTCCCTGGGTTCACAACCTACCAGCTTCATATGGAAAACAAGGAGTAGATCTCAGGGCAGGCATACCAACCCTGGTGGTCCACCCTAAGAGAGCAGGAAATGTCTCCCCGGGGATGGTGTAGACTTCTCTTCTCTGCTCCATTTGTGCCTGGAGGCTCCAGAGTAACCATGCACTCTCCATCAATGACCGAGTCGCCAACAAAGGAGCAGGCATAGATCTTCTGTTCCAAAACAAGGACAGATAGTTATACATTTAAATATATTGTTCAATGCGTCCCATTTGTAGGGATTATATGATCATAATTCTAAATCAAGTGCTTCATTGATACTATAATTAGACAATCCAAAATAAGCACAATTTATTAGGTCTATATTTATGTACTGTGAAATCTTTCAAATCATGTGCTCAGTAATTTGAGTAGGAAAAAGCACAATTCTACAAAGAGGGTTTTGGGTGAGGGTCAGCTTTCTAATCAGAAACATACTTAGCCTGGCCTGAAGCTAAAGATTATAAGCTTTTCAATGTATTTCATACCCGCAAAATGAAGCATTGTGCAGTCCGGCAGTAACTCCCCTTTCATTCCACCAAGAAGAATGGCCAATTATTTAGACTTACTGATGTGGATTTCTCTCCCAGTGGCCGTCTTCATCAAGTGTGAAGGTTTAAGGCACCTCCATTTTTTTTTTTTTGCTACTGACTCCTAACCTTTTTATAAAAGCCTTCAAAAAGCCACTGTTCGTATAAACATATGTTGCCAATACTGCTTCCTAAAGAACAGGAGCTAATCCTTTATTAAAGAGTTCTAGTCCCGCTATAAACACAAGTGAACCTTGAGTTCATGTTGAAGACAAATGGCACATTATAACACACTCTTGTTCGACTCTAACGTTTAAAAACGCACTTAAAAATGTGAGCTTAAAAAAATGGAATTTCTTTTTTCCATATTTTTGCAGTTTCGTAAACTGTCACATATTCCCTATGTCACCAAAAATATATTGTAGAATGTCTCCGAAATGTCCCTCTGCCTCTTATTCCTCCCCGATGCCCCTCTTTTCTAGGACTTTCTCTGAAAGTTTGCTGGGTGTGAATGTATTACGGATCCTACAGCCCCCAAAGTCACAGGCCAGGGGGCTCCAATGAGTCTGTAGAACTAGAACATTATTGTACTATTGCCAATTATTGCCAAGTACATCTGTTTGCAGTATACAAATAAGAAATATACATTTTTTTATTTCTGCGGAAACTTCATCTGACAAAAGATGTTTGCTTTATCCTTCACGGCCGGTATCCATAACCAGAACAATCATAAATCATTTTTGGTTACTTTTTTTTTTTTTTTTAATAGGAAGATAAAACCCATAATGTAAATTTTGAGATGCTATTTAAGGCACATCATACACAAACTTTAAGATGTTATGATTCAATCAGTATTGAAATTTCCTTGCCGTATATAAACAAATGTATTTGAAAGTCTGATTTATAGACGTAACACTTACCAGACACATAGAAGAGATGGTAATCACTGTGTTATATTATATTCTAGAACCTTCTTATTGGTACATGCACAACCTATCAAGCAAAGAGACAGGCGGTTCTTTGGATCAAAGGAACACATTCTCTTATTGTTGTAACACCTGTATAGGGGGGCAACCAACACCAGTGCAGCCCCGCCAAACCCATACCGGCCCTGGGCTGTAGGTACCACTGTGCCAGAGAGACGAACTCACTGCAAACTGAGTCTGAGGGCCAGGATATGACGTAATATCAACCACACTGGTGGGAGGGGGTAGTATGTGTGTTTGAGTAAGTATGTTAGGGTCTGTGCAGTGGCGTCGCTAAGGGGGGGCAAGGGGGGGCAATTGCCCCCCCTAGGTTATTCCTTGCCCCCCCTGTTGCCCCCCCGCCGAATTTGTAACCCCTTGACTGCTAACGACAGCATGGTGCCGTCGCTAGCAGTCCCAGTCAGGTGCTAACGACGGCACCATGCCGTCACTAGCACTACCTTACCTTGATGGAGGTCTGTGGACCTCCATCACCACCTACCCCGGCGATCTGCCCCTCAAACTGAAGGGCATCACCGGAGCCACCCGATCTGCCCGGTGACGTCTCGCGCAATGACGCGATGACGTCACCGCGCAACTTTATTAACAACTGACAATTGTCAGTTAAAGAGGTATGGGGGCATGCTGCTTAGATGCCTGTATCTCAGGCATCTAAGCAGCTACATACCCCCAACATATACCGTTGGAAAGGTAATCGCCTCGCCTTTCCAACGGTATATAGATTGTAATAAAAAATATTAAGTTAAAAAAATAAAAATTTAAAAATATGATTTGGGGGTCTCTAAAGGCAGATAAAAAAGATCAAAATTGCCTAGAGACCCCCAAATTAAATTATTTAAACAAAGTAGTTTAACTTTAAAAAAAAAAAAAAAAAGTTTAAGTATTATAGCTAAATGATCACTGTGGTAGCCAATGTTACCACAGCGATCATATAGCTACAAAAAGTCCCATTCCCTTTTTAAAAATGGCCGATACTAATTTTTTATCCTATGATCCCTTTGATCATGGGGTTAAATTTAGCCAACGGCAGAGGGAGGCAATTTTTGAAATCCTGATGAACTGCAAATATTATTAAAATCAGCCATTTAGCCTGTGCGGTACGTGAGTAACCATATCATCCCTGGAGCGCTTTGCATTTTTACTGCAAAACTTATTTTTGCTGTAAAAGTGATTTTTTTTCTCCCTTTTCCATCATTTCTTTGGGATTGTAAGGGGAAAGAATGGTGTGTGCGTCTGTGAGTGAATGTATTTAAAGTATGGTGTGTGCTTCTGCGAGTGAATGGAGATATGAAAGGCGTGTGAATGGTCAGTAATTAGGGTTGAAGCCTTGACGTGGCATTACTGCTCACGTAGGAAGTTAAATTATGGCACAAAAAGTACACATTTGCAAAAACGACATCCCTTGGCGCATCAACTGAGGGGCTGCATGTGTTTCTAGTACAAACCTGGAGTGCGCAAGACACAAATGAACATGTCACAATGAATAGAAAAAACATATTTTCTAGCCAAAGCGACATATTCCATTATTATTTGTGCACTCAACCTTTGTCCTAGAAATACATGTAGCCCCTCATTTGAAGCTCCAAGGGGTGTAGTTTCTTAAAATGGATGAATTGTCTGAATGAGGGAGAGCATGAGTTAATATGTGGATGAATTGTCTGAATGAGGGAGAGCATGAGTTAATATGTGGATGAATTGTCTGAATGAGGGAGAGCATGAGTTAATATGTGGATGAATTGTCTGAATGAGGGAGAGCATGAGTTAATATGTGGATGAATTGTCTGAATGAGGGAGAGCATGAGTTAATATGTGGATGAATTGTCTGAATGAGGAAGAGCATGCGTTAATATGTGGATGATTTGTCTGAATGAGGGAGAGCATGAGTTAATGTGATTGTGCGTATCATAGATGTATAATTGTGGAAGGGCAAAGATGGCACTAGCAGGATGTTTGAGCCTTGGGGACCAAGATGGCACAGGCAGGGTGTATATGGGACAAAGATGGCAAATCGTATGTGTGTTATCTGGGTGTGCAACCTGTGATCTATCCCTGTAATTTAGGGGGTTTTAAATATACCATTAATGCCGTGTTTTTATGTGAATTCCAATTGATCTATACCTGCAAAGCTGGGTTTCTGTGTTATTCTGTAGATCCATATCTGCTATGCTATGTTTCCATACATTATTTATGTATACCTGCAAATACAGGGTTTGTATGTCTTGTTCAGTTGATTAATACCTGCAATGCTGTTTCCATGTATTTATTTTATCTATACCTGTAATGCTACATTTCATATATTATTATTGTATACCTGCAAATACAGGATTTGTATGTCTGATTCTGTTTATTTGATATATACCTTCAGTGCTGAGATCACAAGTGAATTTCAATTGATCTATACATGCAAAGCTGGGTTTGTGTGTTAATGTGTTGATCTATACCTGCTATCAGCAGCAGGGTCTAATATTTATATATATATCGGCAGCAGGGACTAATATTAATATATATATCGGCAACTGGGGCTAATATTAATATATTTGGGCAGCAGGGGCTAATATATATATATATATATATATATATCAGCAGCAGGATCTAATATTAGGCCCTTAAATCATTTAGTGCAAAAGTTAAGGTATTGTGTTGTTTAAAGGATTTCAAGGATTAGTCGTACTAAATTGTGGCTTCAGGCTTCCCATGTTGAATGATCAAGTATCGTATTGTCCAATAACAAAAGTATCATTCCATAGCACATTACTTTTGGCAATATATATATATATATATATATATATATATATATATATATATATATATATGTGTGTGTGTTTTTTCAGTGATATGATTTAATGGTGGAAATTATTAATGCCCCCCCAGTTTGACTGTGGTATCTTGTGTGCCCCCCCTATATATTGTTTCTAGAGTCGCCACTGGGTCTGTGTGTTAGTGTGTGTGTATGTTACTGAGTAAACGATTGAGGAAACGATTGTTACAGTCAGGGCAGTTAAGATGTAACGCAGTGCTAAGTGAGGTGGGTTTAGGCAGATTCAGTTATTTTATGCCACGATCAGGATCAACATGTGTTGAATTCGATGTAATTACCACTGGAGAACCAGTAAAGGAGACATGGCAGAGATGTTTGAACAGCAGACCCTGGGAGATTTCCTAAACTCCACCATGCTCCTTTCATAGAGACGTGGATTTTGTTAACAGATATAATATGGGTTTGCCCAATCCCTTTTGTTCTTGATGCTTATGAAAGTTGAACTCTCTGTAGCTGAGAGTCATAAATGCCATTTTTGTGATATTAAGCATGGTCCTCTAGTGGAATAAGGCTCAGGAATAGTAGTATTCTAATGAAGCGTGATTTTGTTTACATTTGCAGAAAACAAAATCCCCCAATTCCCCAACATAATCATAAAAATGAAGCCTAGCCCCACAGACTGACCAGCCTAAACACCCATTAATGATACCTCTTTGACAGACCCAGCAAAGCCCATGACCTGTGCATAAAAACACATTACACATCATACACAGCTCAAAGGATGGGGCAATTATGTCTTCTAAATATTCTGAATTTTGTCGACCCAATCTCCCCAGATCTCAAACAGGTTAGCTGTGCAGTCCACAGCCCTAAATCCTGGCTCCTACACCAAAGATCAGTTCCTCACCACCAGGAAAGAGTGGGAATGTGTTTTTATAGCGTCTATTAGTGATGATGCCTTTTACATCATCACTTACGTCTTACTATCTGAGGTCACTCCTACCAATCCTGTACCTCATATGTCTCTCCTTTCCATACTGGAAGTCCCCACAATATTTTTATTTATTTATTTTTTTCACACTGGATGGAATTCCGATGGAATTTTCGGGTTGAATTTGCAGCCAATAAAATTAGCGAGTAACCACTTTAATGCCTATACCATAAGGTAACCAAGTACAGGCTTCAGATTGGTCACATTCTAGCCAATAAGCAATGGGTTGGAATTTTAATGCAAGGTGGCTAGGGTTCTACAATTAATAAGATAGATCCAAGCGCATGAAGTTATAATTATATAGATATACATTTGTTTTTTGGAATGAAAGATAATAAGGTATCAAGGGGCAGAGACTAATCACAGCAATATTGGCCAACAGCGAGATTTGACAAATCCTATATGTTTGCTAATGCAAATATTTATCTGACAGGCTGCCAAAGCAAAAACATATGCCAGCAACGATAAAACAATTTATATTAATGAGCCAAATGTGTTTTGTATGGATAAGAGTGGAAATATGTTCTGTAACAGATAATATTGTCCAAAACATGAATATAAACTATACGTAGGCCTCATTTTACTGTTATTTAAATTCATGATTTACCTTATGCGTTTCCTTGGACCGAATCTCAAGACCTCCCCAGGCAAAACTCAGATAATATTAAATCAGTATTCTGTGAGAGGACTCGTAGAAGTGATGGCATTATACCCTATACAGAAAGAATAGACAACAGAAAGACAGACTACATCGGAAAGATGGGCTACAGTTTATAAAGTCCATCGTAGTAAAGAACCTACAAGCTCATTCCTGAGATTAAGAGAAAAAGCACCATCTACCCAAGGTGAAGAGATTAGTTTTCTTCCAACTCAATCTTTCCTATCTGACTCTAGACCAGTGTTATCCCCCATTGTTGATGTCAGCTGCGCACACCTTAAGAAGCAAATGGGGAACCAGATCTTAACAATTAAAATAAAAACTACAAAAATGTCAAAAAACACGTTGGGTCCTTGGGCTACCAAATAGATTGAAGAGAAGGACTTACTGTGGTTTTACCCTAATGTACTAACTCGATAAGACAGAAGATACGTGTCACAGTAACTGTTACGATAAACAATACAAAAAGGGAAGCACTCCCTAAAAAGCATATAAATTCTGATTTTAGGGCGCTGCTGTTTAATGTGCTTTTAAGGGTTTACTTCCATTTTCGTATTTTTTGTGCAGATTTGTATGTCCTGGTCTGAAGGTAAAGCATCCACACAAGTGCCTCATCAACAGTGTTCCAAAAGTGCAATAGATTGCAGGAGACAGGCTATAAGAAATATAGCCATGTCCGGATTATAAAGGACTCGCCAAACTCGGGTGCCTCTGAAGCAGTGTTGGCAGGCTGAACAATATATGACCATATAGTATGACAGAATCCCCAATATTTATGCCTTATGTCCTATTAAATAGTATTTGCCGGGTGTGGGGTGCTTTGTTGTAATAACAGTTATAATAACACCTGTCAATCCTTTTATAAATCTAACATCAGTACATAAATATTAAAATTCTTTGATATTTTATCAACTATTTAATTTTTATATTTGATTCTTCATCTCGTCAAAATCCAATTTATGATGTTACTTTGTACCATAAACAGCCATGAAATCGGGCAGTATTCCTTATTGATTACTCAGATTCCCAGCCAGGTATGCTACGCCATACGGTAAATGTACTGAATTTTCCAGACTTAAGTGTTTTCTTTTAACGAACCCCCTTTTACAAAGACACTTTTAAGTCATTATGGATCCAGACATTAGCGTGTGTCCGTCATGTCTGTATGGACCTAGTTTAATGTCGCTTCCCAGCGGTTTTGGCATAGAGAAACCCAAGATTGCACCGGGGAAACCAGTGCACTGGATTCCTCATCAGATACAAATTAGTATGGGTTTAAAAAGCTAGACATTTTGTATTGAAAAATGTACACTAGTAAATATATTTAATAGATCCATTCTTTGTAGTTTGGTTAATTGGTCTACCATATGTTTATATTTAAAGGAGTATTGTAAGGCTTCTAACACCTTACCCTTACCTCCTGCCTTAAAGGTTAAAACCTTGGTCCGTTGCCAGTTTAGCTCTGCACTCACTTCCCGTATAATTATAACTATTCCCATGATAAAGGAAATCCTTGGGAATGCCCCCCTCCCGGTTGGCCTGGTTGGTTCACAGAATAATCTCAAGATTAAAAAAAAAACAGAACAATAAAACTTTCACGTTATTAACTTTTGTTTTCCTTTAAAAAAAAAAAATTATGCTGGTACCACATTAAAGAATTGCCCTAACTCCACTTCTGGTAATGAGTTTTTGGTCTTGTAACCTGTCTATGTGCATGCCCTGTTTTATAGGAATTGATTCAACGCCAAGTAAACACAGTCCAGATTTCTCTACAAGTAAGGTTTAAAAAAAAAAAAAAAAAAAAAATCTTGGAATTCCAAATCATATGATACAAACATTGAAATTAAAATTCTTGGGTGTAGTAACACTATATTTATTTTCCTTCTTGTTCGTTAAAAGGTTTAAGTGTCCGGCACCCAATGGAACTTGAAATAGCTGACCTCAACATTTTAACTAGAACCAAATGTCACCTCCAACTTCTGTGTGTGATGTCACTTCCTGGCAAAGGGAGCAAAAACAGGAAATAGAAAACAGCAAATCGATTCTACCAATGTATAAATTCGTATATTTGTGCAGTAAAATGTGGTACATCCCATGTATAAATATTTGTAGAAATTTGATATAAAAAAACCTAAACATTTTAACTGCCTCATTCAACGTGATGGTGCCACATCTAATCACTAATGACGCCAATGCGATTAGCTGGGCTTAAACTTTTTTTTTTTTATCCCAGTAGGATGTTAATTGCCAATGACTTGGGTTTAAGTAGTCAATGGTGTTGGGTTCTAGATTAGAGGTTTTGGGGATGTAATGAAATACGAAACTGCATTAACAGTCTTTAAATGTCATTTTTTATTATTTAAATAAGTTCCGCCGGAGCTGCACTTATGAAAGAAGAAAATCTCGAATACTACCTATGTTTAAATATTGATGTGGTTTGTGAATTTGTCATCATGTATTGATCATTCATTTGCAACGCCAGTAAACTCTTTAGGGAAAATTGGAGAGACCCATATCAGTGGGTCATTACTGATGACCAAATTTCCTAGAAACACATGGAGTAAGTGGATCAGGAAACAAAGCCTTCAGGAGAATGCGTGCAACTATTACATGAAACAGTTATTAGCTGTCAATTAAATCCAATACTCTATTTTACTTTTCCTGGGATGATGTTCAACAGGGAAATGACAGATTGATGACCCGGTTCATTTGAGGGAAAACCTGATAAAGGCTCCCTTTGAAGGACATCAATGTAAAAGTTACACAATAATTTAGGTTGCAAGTCCATCGAGTTCAACACTACTGTTACTCCAGAAAAAGTCCAAAACCTGCATAGAAGCAATTCTCAGCTATCCATCAAAAAGAGAAAAATGTCCTTCCTGACTCCAAATGGGAACCTCATTTCTAACTGTATCAACAAGCTATAATTCATTACTTTTATACTGATTAACAGTTATATCCCTGTATATTCTGCTTTGTTACAGGCATACCCAGTCCATTTCTACAGACATCAATTGGACTTTCTAGGTGGTTAATTGTAGTCTTGTTTTTACTGATGTTTTAGGTACAATCTCCTTTCCTCAAGTCTGTAGGGTCCTGTTGATGAACGGGCTATGAAACTTTTTTTATATGAATATATACTTTTCTTATACCTAACAAAGGCCATCTATTCCAGCATTACGTTATGGATGAAGTGAATGAATATTTTTAACACTTCGCTATCTGACACTATTATCTCACGAGCCTGGAGGTCACTCAGTACTTTTAGGGGTGTGGGGGATGAAATACATCATGTACTGCTTCCAGTTTGGGGTATAAGTCAACCCAAATCAATCTGTTGTGTACAATCAACCGCTTAACGTCTGTGCGCAGCTCACTCCTCTGGCACTGAAAGGGTGAAGAGAGAAGGAGATTGGTATTATTAGAAAGCAGTAAGCCAGATTCTTTCTCCAGACTCAGACCAGTTTAACTAGACGTGTGACACTCATTCCTGCGGCTTCATTACTGGCCTAATGTACAACTACAATGTGATAAAATCATAATTAGAGCTTATAATCAAGGGTCTACTTCACTTTAGAAACAGTTAATTATTTGGCCAAGCGCACCGGCCATCTGTGAAATGTGAAGGAATAATAAAGTTGAGCGGCTTTCAGATTCTATCTGCGCATAACTACTTTTGAAAGGTTTATTGAGGCATTTTATCAGCTCTCATAAATTTTAAAATAAGCCCCATGCTATTTATTCAAACATTCAATCTTGTAATTAAGAAGCCATATACATATACTTTAATAATAATTCACTTAAGGCATGGTTTGCCTTTGAAGTTCTGTACATAGTCTACCGTATCTAGCATGAATATGCTGTTAACATTTTGGGAGATTAAGAAGGGAGGCATAAAAGTAAGACGTGGTGGGGTGGGGTGGTTTAATAAATATTAAGCAACTGAGGCTGCCCAAATCATAGGTAGACAAAGGTACCAAGACTCATTTGGCCAGCCCTGAAAGTAGCATAAAACACTTCTAGGTTGTAAGCTAGTTTTGTGCATAGACCTCTCGCCTTATATTTCTGTTCAAACTCTTATATAAAGGACTATTTCTTATCCATACCCATGAATGCTCTTGGTTTTACCCAGGGTCTCCAGGTGAAGAACTGCTTCCCTGGGTCTCCGGGTCACTTTCCTCTTTTTCGAGGCAGGGGAGTGATACTTGATTCTGCAAACTCCTCACCTCCTTGAGAGACAACACAGGTACAGCACAGAACACAACATGCTACCCAGAAGATCCCTAAGGACTTCACACAACACTTGGTGCAGTATAGCACACTGATCAAACAGTAAGAATATAGTGAACCAGTCATATCCCTTCAACCTAAAGGATTTTTATTTATTTCTCCCCTCTTGGATCTGAAGGCTCATTTTTTCCTAGCTCTGGCCAAAAAATACCTAGCAATATTTGGACCTTCTGTCACTGTCCTGACATGCTTTGTGGCAATGAGCATTTTAGGCAATATCCCAACCATTCCAGGACATTTAATGCTGTCAAAGTTCTACACTTTGACAGCATTCAACTCATCTATCTGGGAACTCTCCCTGTTTCACCCGGAGAACTCCGGGAGAAGCACTGCTTCTCAGGTTCTCTTGGCTGTCACACGAATCCCTTGAGTCGTGGGAACGGGGTCCTGACACCGACGTCAGTGGGCAGTCCTGGCCGTGTCCTGCAATGGTAGCCAGCGTCTGGGTAGTCGGAGCCCACAAGTTCCCAGCTATGCTTATACTGTATGTAGCTAAAATCTAAAAAAACAGTGTAAAAACTGTCAAATAAATATTTAAAAGTGCTCTAATCACCCTGTGAGTCATTATACCTATTAACGCAAAATGTTTTGACCAAAGTTGTTCCTTTGTATACAAAAAACACCAACATACATTATTAGAAACATAAAGCTTCTTCAGAACGCAGCAACTGATGCATGCAAGAAATAGTTTATGCAAGCAACATATAGACATTTAACCTATTCTCTATAATGTTATAGTGTTATAGGAAATACATTAGAGGGATATCTTAAATGAGGAAATATATTCTAAATTCATTGTTATTAAAAAAAATAACTTTTTATTTCTAATAATCTGTTAATAAATACACTATTTTTAATGTGTGGATATATTTTACCATTACCAATTATTCTTATTATTATGTATAAGGAGCAGTTATGGTACAAACAAAATGTTGACAGCTCCCCTTTAATATGTAGTGTCTTGAAGATTTCACATGCAAACAGGGCACATCTTTGATTTTATATACCGTCTAGAACTGAAGAGGGTACAAGATATCTCAAACGTTTCTCCCCATACAGCTGAAGAAACGACGACTTTTGATACTATGTAGCTTGGAATTTGGAAAGTCAGAAGATTCATTGTAGCCATATATCTTTGCGACATACCTAATTTATGTTACACTGGTATATCATACAATTATATAGAGTATGTTTTCTATGGCAAGTTCACAAGTAGTCCTGTTTGGCTAGTCACTATGGTTGGGTGGAAATTCTAACATGAAAGACTGTGTTTCAGTGGCCAGTTGCATAATTCCATTATAGATAATATAAGATAATTATGTTTCAGGACATAAATAAAGCAGAAATGGCCCATGTGGCATGCATACCACATAATTATATATATAATTATATATATATATATATATATATATATATATATATATATATATATATATATATATATATATATAATGGATTGCAAGCTGAAGAAGACACCTAGATAGTCTCAAAAGCTTGCAATCCATTATACGTCATTTCATGGATGACACTTGCCAGAAAACACATTTGAGAATGAATTGGATTTGTATCAATGCATTTTCACCAATTTCTCACCACACTCTAATTAAAAACTAAAGCATTGTTTTATTATTTCAAATGTATTTCAAATAACATTTGTTATAAAGAATGCCAATATCGTCTCATTGTTCTGCAAGCAATGTTCAGTTTCCAATAAATAGCTGCTCTAAATATGAAAATGTATGGCTTTTGTAAGCTGTTTTACTGACATTGTCTAAGGATAATTTTTGAAGTCATTCTCTGGAGTGTTTGCTTCTGTTTTGTGTTATTTTACATACCGTAAATGAACTCACACTGTGTATTTAGGGATGATTTATGGTCAAATGGGAGTATTTTAAACATCCAGAAGGAATTTAAAATGTTTGAGTTCATATTGCGTATAAGTACAATGTGTTCATAAGTCAGCGTGATAAGGTGATACTGTTTCCCCTTCAGATATATTTCAAGTTAATATTAACAAGGGCAGGATGGATAGGCCGGCTTTCAAAGAGTGAAATGAAATGCTATATGTCTTATTAACAATGAAAACGTAGAAATTTATGGCCTGAAAGTAACCTCAGTAACACCCATGTGATAGTGGTGTGTTGGAAATTTAAGGAAATAATCATTTCATTGCAATGTGACCACTCACCTTTCAGATGCCAGCTTTGTAGCAGTGGGTTAGTCTGTCTAAGCCGACATTTTAACCACTAGGTCCTAGGGTGGTGGCATCTGGCCGATAGAGTATTTTGTTTGCCCGCTGCATGGGTGTGGAAACAAAAATTCCTTCCTGCTCCAGGAGAAGACTGACCTGTGAATATCTGCTTAGTATATGACTATCCATAGCTGCTCCCCTGGATGTTTATAGCATACTTTATGGGCTGGTTTTGGGAGCAGGGCCTAGGACCTTTGCTAGGTGAGCAGACTGAAGGTTCCTAAACCCAGTACACAAAAGATTGTGTAATTCACTTAGTCAAAGACAACCAAATAAGCAAATGTTGACAGTCAGGGTATAAAGAGGGAAATCTCAGCCCAAACCAAGTCAAACAAGACAGCTTCCAAACACACTTATTACTCCGTATTGGCATACCTGGGAATGTCCAGCCAGCCTCGCCCATTAACATCATTGAGTTTACCTGAAGAGTGGGGCCCACATCATCGGTGAGCGAGGCCAACGTCATTGCGTGTAAGGGCCAGCCACGAACACTTTATATTTGTATGCAGGTGGGAGGAGGGAATAGTCATGGGCGGGGAGGGGGCGTGTCTAAACGCTCTCTGTGATCCGGAGATTCTGGCCTGTGACCCAGAGACCCTTTAATAGCCCATCGTAAAGATTCCACTACGGTAACTTGCTAATGGCGGCAACCAAATGTTTCTGACATTATGAAAACCATTACTCGTCAGGGGTTAAAAGACATTTAACTCACCTGGATTCAAGTAGAGATTCTGAGCTGTGATACACCAGTGACAAAATCACCAGATGGGGTGATCAGATATTGTTAAATGAATCAGAATTAATAATGAAGGAATCAGGTCTGGACTGTTTGACCCTGAGGATCCGTCCATTCACCCCGGGATCCTAACATTCATGGTCAAATTCTATTCAACTTCAAACGTTTGACAATTTGCCCAAAGATAGCCCTTATCCACCTCAAAATTACCCTTTATAAAGATGAACCATAAATAGAATAAAAACTAGACACTGATAGAGTGGGAACCTGAGATGGATGAACCTGTCAGCACCGAGGACAGGTTTATAGTAGCTAGAAAGGGTTCTCTGTAACCTTTTTTTCCAAATGTATCAAGGAAGGAGACAGTCTTCCTGCTATAGCCATTTTTATCTACTTAGATGAAAGGTGATGCTGTTGGATTTTGCACGTAAAAAATTTTTCAATGTATAGCTGTGCAAAGAAATAGATATTAATACCTGTTTTTTTTTTTACTAAACAAAGGCAAAAAAAGGCAATTTAAAAAACCCAACTTTTTACATTAAACCTATCAACTAATATTGTTAGAATTTAGCAATAAACAATCATTATTTATAAGTTGGGTGGGTGACTGTAATATTTTGTTTCCTGTTTATCCAAAAAGTATAATATAAAAGGACCCGAACAAGATGAGAAACCTTAACTCCAATTTAATTTTATTTTTCTGGTATACAAACATATTTACTCACTACATCTCCAAAGGATTAACATTCTCTTGAAAAATAAGAATCCTATAAATTAAGCAGAATCTTGCAAGTATTGTAATCTAATATGAATCTCACAAGCCTGTAAAAAATATAAAATATGGCTCAGACACTAAGATCATTACACCCTATTTAGAAACAGAACCAGGTGATTATATTGTGTTTTTTTGAGGACTCCACAATACTGACCGTTCATCCAAAAATATGAATATGTTTTGTAGGGGAACACTAGAGGCTTTTTCTTCAGGAACCGAGGTGGGAGCAATCTCTTCTGAGACTACTTCAGAAAAAAACTAGACACAGAGAATCAGATACAGTAGTATCAAAACACGTCCTGTAATGTTAGGCGTTCCACCATTTATGACGGCATCCACACTAACAACTGCCGTAGCAGTGACCCAAGACTTGGGGTTATGACAATACCTTGGAAGATCACACAGTGATTGCCCTACAACTCTTCCTATCCTGCTACTTATAGGAAGTGGAGGGTGGCATAAAGGGAGGGGAGGAGGGTATATAGGAACATAGGTTAGTGTTCAATAGACCATATGGAGAGTTCGGAATAGGGGCAGCACCTTTTAATGCCGAGTCAGCACAGTGTGCCGTAGAGTAAATGGCTTGGTTGGGGAGATCATGGTTACATAGATCAGAGATCCTCCTTGTTACTGGTACATTGAACGGTGGCACGTTCAAGAAGGAGATTGGCTCCCTGGTTTGGCCACCTGGCCCTAGGCCAGAATATGTTGCTGTACCGGTGCCTTCAGACTCTTACACGTGCATAAGAACAAATGTAAAGAACTGACAATGCAATATAGGATGCTCTGATTTATTTATTTTTCATCTCAAGAAAACTCACTGTTTTCTGAATATACCTCTGTGACTTTCATGGATTCGCATCATGTAACGTTTTGAATGCTGCAATTCAAAAATCAAATACCAAGCGTATTATACATGGCCTTTAAAAATCATTGAAGATCATTAGGACTAAAATTGTAGATAATCGTTCACAGCCCAACACTGCTTTATAGAGAGAGGCCAACATGTTTTTTTTCTTCATCAAAGTTATATTTTCAAGAGTTATTTAGTACTTTATTTAGTTAGTTAGAGCAACTTTGCTGAACCCCAAAATAGAGCACTAGTTGTATTATGGGTATGGAAAGCAAGGGACTGGGTGCAGTTGTATATTAACCCTTTAGTGTTGCCCTAGGCTTAACTCTGGGCAGCATCACCATCTGCCCCATGCACCACGTCCTTCATCTGACCGCAAGGATATGACATCATATCCTTGCGCTCCACCTTTTAAGGATAAAAATAGAATATGGAAGCTTTGCCAACGCTGCACACTCCTCCATATTATTAATCGCCTGATTGGGGTGATCAGTGATTTCCCTGTTAACTGGCCCATTGAGCACGGGCGCTGCAGAGAGACTGAGGTTGTTATGCAGCAAGGATCCCCTTAGGACTTGTCAGCCTAGGCCATAAAATGCCACTAGTTGGGTGGATAAATTCCCCCTCAATTTTACTACAGGGGACTACAGTGGTCCTACGTACAACCTCCCTCAACCAATAGAATTATATTCTTCTTCACACAACTACATTCCATCATATAACGATGTAGAGCTGGGTGTTGTGAAAATCCTCCACCCAAGGCTGTCCTTGGATTATATCTATCCTACCAAAGATTCTTGGGGGTCTTGTACTCAAATACACATATAGGAATTGTGTGGAACCATGTAATTCTCTCAAAGTCTTTCTCATTCCCCCCTCAACCCTTTAATAGATTGTAAGCTTGCAAGAGCAGTCTGTCTTCTCCTTCTGCACCAGTATGTATATCACCAACTTTAATCTTATTGTTAATGTTCACACTTCGTTATTGTAACAGGGCTACAGAATCTGCCGGCGCACTAAAATATAATGGCAAAATCTAACCTGTTTATGAAAACAAAATCCAGAATTCGTCCATCTTTCTTTATAGCTTCCGATGCCGCCAGAGGATTCCGGGGCGATACAATCTAACAAAGCTTAGGGGGTCGGCATATGAACAGCCCTGTAGAAAACTCGTTGAGACCCTATGTCTGCGTTTTTTTTAACAGTTTTGTTCTCTAATTGTGAAAAAAGTAAAGATGGTTTCAGTTACAGCTGTTTATTCATGCATTCCAGTGTGATTAGAACAGCGATATAAAACACTTTTTAATTTATTCAGCACTTTCATCTTAATCCCTCAAACTTTGTTGAATATACAAGTACTGGCAGTAAATTGTCCACAGTAGCACTAGATGCTGTGTTTGAGTTGAAATTAGCAGCAAACACAAGACAGATGTTACCCCACAAAGCGCACTGCTGCGATTAACATTAAAGTAAGATTTTTAATACCGTGCTATTATTTTTCATTAACAACAAAGTAAGCCGTCACTGCGTTCCTGTGTTTGGTGTGAACTGATACATCCACTTTAGTCCCGGTTTCATTAGGGGTCAGAACAGGATACAGGATACAACAGGTTACAGAAGGAAATTAATTAATGAAAACCAAATACCTTGTTCCGTCTGCTCTCCATTTACCATATGACTGCTCGGTGTAGATAAAAGTTTACCGAGTTATTGTCTGATCCTAGGCATTAAAGAAAGAATGAGAAGGTGGAGGGGGGGCGGGGGTCCCGAACGAAAATCCGCTTTAAGCTCGTGTTTATTTTCATACAGAGCACATCAGCTTGTGCAAACAGACCGTGATCATGGAAAGCTCGGCAGATAATTGTGTGAATTAAGTGTATCTTTTTCTTATCAAATAACAGAACATAAAAATGAGTGATCCTTAAGGCTTTGCCAAACACCATTAATCAGCAAAATATTTAATTGCGCTCGGTGTAAGCGTGTAGCGCTGCATTCTATAAGTGACATATTCACCTTGAAAGCTGATGCGGATGGTGCAGATAATGATGTAAAGCTCTGTGGTGCTCTATTAACCTTTCTCTGAACTTTAAAAGTTATCACAGACTGGGCCCATTAGATGGTTGATACAAAGAATGTAGTAGCTTGCTAATAAAGCAATAAAGAAAAACCAGATCTGCAATGAAGGTCGTCTTTGTATCTAATGGGGCCTGGGGCAAGCTTGCCCTCAGGAGCCACGGCTGTAACCGGCCACACAGATCTCTCCAAACATACATCCTCGGTCATGGTCTGAGTGGGATATGATGTCATATCTTAATGCTTCGCACCAGCACGTAATGCGGAAGGCACAAGGAAGGAAGCATTTGTGAAGGATCCTGTGTCGGTTGTTGTAGAGACCACCAGCTCTAGGGTATGGCGGCTGTTAAGGAGCTCAAGGGAGAACACCATGAAAAGTTGAAGGGACCATGCAGCTATCATTAATGTGCACATGATGGCTGGAGTGTCCTTTTAATATGTTAATATTAATCTTGGAGTTAATAATTCTACAGCATTTTGCGCTGTTGGTAGAGACCATGCTATAACTTATTCTTAACACATTTGTGTTGTGCAGGGCTGATGTATCGCCAAAAGCAGTAAAAAGGCATGTAGTGTTAATTCTATGATTGAATGCTTCGGCGCTGTGGAAACTGGCAGACTGAGCCGTAGAACTTAAAGAAACAAAACCCATACAATGCCATCCAAACTGATTGTTATTCTACTTTTATTTCATGGCGAAATGCACACATAAGCAAAAGTAGTCATTTTTGGAGGCAATTGCACTAATCACACCTTACTGAATAGCTGCATTATATCTAACAGAGCTACATGCCCCTTTCATTAACCTCCACATGCCTGCAGGGTTGTGTGCATTACTCGTTAGCGCTCTAAATTAATTAACAGAATGTGCACATTTATTATTCATTTCATTTATTATAATGTAAAAAAAAGAGAGAGTGAAATGTTTCCGTTCTTAATTGCATGAGAAAGCACTCATGAACATACCTGGGACTTTCTACCTGTACTTCCCAGGGAAGGTCCCCATATGCTCTCCATCTCAAAATATACCTGAAAGGGGCAGGAAGGGATTGGAATATGGGCAGGGAGTGGGCATCACCAAACACCACCTGTGTGTTTGGGCGACAAATTAATAAGCCATGATTTCCAGATCCTCTGGGTAAAATCTGGAGAGTGTGAGAGACCCTAAGTGGTCTAATGTTCTGACTGCTCCCCCCTCCCCAGATGGCCCCCACACCACTAGGCAAGCTGTTTAGGGGTACCGACAGGCTGTTTGGGGACAAAGATGGCACTGACAAGCATTTTGGAGGCTAAGATGGCACTGGGTTCACATTACGAATTTTCAGTAGTTATACAATCAATGGCTACATAAAAAAGTAATACTTCTATACATGTATGACATGAACTTTTAAAACATGTATAAATTACTAACCCAGAGGCGTATCTACTGAAAATAGCGCCTATGGCAAGCACTGAAATTGCGCCCCTGTCCAAATATCTAAAACCCATTTACTAGCCCCTGCTGCCCATATATATATATATATATATATATATATATATATATATAAATATTAGTCCCTGCTGCCGATAGCGGGTATAGATCAACACACAAACCCAGATCAATTGAAATTCACTTGTGATCTCAGCACTGAAGGTATATATCAAATAAACAGAATCAGACATACAAGTCCTGTATTTGCAGGTATACAATAATAATATATGAAACGTAGCATCGCAGGTATAGATCAACTGAATAAGACATATTAACCCTGTATTTGCAGGTACACATAAATAATGTATGGAAACATAGCATAGCAGATATGGATCTACAGAATAACACAAAAACCCAGCTTTGCAGGTAACGATCAATTGGAATTCACATAAAAACACGGCATTAAAAGGTATATTTAAAACCCTCTAAATTACAGGCATAGATCACAGGTTGCACTCCCCAAAGCCAGCCCTGGCGTCCACACTGCCCACATAGAACCTGGCCAGCACCCAGATTACACACATAAGATTTGCAATCTTTGTCCCCAAATAGTCTAGCGCAAGTCAACTTTGTCCCCAAACAGTCCGGCCAGTGCCATCTTTGTCCCATATACACCCTGCCTGTGCCAGGAGGCTCAAACCTCCTGCTAGTGCCATCTTTGCCCTTCCACAATTATACATCTATGATACACAAACACTTTTACAGTCACTCACTAATTCACACTTTAATACAGACACACATTAACTCATGCACTCCCTCATTCACTCAATGCATCCACACATTAACTCATGCTCTCCCTCATTCAGACAATTCATCCACACATTAACTCATGCTCTCCCTCATTCACTCAATGCATCAACACATTAACTCATGCTCTCCCTCATTCAGACAATTCATCCACACGTTAACTCATGCTCTCCCTCATTCAGACAATACATTCACATATTAACTCATGCTCTCTCTCATTCACTCAATGCATCCACACATTAATGCACACTTTTTACTTATATCTACCCCCTTCCCCTCCCTCATCACTTTTTAACCCCCTCCCTCCCTCATCACTTTTTAACCCCCTCCCTCATCACGTTTTAACCCCCTCCCTCATCACGTTTTAACCCCCTCCCTCATCACTTTTTAACCCCCTCCCTCCCTCATCACTTTTTAACCCCCTCCCTCATCACTTTTTAACCCCCTTCCTCCCTTATCACTTTCTAACCCCTCTCCCTCCCCCTACCCACTATATACCCCCCCCTCACCTTGAAGTCCAGCGACGGGAGGACGATGCTGCTGTCTTCCTGCACCGCTCGCTGGTGGCCGCTGCTTCACTGCTGAGCGCCGTAATATGACGTCATATTTCGACGCCCAGCAGTGAAGCAGCGGGCACCAGCGAGCGGCTTTTAAACGCTGTCTTCTTTTTTTTGATGGGGGGGAGAACGAGGGGCGCCGAGCGATTGCTCGGCGCCCCTCTCTCTCCTCCGCATCAGTGTTTAAAAACCGCTCGCTGGTGCCGGCATTTCATGCAGAGCGCCGCAATATGCCGGCATATTGCGGCGCTCTGCATGAAATGCCGGCACCGGGACGGGGGTAGAGGGCTCGTGGAGGAGAATGAGGGGCGCCGAGCAGTTGCTAGGCGCCCCTCTCTCTCCTCCGCATAAAAAAAAAAAATGCCGGTGAGCGGCATTTAAAAGCCGCTCACCGGCGCCCCCCTTGAGATGGCGCCCATGGCACATGCCATGGCTGCCATACCCTATATACGCCTCTGTACTAACCAAATATAATAAACTGAAAAAATACTAACAATACAGTCAATTATAAATATACCAGGATAGTCTTGCATGCAGGAATGTTCTGGGCAAGCCGGGACATGTGGTCACCCTAATCAGACCCATATTGCAGATCTCGTCAAGGCGTTGCAGAACATTAGCTCCTCAAACAGCCGCCTTTAATTGGTGGGCCAGTAGTAGCCACCAAGCTTTTTTAAAAATGTTTACAAAAAAATAACAGAGGGAAACTTTGTCTCCCCGAGCAGGCCCCTGTGAACAGCCAGGCCACTTACAACGGTTGTACCCCTGATGGTATCCCCGAGTGAGAGTGTGAGAGAGCACGAATGAGAGAGAGCATGAGAGAGTGAATTTATTAATAATGATATAAAATAATGGATCCGGGTGTGGTTTTGGTGGTGGGGGCAGCATTTCATTCTTGCATCCAGGCAGCATAATATCTTGGGCCAGCCCTGATCCTGAATATAAGACAAGGCAAGGAACAAATTAATGTTACGTTTTTAAAGCTGGAATAATGGGCAGACTAGGTGGGCCGAATGGTTATCTGACGTCAAATTCTATGTTTCTATGCTAAACTATACTATTATTTTATATTATATTTTTAACTTTCAATGTCCCACGTACACTGAACCTGTCCAACTTTGGAGCGCTTTGCTTTTATGTTTGACAAACACATGTGTACGCAATGCATGGAACTGAAGCCTTAACTGAATAAGCATTATTATTTCGAGGGGCTAGGGGTTCTTTTTAAGCACACATCTCTCTCCATTTACAAATCTCGCTAATACAGATAACAATGCAGTGTTAACAAGAAGACATTTTAATAAATACATATTGTGGCAGTATCAAATGGCTGGAAAGGCTCATTGGTAATTATTCTCTGGGAAGTGAGTTACGGATGAGCTGATATGAGTGTCTTAGCTCTTGTACCCAGAGACAGGTGACAAGGCAGACCCTCAATTACTCTTACAATGGAAATGCTAATGATTACAGCTTCAGAGACAGTAAATTAGGAGCTGGTGGGATAAAATGGGGAAAGGGAAAGCAGCTTGTATTCATAATGGAATGGTAATAAAAAAATGTCAATCCAGGTTTGACATTAACTTAAGTATATTACCCTCCGATTATCATTTTTTCATAGAACATTCTTTGAATGGAAGCCGCATTTCCAGAGGGTAGTGAAACGTAGGTTTGGCGTAAATTGGTGTCAAGAAAAAACAACGAGGCATGTGAAGCATGAGTGTTTACAGAGGAATAAGTTCTACTTGAACTTGCCAAAGTAAAAACAGACAAGTCCATGGAACCTGATGGGAAACACACCCAAAGTTATAAAAAGAGCTCTGGAGCTCCTGGCAAAACCATTAACAGACTTATTTAACCAGTCGTTATTGGCAGGAGTGGTTCTAGAAGATTGGAAGTTGGCAACTGTAGAGCTACCTCACACAAAAAACTAACAGGGAAGACTCTGCCAGCTACAGACCAGTAAGTCTTACATCAGTAGTTGGAAAATTAATGGAAATCATGGTAAACAATAGGTTTGTTAAATATCTGAAAGTAAACAGGTTGCAAGATCAGAAACAGCAGGGGTTTATTGGAGGGGGATCTTGTCAAACTTACTTAATTTATTTTGTTTACTGGGGAATGGTTGAGGAATAGGAGGCAGAAGGTTGTAGTTATTATAGTTGGAGGAAGGAGTGGGGTACCTCAAGGATTTGTGTTGGGTCCTATACTTTTTTTAAAAGTTATAGTTTTTATTGGCTTTTAATAAATTGTGTATTAATGATATATATTTTAAGGATACAGAAACCAAAATAGGAAGTAATACAAACAAGGATATGGTAGGTAATCAATATGAAGTTAAGATGCAGTACATTTATCATAACATCTATTGCATCTCATCATCTTTCTGTATATACAGGTAACGTGCACCAGAAGAAGGAAAAGAAAGCGTATTAAACACACCAGCGGTCAGCTGTGTACCGGCCGCCCCTCTGTCACTGCTGAGCGTTTTTTTTTATAATAGTAGTAGTTGTACTCCCTGATGGCAGCCCTGTGTGTAAGTGTGTGTTAGAGTGTTAGTGTAAGTATGTCTATGTTAGCCTGAGTGGGTAAGTTTCTGTAAGTGTGAGAGTGTGTGTAAATATGTGTGCCAGTGAGTATGTTAAGTAGGGGGAGGCGAGGGGCAGATGGGGTCACTGGGCTTTACATGCCCCCAGCTTTACAAGGTGCCAGCCTGATGGTAAATATACAGTCTATACTGCCACAGTCTATACTTCCAAAAGACTCGGCTCTCAGGGCTATCCACTGAAAAATCACCCCATTGCAAATATGCCCAATTCTTGTGGGACCGTTTTTTTTTTGCTTCTCCAATACGAAAACACTGCCACTTGGTGGTCAAACAGTGCATAGCGCTGACATGCTTTTATGTGTGTCGCTTGGTATTTTGGGGAAAACAAACAAAGAAAAGAACAAATTCCTTATGATAATTGTACTAAATATATATAAAAAACAGTTCAAAATGTGGTATTCTGTAAGACCCACACCAAAATAGACAACAGCCATATATGTTTTTTGGACTAATGTAAACTTGTTCCGGATTCCTCCTATAATAATTTGATGAGAAGATCACACATTCTCCATTTTAATGGAACATCCAGTATCATTCCAAGAAGCTTTTTTAAAGTTATGCTTTCAGTAAACCTACTGACAAACTAATTGTAGACGATACGTGATGTCAGCTTCCCGAGATACAATGTTATCGACCCTTTGAAATGCATATCTGCAATCCACAGCAATATATATCAAAAAAGCTGATTTTCACGGCAGGAAATGATAATGTATATGTAGTTCCAGAATTGTCTAGACTTCACTTTTTTTCACAGACAATATATAATTGCATTTTCCCTTTCCTTTTTCTTTTTTGCAATATCCTTCTTTGACAAGAGACATCCTGATGTTTTTTTTTTTTTATCGAAATTTGAAAACCATTGTAAAGACAGAAGTTCTGCCCAGGAACAGACGGCTATACACACGTTATCACTAAGAGCTCCCGAACGTACCATTACTACGTAGACATCCTATTCTATAAGGAAGCAAGCATGTCTGGATGATTGCTAGACGTTAATAATTTTCCTGTGTTTGCAAATTTGTATTGGATTCCATTTATAAAGTGAAATGAATAATCAACAGGGAGTCATTATGGCAGGAAATGTACCATCTCTGAAAGCAACATATGTTTTATTTGGAAGGGATAGATTTTTTTTTAGAGAGGATTTCCTCATGTCCCATATTTTCAAGCCGTATAACACGTTTCTTTGGGAAGCAGTAGTGGAATGCAGTCCTGTTTGGCCAACGAAAAATAATGTTAGATTGGAAAGTAATGTATAGATCTAGGCTGTCCACCTTCAGCTATTAAGGGCATAAGACACAAAACCTTTTCAGTGTAATACTAGTGGGAAGTAATGGTCATTATTCACGTTACTCAGGGAACTTATCAAGTTCTTAGAGTTAAGGAATATCTTTAATCTTTCTTTATACTCTGTTTGTAGTAAAGGAAGGCTTTAATATTTATGACCTAGAGTACTGTTGCCTTATATTGTGTTGGTCAGGAGTGATCTTTTAAGGGTTAAGGTCAGCTAGGCTTTCTTTTTTTGGGGGGGTACCCTCCACATCTGCAAGTCATTCTCAATGGTTTGGTGGAAGGTTATGGAGAACGTAGCAAAAGGCAAATGGAACCTCATGAAAGTTGATAGAACACCACGGAGCACACCCAGGGGTAAGTGACTGATCCAGAGGACAAGTAATCACTTGTGATACCCAGAACCTCAAGGTCAGGTGTGAGGCAACCCCTGCTGCAGTCTGCTATTGCACAAAGCAAAAAGAAGACTTTTCACAAAAACTTAGTGGTCAAACTAATTACTAATCCCCCCCCCCGGATTGGCTATTCTGGGTTATAGTTGATGACTCTTACATGGGAAATAAAATTAAGACTCTTTGTTGCAGTGGAGGAACCCAAGCCTTCATTGGATCCCTGAGGAGAGACCCACACTCACCCTGCGGCACTCCAAACTATTATATGTCATTCGGATGGATTGGCTGGAGGCTAGTCAAGAGACTAGAACAAAAAAGTTCTTTTCTATTTGGTCTTCTAATATTAACATCCAAAACGATGACCTTAACAGAAAGATTTTACTTACCTTCCAATACAGAGCAAGTTGTTCCACACAAATGATTCTGAACAAACCACCAAATCATACATGTGTGTATTTTGGTTATTCGTAGGGTAATTCTGTGTTCACAGTGAGGGTTAATAAGGGTAATGTTTAATACGTTCAATAAGTCTAAGAACCTTGACACTGGGTTGCTCATTACAACTCCTTTCGTTTTGAAGTTTTATTGTAACCGTACTATCGATGTGAATGTTCTGTCTTTGCTGCCGTCTCTGATCACTGCAAACGTACGGCTTCCAACTCCTTTGGCGGTTGCAGAGACCCCCTATCTCTGTAAGCATAAGAGAGGAGAAGGGTGTATTTTAGTTTAGTCGTTCCTCAAAGATCACAGATTTGTTATCGCTAATGTCTTTTGTGCAATCATATTTCAACCCTGGTTCAATAAAAAGTATTTTAAAAGAAAGAAATGTTCCCTTCTTGGTTTAGTAGACAACTACTTGGAAACAGGCCACTGGTTTGTCCACCGGGTGGCACACCTTGACATCGGATGAATGAAAAGGAGTTGGAAAGGGAGCCAAAGGGAGCCAAGTCCATTGGGAATAATAATCTGCTTGCACCAGCAAGCAAAGCATTGGATAGTTGCATTTGGGTTACAGGAAGCTTAGTCTACTTTTAATCTGTACACCACTAAAGCGCGTGAGTTATGGTAGGTAGGTAGGTAGGTAGGCTTGAAGAAATGACATTTAACAAACTTGGGAGTCTTACAAATTGGAATTACACATCCAGCTATAGAAATGTCATAAACTGTGGATTATATGAATAAGTGACTTTAGGTGAAGCACTGAACAAACGTAATAAGTGCTGCTGAATCACTGAGGGTAAAACTCCAGTTACCCCAAAACTAAAGTGAAATAACAAAGGTAATTAAAAAAAAATAAAGTCATGGAAAAAAACAAAAAACAAATCAATAAATAAAATTGTACCAAAGATATACTTCCCAAAGCTTTTACACTTTGTAGGTCAATGCCTGGCCTCTTTGTATTTCGTTTCTTTACAATGCAACTTTCAGGTGTTCCTGACGGGGTTCCTGACGGGGTGCATGAAACCAGTTTTCTCCCAAACAAACTCAGAAGGCGGATACCAGGAGGTTAAAAAGTATATATATATATATATATATATATATATATATATATATATATATATATATATTTAATCTTGAATAAAATCTTGAAAAATCTGGTAGTTTACATAAAAAAGTGGTATAAAACGCCCCGTAACTTCCGCTTGGTGTTGTGGTAGCTTTGCACACTCATATTGCATATAGTTTGTATGGACTTCTGAGTGTGCAGCTCTTCCCCTCCTGTTTTCGTCAATACGGACGACGCGTTTTGCCCCAATAGCTTCTTCTGGCAAGGAGTATTATATAAGCTTTAAAAATAAATACATAAAAAAACCTTTAATACAAATATATTTTGGCAGTGCGAACAATGTAATCAAAATCACTACAATGCAAACCTGTATGAGCAAGATAATAATAATAATACATTCAACAAGGATGACATGATAAAGGACGTCTTCAATGTCCTAAAAGGACTCCATTAATGTCTCACCCCGACCATAAATAGCGCAACAATACACTTTTTGTCAAGGGCGAGATCAGGCGCAGATACTGGATCACCATATTAATCTATATTATATATTGAAGATATCAGCATCTGTTAATACTTTCTGAAATATGCCCAGAAAATCCACACCTGAGTTTAAGCATTTTGGTCTCAGAGATTTGCAAACTTATTTTCCAGATTCACAAAACATTTCTATTTCAGATGATGGAACATCAGAAGGAAGATGTGATTGTGTGATTTCTTTAAGAATGTTTGTCCTCTAAAGGCCATCATAAATGTTCTTGGACTACGTTCTCTTGGACCAATATCACAAAGTTCATTTTTGAGTTTTTTTGTATTATTAATAAGACCCATCCTTGCGTGCATGCCTTGGAAACACTATGTGCTCTTGTAATCTGCTGTCTGAATCCATATATCTCTAAGTCAAGCCCAGGACATCACAGAGGCCTTCAATATGTGTGTGGTAACAGCGTTCACAATATGTGTGAAGCAGATCTGTGGGAGAGAAGCTACGGGCAGGGACAGGACATCAGTGCTTTCAAAAACCCAGGGATAACAAGCCCACCCTTTGTGATTTAATGGCCGACCTTGGATAAAACTAAACTACTGGAACAAGGAACCAGCTGTTGCGGAGAGTTGTGTTTATGTACTAAAAGGGTCACAGCGCTGCCCCGTTCTGACACCAAGAGAGACCATTTCCAGAAGCTGGCAGCACTCTGTCTTCACTTTTAAGTTATTTCCCCATCAGGTGACTGAAAGAAGAGAATAGCGTGCGGAAGCTTTATGTTATTCTAGATCTGAGATACTGAAGGACTAGCATTAAAACGTATACATACAATATACAATATTTTTTTTTTAAAGTACCCCGACAAAGAAAGTGTATTCTACATGTATCCTAATGATTGTTACAGAGCTTGGCATGGTTGTAGTTAATGTTCCACTCTATGGCTATTTGTAGGTTTATGGTCTCCTGGGACTTCCATGAAAACGACGTCTCTCCTCGTTGACATGGCTACCTTCTTCAGGTCTTTGTCAATGTGTTCAATGTTCAAAGCAGGAAGCCCAGATAAGAAGTGACAACTTCACTTCAAACAGCTGTTCACTTCTTCCATATGAAACCATGTGGCCTATCTGGAAAATAAACAGAAGAAATTGAAAATAAACACAGAGAATGTTAAACAAAGCATTCTTCATCCGAGGTATAGACAAACTCTTCTAATGGTAAAGCACCAGCAACAAATTCCCAGATTATGTTTCAAAATGTTTAGGATTTGCCCTTTTCTTTTGGGAAGAGGCAACAAAAGCATACATTCAATACCGTATACAATATGTATACATTGTGTAGAGGAAAATCACAGCACTAATCTAATGCCAATTATAGGAAATGGAATCTCGGAAAATAAATGTCTCCAAAATAGTTTTATAACGTGACCTACAAGCTACCATTCTTTGTATGTCGGACATCTGAATTGATCTGAGATGCATTAGAGTGCAGGGAGAGGGCAGCTTGTTTAAAATAAAAAATAGAACACCAGATTTACAGATAAATGTTTGAAAAATACTTTTTTTTTTTTTTTCAATGAGAAAGCAGATTTCTTTTACTAGCATTGTAATACTCAAATCGGAAAAAGTAACTGTGCTAAGGAAGAAGGATTTGAGGATTTTCACCATGTCGGTCCTGTAGTCATTTTCCCCATTCTTATATCAAATATTGTTTAGAATAAAAAAAATCTTGCCCTTATAAATATACACTTCTAGTGCATATGAAAATAGAAATATACTTGTCTTGAGTGTAAAAACACATTGTATGCCCGAGATTTTTGTTTATCCTTGGCACATGAAGGCAATTATAAGCAGGTGCATGTTACCTTTTGTAAGCATTTTCCCCCAAAATGTATTTTATATCATGTATACGGCAGGTTATCATATATCTTACCCGCAGCATATCACACCCTGCAGTGATTGCTGGCTGATACATACGGTCCCATGCTACGTTGTTACTATAAAAATGAAATGTGCTGCCACTCACGTGCCATTTGACAACCACTGGCTTTAAAGTGCCTGGGCTGCTTAGTCATCCCCATTGCAGCTCGGCATAGAGGAGAAAAACAAAATGTGAGCCACATCTCAGACCGGGAACGATCTACTCGGCATTGGCATCAGCGTTTTTCTGCTCAATTACAGAAGAGACTTCTCCATTAACATATTGGACCGGCCTCACCCATCAGGGCAGTCCAGAACCGCAACGCGTGGCAAGTCTCCTCTTCACAAGGGACACAGCAACCACAGACGTACGTTTCGGCCTCTCATAGGCCCCGCCAGTCTCGTCCCTGCATAAAACCCTTTGAACCCCTGGGTACATGTTTAATATATTGTTGTTCGCAATATTCAACTCTGGCGACATTCTCATTTTTTTACCCCAGGGTTGAAGTGGCACACAGAACTGACAATAGATACAGAACACTCCTTCAGGTTATATTTCATGGTGTTAAATTAATATTGTTTCAGTTATTTTTTATTTGCACTGCTATCTCCGCCTGTCTTCCACATTCTCGCTCATTAAGTAGTATCTGTAAATGACCCTGTTGCAGGGGCATTGGGCAACACAAAATACCTATGATTACCCAGAAGCTTGATGTTCCATCTTGACATTATCTGCCCGTTGTGTAATATGACTGGTTTTCATCAACCCTTATTCAGGTTGTAGCTGGATACCTTTTGGAAAACGGATAGGGGATATTTAAGAAGACATAACGCAAGTCAGGCTGTACGAGATATGGTATCTGTGTTCCTGCAGAGACGATGAGGACATCTTTCAGAATGTATTTAATTGGGGTTCGCAAACGATTTTCACAGTTGCTATAATTCTTAGTAGTAATTTTTCTTTAGAGACGCTTTGAGGGTAGATGTGAGTGTTTGCCTTGCAGACACATAGAAAACAAATCTCCTTACTTCTAAAGTTCATGGCTTCTCTTCAGCTTCCAAGCATGACCACCGCTGATGCCCTGCCTCCCAACAACTGCAGCTTGCGCAGCGCTTTCTACTGTTTCTGGGATATTTTGCTGCTGAGGGATTATTTGCTGCTGCAGATTATTCATTAGAGCTGAGGGCCTATAGGCACATGCCTAGTGGGCCCAAAGGATAATCCCTCAATGAGTATGTGGAGGCATTTACACTATTTCTCCTATAGCTTTAGTTGATGAACAAATTATTATTATTTTTATGATTATTTATTGTTTTATATAGCGCCATTAAATGTTGTAAAGTCAGGTATTCAAAAATGTCCTTCTTAATCGCATTGGGCAACCTGTGAGCTATGTTTCCGAGTGGCGTGTGGGAGTATGACAGGGCACTGTAGGGGCAATTTGTCATAGTAAGAGAAAAGATTGGGCTCATACACATGCAGCACTTTGAAGAACATTACATTCACTGTAGGTCATGGCACCTATTATGGGACCAGCATCTCCAAACATCAGTAGGAGTCTCTGTGTGATAATGCTCTATTCAGTATTATCACACATTGATAAATAACCCTAAAGTGTGAGGCTGATACAAAAAACACGGTCCCGTCTCAATCATTAAAAGTAAAATGATAACATTGTTACGTCTGAATTGCACTCACCCAACGCAAACAATTATTAGTGAATGCAACTCTCTTTTCTCAGCTTGGAATACCATTTAGTAAATAGGCATAGAATTCAATCTACTAATTTAACCATTTGAGGGTCCCGAGAGTTACATATGGAATAATTCCATTTCACTATTTAATTTAGTAACATGGACTTAAGGGATGTAAAAACAAAGGTTCTATATTTCTTTATTAGGGATACATTTAATTACTTAATTTTATAACTTAATTAACTAATTCATTGAATTTACCTATATTTTTTTTGCTTTTTAGTCCAAATTCAGAGATAGGCAGAAAGAGAGGTGGTTCTACCTCTTTACAGATCCCTGGTCAGACCTAACCTAGAGTATTGTGAACAGTTCCATGATGAAATGTAAACATGCTATGGATAGACATATGGCGATACTAAATTGAAGACGAGATCAAGGATCAAATAAGATTTAAGATTTTTAGGGTAGAAAAAAATGGGCAGACTGGATGGGCAGAATGTTTTTTATCTGCTGCCAGATTGCGTATTTCTGTAATTCTGCATATTGCTTATATAATGCATGGATTTATTTAGTATATAGAGATGTAAACTGATAAAAGTTATATTTAAGAGTTTAAATATTGGGAATTATTTGCAAGCAAAAAAAAAAAAACAGAACAGATACAGAACAGATGGTCACTTAGATCTAAAAATAAATATTGTATAAAGAAGAAAACGTGTCCAGGATGACTATTATTCTGTAAGTAATATTGCATCACTTTTTTTCATTATTTTAAGTTCAAAGTAGAAAAAAATAGGTAAATAACATTACAGGGGAAAGTTGTATCAGCTGCTTGGTATATATTGCAGGATATCCTGACCTTGAGCGAGAATATAATGCCTTTTCCTACACACTTGTAAACATTGCTGAAATGTACAGCTATTCTAGGAAAACATAATTGTATTAAAATTACAAAGAATTAAATATATATATATATATATATATGCTCTGTTTGGAATGCTGTGCGTAAATGCTGATTTTATTGTTGATTATTTACATCTATATAAAATATACTTTTGCATATGTGCAATGTTGCAGTATTAACAAGATTGATAATATTTGATATGTTCATTTTACAATGCTAAACATTTTTACATTTTGTACAAATTTTGTTTCCATAAAAAGATGGACAACTGCACTAAACAGATTTTTAATACTGGTATTAACTTTGGATGGAGGATAGCGGGTTTTGAGAGAGACTTGTTTGAGTGGGTTAATATTGATGACATTTTTTTAGACAGAGATGTATTATTATTATTGTTATTATTATTAATAATCTTTATTTATAAAGCGCCGAAAGATTCCGCAGCGCTGTACAAGATGAAAATTTTACAGATAACGACAAGTACAATACAGCAATTGACATACAGATACAAGAGGAATGAAGAGCCCTGTTCCTGCAGGAACTTACAATTTAGGTGGATAGGGGGGTGAGAAACAGGAGGTGAGGACTGCGTGGTAGTGAATGATGTTAATGTAGGGCGAGATAAGGGTTGTAAGTGGGTGAGAGGGAAGTTTTGATGTTTATGTCAGTGGTAGGCTTCCCTGAAGAGAAAGGTTTTTAGGGAGCATTTGAAAGAGGGTAGAGTTAGAGAGTTGGTGCTGTGCGAGAGAAGTCCTGTAGGCCGGGGTGGGAGGAGGTGATAAGTGAAGAATGTATCCTGGTGGCAGGTCCAGAGAAGAGTCTCTCGGATGATCAGGTCCCCCAAGTCCTAGCTGCACTATAGGTCAGTGACAAGGGAGATCTCTCATCTCCCCAACCGCTCTATTTACGCTATGAAGGCTGTCATATTATAACTGTTAGTAGTATTTATTGTTTTACATAGCACCATCAGATTCTGCAGCGCTGTACAAAGGGTAGACAGGACATAACAACCAGTATATAACATAACAAGATGACTTACAGAAACAACAGGTAAGGAGGGCCCTGCTTACAATCTAGCGATTTTCATATCCTAGCACTTCGTTTCTTAAAGACGCTCGTCACCTTTTATTGTATCTGGACGCTGACGAGAGTCAGGCATAGGGCGGCCCCAAAGGGAAATACGGCACATCACTGCTCATCGTCCTTACATTATATTCCGTATTGATTACACCTACATCACACTTTTATTCCAAACATTTCATATATATATATATATATATATATTATTTTTTTCACTTACAGTGATTGTGAGTGTTTGCCTATGGGTCTGAGTAGGATTGAGAGGGTATGAGACTGAGTGGGATAGTCAAGGTGTGTGCAAGAGTAGCATAAGATGATTTTAGTTAATTGTAGGGAGGCGGCTGAGGAGTGGGGCTGGATGTGGCACAGGGAGAAGAGCAGGATAGGAGGTTGAGGGGCAGGGAGGTCTTGGGGGCAAGTGTAGATGTTAGATGTTAGTGTAGATGTTAGAGGCAGAGAAGAGGCTAGACATGGCAGTAGGACTGGGGAAGGAGAACAACATCAGCTAGGACACTAGGCCCCAGGTCCATATGGTAGCACTTGTATCTACATGCATGCTACCTTAGAACATTAGGGAGAAGGGTGACGTTGATGACCTGCAAGCTTAAGATGACAGGCTGAGAGAACTTAAGTTCTTGTGTGCAGACAAGCTAGCCATTGCAAGAAAGCCTTCTTCAAGCGAGACAGAAGACAAGGGTTTAATGAGATCCACATATGGATACATTTATTATCCCATATATAAGCAGGTACAGGCGATGTCCAAGAATTTTATTATGAGACTAGGGTGTCCGATCATGCACATATTCAATGAAACGCTATTCTATTACACAGTTTTGCATAAAGTAAAACTTGTCGGTTTTAGATGATAGAAATTGTAATCAAACAATTACACAAAAGCCACATTTGGTCACCCCTGCAAGTATTTTGTTTTCAAGTACTTCAATTTTGCAACTAATTAATAAGACAAACGTATGAAAAAAAAAATATTGCAGAAATGTTTTCCAAAAGTATTCAATATTCAGTAAACTACTTCCAAATTAATTGTACAACATTCACTTCTGTAATTGTAAGTTGGGTAAAACCTCTGTACATTGTGGCAATCAGAGCAAGCTTTGTGATGTGAATTTTATAAATTGCGATATGAATTTTATAAATTGTGATATGAATTTTTGATACCTGTAATTTTAGAGTACAATTGTTAAATCCACCCAGATTCCCAACATCTCAAATTATTTTTGTTTTGGTTATATGAAAGCTTTCGCAGAAAGGGAAATCATTTACAGGGAAATTCTGGGAATGGACACAAAGGGCCAGTTTAGCTCCTTTTTCTGGGATGGACATTTCAGTAATCAATACACAATCATCACCAAATTAGTCGCATACTTTCAAACTGGTATGTGAGACAATGATTGTTATAAGTCCTATTGGAATGCAGAACAGATGACAATACTCGGAAACAGACTTTCATCCAAATACAAAAGGCTTATGAATATTTTTGTTGGGGGGGGGACTCTACATATTAAAGCCATTTTGCAGTTTTAGACATTTTAAAAATTATTTTTTGATGGCGAACATTAAATATATTGTGCATTTAGTTAAAAGGCTGAGATATGCGCTAGGGTTAAAAAAAATGTTTTTTTAATAAAAAAACACATATATGACCTTATTGTCTATAGTACGTAAAATATTGCAGACTAGTAACGCATAAACTGCAGATCACAATAACGATGTAAGCCAAAAATAGCCTAATATAGCCTAAGAAAAATGTTATCAACTCAGAAATACTACTCTTTTACACCTTAACGGGTTGTATAAAATATGATGGGATGACCACTGGCAAGTTTTAGCCATCAAAAATATCATGTGGCCACATGTAGAACTATATGTTTAGAATATAAATTATTCAGCGGCCTTTTGCCACGTCTGCTTTCCAAGCTGCTCATATTTTAAACTAAACATTCAGTAGAAGTTTTAAATAAAACATTTTAATAAAAGGTATTTTTGAGATATTTGTCTATAATGTAATTTGAATTGGCTGATTTTTCTATAAATTAGACAACGATCGTTACTTATATATGTGTGCATATGTGTGTGTGTGCGCAAGCGAATGCATTGTTTGCTTCGCATAAAGCCCTAAAGGGCTTAATTGGGCATCTCACTTTTGTAGCTGGAAAAAAATGTATTTTCATATTAAATCTGAAAATACATATTTGATATACATATCAGACGGTGCCATCTTATTTATAACCCCGAAAAATATAAACCAAATAATCTGGAACAAATGCAAATAAATAGTTACGTAAAAGCCTTGCATTCTTATGTCAATGCAGCTAGAAATGCAACTTGTACAACCACGCTAACACACACGTGCTTGCGTTACACCTCCTGTATTAAGTATACAACATTGTAGACATTTTTGGCATTCCGCTTTAAACAAACGCAGTTTTTATGCTGATAGAAGTAAGTTATTCTACAAACAACTAATGGAAGGTTTATGGAAAGTTGCCAGTTGTTTATTCTTGCCATTGTTAACGTGCGGTTGGAAACGGACAGACTGCACACGCAGGGTAAACCATATGCCGCGCAAAACATTTTTGTCCATGGGTAGGCAGTCACTGTATGCCAATTTCCCCAACCATTCCATCAAAGTCAATTAGAAAGCAGCCATCATGTCCATGTAATTCCAAGCACACTTCCTCTCACCTCTCAACGGAAAGGCCGGCTGCTGGACAGAGTTTTCTCCCAGGCCTTTGAAAGGGTCCCTTGTTCTTTTTCTTGGTTTGAATGCAACAATTATCAGTAATTATTGGGAAATGAGCAGGAGTCAATGCAATTCTGAAGCCACCCAGAATAAACTAAGCATTGTTGAAGGGTCATTCGAGGGCCCTTGGTAGCCCCATGTTTTAGATTAACATTCTCAAATGGTTAGATTTGACAGTTTCCTCCTTGATTCTTATTTGAGAACAAGCATTCATGCCGCTTGAAGATAAATCAGTTCTGAATTCAAACCTTCTGGTGAATTGTTACTATAATTAAAACATTATATTCTTTGTAATCACATCGTTCCACCTCACATTTCTCTTTTCCTTCATTGTATTCTTTCTGGGAGTATTTAAAAGATCAGGGGGAAAAATGATCAATTTGTATGTTCTGGAATGTTCTCCGTTAGTACCAGGTTCAAGGTACGCTTTCTTTCACATAGTGATATAGCCGACTTAAAAACTTTGAGAATAATTTTGATACCAGGTGAGAAAATGGTAAAAAGTTATTAACTTCCTACCTTTCTTTTTTTTCCCCTTCAAATTAAAAACGAATATTTCACTAAAAATGCTAAAACAAAAACCCAGAATTAGATATAATAGAATTTCAGATACCTGACAGAATTATTGTAGTTTAATACAGTAAATATCTGTAATATCTGTAGTGGAATTCCGGAAATAAAAATTTGTCCAATTTCGTTCATTTTTTTTTTTTTTTTTTTCCAATTTGATTTTGGTGTTAAAAAACCCTACATTCATATTACACCTTACTTTCATTAAAATACTGTTTTAATAGATTTCCAATTGGGAATTTTAAAATGTAGATTAAATGAATCGCAGCTAAGTCTAACTGCACAGAAAAATCTATTTTTTTTGCTTATTTTTATTACTTTTTGTTATTTTTGCTTCATGTTCATTGCTTTTTCCTAATTATTGATCAATGGACTTTTGTTATCACTAGATGCTGTTATGACTGTCGTATTCACCTTTTATGCCTTCTCTATAATATCATTATGACCCGAGGTGTAAGATTACACCAGTGGTTACAATGGCCTTTTTTTAGTAATCACAGCAAAGTCAGCAAGACGCGATTCTCACATATCCCAGATAAATGTAAACAGCCTTGGTTGTAAGGAGGTAAACCACTTTTAATTGTAGCTTTCCCAGGCCTCTTTGGCCCTTTGTATATTTATACTAACTAATTATATTATAGTAAAAAAAAAAAAACAGTTCACTGATTAGTGAACACATTTCAACACTTTTTTCTCTCGTAAATAACTCAATAAGGCATTCTTACTTTAGTTCATTACATACCATTTTCCTCAATGTCTTCCAAACTTAAGTGGGGGGGCTTGGTATAAAATACACCAAGAAGTACCCCATCTTTCTCATTATCCCATTTCCAATATGGTTGAAAGACTTCAGAAGATATGTCTTGTTCAAAATGATCAATGGTCGCTGGCTTCATTTGCCCACAACCAACATGGCTACTACGTGACAGCGAGCTATTATTTATCATGCATATGATCGATATCAGCGCCTAGGGACAAGTCTGCTTTGGCGTAGATGTCCTAGCCATAGGTTTTTCTGCATATGACATACTGTTTTGTATTGTTGCAGAATAGTACGATAAACAGTTTCCTCCATAAAATTGCCAACAATGGTAAATGAATCACTATGTCAAGATTGTTTACTACATCACATAGAAAGGCGACTTTGAAGTGGAACAATAATGTTATGATTTCATTACAGTACAATAGTGGAGACGTTCTTTAGCTGTCTCCATAGAACATTAATTCCTTGAATACTTAGTCTGGGTTTGTAATATATATATATATATATATATATATATATATATATATATATATATATAAGAACTCATAAATATGCTGTCTTTAGCAATTGAGTGAGAAATATTAAGGATACTAAAGTTTTCTTTAAAATGTTATTTTGAAGGCTATGTAAATCTTAGTTACCTGGCTATGCTAGGCCTGTTACATTATTCCGTAGCGCTGTTACAATCAGTGAAATAATTTAAAATCACACACAATAACAAACTGGTACAAAATGAAGAGGAGGGCTCTGCTCTTGGAGCTTACAATCTAGTCGGTGGTTGAGGAGGAAGCAGTAGGAGAGGACGGCTTGGATGGGGGTGAGTTGATGGGGTCCAGATGATCTGTAGAGGTTGTTGGTTGTTCAGATGGGTTGATTAGAACGCTGGCTGAGTGTTATGAGGAAAGGTTGTACCTTTCTTGAAAAAGATGGGTTTTCAGAGGGAGAAAGTCTGACGGAACCGAGAAGGGACTCCACAGAAGGGGTACAGCACAGTAGGGTGGAAAACTGAGCAAAATCTTTGGTAGATACCTGGTGCAGTTTTTCGGACAATATGAATTAACATTATCTAGAAATACCTGAGATTATGTACACAACCATGAACAAGTAATATGTCATTTCGGTTGGCCATTTGATGCTATCAGCCTACGTAAGCTATTACACGCTAACTTTAAATCTGAAAGTTATCATACTAACCTTCAAGCTACATTTTTGGGTATCAATTTACAGGGGGTTTCAAAAAATTCTGTTTCTTTTGGGTTAATTATTATAAATGTATACAAATTTGCAATCCATAGATTGGCAGCACATTTGCCACCTGACCTAAGAGAGTTAAAATCTGTAAACTATATGAATACATATAACGTACATTTCTATGGCATTTGGCTTTGATATCTGTGTTTATTTTAACTCTCTGTATTGAAACGCACCCCGGCATCATTTTCTCCTTAATTATATTGTACGCAGCCAGCTTCAATGTTCTCATATCATGCGGATATTAACGCTTGCAATACATTTGTAAGCATTATTTCTTAAATAAACTCCTTCTGATTCATGGAGATAGCCGTGAGTGTCGACATGGGATTTCTCTATGCAGTAAAAGAGGTAATTTACATCAGCAGTTACTTAGACGCCTGCCTCAGGTTTCCACGGCAACTGGAGCCATTTCACAATCAGCATCTTTAGTAACCCACCAGGTGTATCCTTAGAAATACCGTATGCGAAACACACAAATACCGTATATTTATTCAAACAGCGTTTATGATTGTGGAAGCAGAGCCTATAGCTCTAACACTCTTTTTATCTTTATGTTCTATATGACTTGTTTACATGTTTGCTTGCCGTGGCATTTCTGGAATCTTAACATAGTTTCATTAATCTATGCACTTTCCGTGATTGCATCTCCAAATTACAAGCTGCAGTCTAAAAGGCCAGCAAAATGTCACGTCGTGTTAACAAATTGCCGCACAACCTTAAAGCTCCCAATAATACACAGTTACGGTAACGAATGTCACATCCAGGCTGGGAAACTCTCGTGTACAAACACCGGTGTTATTTATTTAAAGGGACAATATACTCTCT
This sequence comes from Spea bombifrons, assembly GCF_027358695.1. Classification (NCBI taxonomy): domain Eukaryota; kingdom Metazoa; phylum Chordata; class Amphibia; order Anura; family Pelobatidae; genus Spea; species Spea bombifrons. Next base: position 110,374,552 of record NC_071089.1, read on the forward strand.
AGCCCATTGCTACAATGGATGCAGCTTTCATGTCTGTGAAAGTAATCTTTGATGCTGCTAGTCTTGTAAACAGTTGGGACATAACTTCGAAGTAGTCCGGAAATTGTCTGAAAGTTGCTCTTTAAGCCCGTTGGAACCCATCATGTGACATAACTTTTTTTTATCATAATGCATGGTGTCGGACTGTGGATGACTAGGCTGCCCTGGTCCTTTAAGGCCAGCGGCCAGCAAATGACATAGGTGGTGCCACCGGCTGGATACACACGGACGCACGTTAAGTTTTTACACGCACGCGTGTGACAGGCATATCCAGCTGGCAGGCACACATGGGACAGCTGCCACCGGAGCGGCAGCATCGGTAAGATGGTATTTGCCAGGTGTGCCCAATGGCCAGTCTGGGCCTTATGACGCATGCAAGGCTTCAGCATGCATTTAGATGCCAGTGAATGTGTTTTGGTAATTCTTATCCTCATTTGCAAGTTTCTGCATTCCTGCAGGAGATTCCAAGGAAGTTTTCATCTCTGCTTCTATAACAAAGGTAAATGGCGGACTGGATGATAAAGTGGTTCTTATCTGTTGCCAAACATACATTCTATGAAAAAAAACAAAAACAAAATAAAGAAGCAGAAATAAAACTAAATGTAATTAGTATAATGTTAAAAAAATAGTTTTCTGATCCATTGCATTCTTAAATGGGTGTGCACCTAAATCCAACATACCCAAATATTTGGTCTTTTAAAACCGTGCCTCATATTCCTAAATCTAATTTCTGAATTTTAGTAGTTTGCCAAGTACACCCTACATCAGGCAAGCTTTCTATAATAACCAACTCATACATATTAGGAAGATATTGATGTACTCATTAATTATTTAAAGAAAAATATTGATATGACATCACTTGCCTGTGACATCACTCTAAATCCATGGAAGGATGCAGTGGCGTTTCAGACTGATCCACACATCCTGCTATTTTGGATTTCATCCAAACCCAACATCCTCTTTGAGGTTACAGGTCATATAAAGGCCTTTCACAGTTTGTTACTGTAATCTCTACATTAACATTATCTTCTTTAAGGACCACAATGGTGTTTAAATCAGCAAAAGAACATTCCACCCTTCCTGTATTTTTTTTTTCTAGGATCGTACGTAATCGCTAATCAGTTCTATTTATGTTCTTGAACAATTAATCAATTGAGCCACAAATTCAAAAACAGGCACTTTTATTAATTTGTTTGAGTCGGTTTAGATATTGCAAATGAAACAATGAAGATCAAAGTCACTGGTAAACAAAATGAGTCAAATTACATAATAGTTGCATTTAGTCTAGATGTTGGGTATTTGGGAATTATGGTTTCTGACACTATGGAATTTTCAAGGTTATTCTTTTTTTGTTATTTTATAACCATTTAAACTGAGAAAACTGAAAAATTATTACAACTTATTACAGAGATGAAATCATATGGTTTGTCATTTGTTCTAAGGTATGAATTTTGGTAATAAAGTATAATATAATATAAATATCAGTTTTGTTTGTTTTCTCTCAAATGATTCCAATTATTGATAAGTCAGGCCGCATATTATTTTTTATAGATAAAATTAGCAAAATCATTTTCAACAAATGCAATAATTACACCTGATACTAAGTGATAAAAGTAGTAAAAGTAGTAACGCCATTTCACCAGGTCAGATTAGCATCCAGGGAACCCCTAGGTAAAGTACAATTAGATTTTGGAGAGATGGTGTTGACTCAATCCTTGGCTTCGACCAGTTCCTCGAGAGAGGATGAACACAAGATGGAGGAGATCCAGAAGTGGAACCTAAAAGCGTATACTCCTACCCTGTTACTTTTTCCCATGTCCATCAAGAACCATGCTAAAATATGATTTATATGATAAAACGTAATTATTTCCCCCTTACTTTTTGTAATGTGAAACGTTCTCTAAAAAATTACCTGTTCAGAGAAATGTACAATTTATCCTTCTAATACTCACAACCTGCCTATTTTCAATTTTATTGTTAATTTTCATTTCTTCTTTATTTTCATACCTGGAAATCCACGTTTGAAGGTTTGTGGGTCTATAGCATACAGCGTATTTATAGGATGATGTCATACATCAAAAGACACTTCAAACAACCTTATAGATTTTCCTAAATACAATAATGACTGAAATAGTCAAAACACACTTTCTAATCGCAATAAAAGGGCAATTCTGCTGATCTGATTGTCTTAACATGTTAAATTTTAGGGTCTAAGTTCTTCCTCTATAAGGTAATTGGGTGCGAGCGTGTTTTTCTATATATAATCCACAGTTCACCAGCTGGTACTTAATAGTTTAAATACATTTAGCCATCCACAATATCTCATGGGTGTACCTCTGTCAGGGGAGGGCTGGCAGCCTAAGGCCTGGGGGGCAAGTCACGTGAAGTGACTCCGCCCCCTCGCACTCACCTTTCACCCCTCACCTTTCAGACTGCTGGAAAACTTACCTAAACGGCCGCTGGGTGCTGATGCCACCGGCCGGAGCTACTTTAATCCTTTTTTTTATTTATTTAATATGCCGGATCGGCTTGCCATATTAAAAAAAAAAAAATAAAGTATTAAAGTAGCACCGGCCGGCAGCATCAGCACCCAGCGGCCGTTTAGATTCGATTTCCAACAATCTGATGGCCGCATAGTGATGGCAGCAGCGTGAGGGGTGAAAGGTGAGTGCGAGGGGGCGGAGCTTTCACCCCTCACGCTGCTCCCATCACTTGGCGGCCATCACATACGGCAGCTGGGTGCTGATGCCGCCGGCCGGCGCTGCTTTAATACTATTTTTTTTTTCATTTAATAGCCGATCCGGCTTGCCATATTACATTTTAAAAAAACGTATTAAAGTAGCGCCGGCCGGCGGCATCAGCACCCAGCGGCCGTTTAGATTATATTTCGGGCGGCCTGGGGGGCAATTGCCCCCCTGCCCCCCGGCTCAGCCCGCCCCTGACCTCTGTAGAAGGTACAGTCCCTTCTTGAGTCCCAAATATCTCCAGCTGTTGTCGCTCTTTTGTAGGAGCTTGTGATGTTTGTTTAGTATATGCTCTACCTGTGTTTTTACATTTAATTGTAAAATACTTTATTCCTCTTACAAATGCCCTACTCAATTACTCAAATAGCTTTCAATAGGTCACCAAGTCAGATACAAAGTCTTTTTTACGCTACCCCCTCCATAACACCACCTAACACATGAGTGTTTCTCTTTGGCATTCTAAAAAAAGGTATTCATTTAATTTTATATTATTTTCATTTTATGATTTCTAAGTTGTTGTTTTTTTTTATCACATATCAGTCAAATTTGCTAGGTTGAATAACCCTGAACTATGCCCGGAAATAACTTTCCAGGAGCCTCCATGTGTCAAAACAAAAGAGGCCTCCTTACATCTTAGTTTCACAGATTCCAAATATTGTGGGAAGAATCCCTGGCAATTAAGTGACTTGATACAGCTCTTTGAAAAGAAATGAGGCATCACTGGGACGGTAACCTGGGGTACCGGAATGTGAAGAATCCATCAAACTGTTTATTTAAATATAGGAATTCGCAAAGCAGGTTCTGGGATGAGGAAGTTTCACGTAGTCTTGCTTGGTCTTTTTAATGGGGTTCATTGGAAAATAAACAAAAAAATTTTATATGGACTTTTCTTTAGAATATGTGTTTTACTGTAATTGTGGAATGAATAGCAATGTACAAAGCCTGTCTATAGATAGTGTTTATCAAAATTAGTGTGTTTTGAGCTTGAAAAATCACAGACGCATTTAATGGTTAGATATTGATAATGGGAAATATTAACCCACTGGGAACTTTCATGGATAAACTATGGCACATTCTGGCCTAGGTCATATCTATGGTCATTTATAAAGCAAAGTAGAGAGCTAGGATGTACTATCTCAGTGTTCCGGAAAAGAAGTCCCCACTTGCTGCTTATTTGTTGTGTAATTTACTGTATTGCGGCAATTATAGGCCACATTTTTTAGCTAGTTTAAATCCTTAAATTAGGGGTGCGGCCTATAATCGGGGTTTAGATATTTAGGATAGTGAGCAGTGTATTTTTACCTCTCCAGTGCTGTCTCAGATCTCCATTAATGTCTCCCTACCTTCTGTGCTGACTGCTTCAGCGTCCCCATGTCCTTTTCTGCAGCTCCACCTCTTCTCTTGCCTTTTCTTGTTCTTCTGTTCTTTTTCATCCCCTTCTCCAAGATATCAGCTCTGTTAACCAGGACCCCCCAGAGAGCTACCTCAAAAGCGTGGCACTGTTTGGGGCTAAAAGATACATATTGTTTGGAGGCAAATATGGCACTGATAAGTTGTTCTAAAGCAAATATGGCACTGACACACTGTTTGGGGGCAAATATGGTACAGGCAAGCTGTTTGAGGACACGGATAGCACTGGCAAGCTGTTTTGGGGCAAAGATGGCACTGACACATTTTTTGTGGGCAAAAATGGCACTGACAAGCTGTTTGGGCACTAAGATGGCACTGACGGGTTGTTTGGGGACAAAGATGGCACTAGTACGTGTTTTGATGACACTGACAGGCTGTATAGGGGCAAACAGGCACTGTGGGAAGTTGGCGACATTTAACTTGGTGAAGTCGAGGGGCCTCAAGAGGTTAACACTTTAAGGATAAATCACAGCCACACAACTGCTAAAGGTAGCCATATATATATGCATGGAAAACCTGAATGGACTTCATTATAGGAAATTTGGGGTTACAATGTTTAAAAGAAAAAAAATTAAAAAGAAAAATCCTAATTTGCCATCAGAATAAAAACATGTGCTTATGAATGTCGCCTTGTGTGTGTGTTTGTTTTTTTTTTTTTTTACAATATTTTGGTATAAGCCTTGTGTTTTTCTGTAATACACAAAATTCCATGAACCCAGGAGCACTGACAAGTAAGCTGAGAAGTGTTCTTCTGTCTAGAAGTAACCTTTTCCTCTTGAAGGTCTTGACATGAATGCTTTGTTGCTTTTATCAGTTGGTGGACTCAATCTTTGTGGCCACTTTTATCTGACTTAACCGTGGAGGTTAAATTACTGTTCAAACATTTGTACATATTCACAGACACAAGATAAGCACACGCATGGGAAGAATGATATGTCTAAACCGGTAATGTAATAGGTATTTTAATTAAAGATTCTTAGCTTTCCAACCCTACTCTATGCACTTAGCGCAGCTACTAACTGTTTCAACGAATGAAGAGCTTTCCAAATCCTACATGGTTTTACAGATGAAAAAAAAACAATACATACATACTAAAATGCTACCTTAAGTGAACATTATGGAGAATCCATTTTGGATTATTTTTCTGTCCCCCGAGCCGCTTGGCTTAGTACTTTTACCCCCCCCCCTAAATTATAGAAAATATAATAAATTACTTACTAATTACTTTAATACGCATTCTCTGTTGGTGAGGGTCAGTTTGGGACAGTATTCTGTCGCTTTAGATTATCTCTCCACAATTGTTATGTTGCTAATTGTTTTTTATTGGTTCAGGCAGCCTTTGGGAGGGGAGGGGAGGAGAAGGAAGAGAAATCCAGGACAGGAAATTCATTAGATAATGATGATGATTGTCCCATATGCAGCCACAAATCCTAGCAGTGAACTTTGAAATTAAATATCTCCAAAACAGTTACATTGATTGCCAAACAAAAAAGCACAGACTATAATATGCCCATTGTACAGCGCTGTGGAATATAATGGTGTAATATAATAATAATAATAATAATAAAATAAAATTCAATAAAGCAGCAACAAAGTATAAACTGAAATATAACATTTCTTGTATAAAAGATTTTGAAGGCAATTGATTATTATTTTTAAAAATTTACCTTTAATGACGTCATTAATTATGTAAAATACATTTTAGTCTGATTCATTCCCCCCTCCCAAATTTGATGTACCAGTATCTTCCTAACTTAAAATATGCTACTTATGACATTTTTGCTGTCGTGAAGGCCTGAAAACAATTAGAGAAGGATCCTCTTAGGTAATCCAGTAAAAAGGAGTTTGTTAAATAACCCTCTTTACTAAGACCCATACATAATAGAGATTGTGTTCGGTCATACATACAGAAAGCAACAACTGAAAGGACTTACCATCTACTCGCTCAGATATGACAACTTCAAAAAATGGCAACGGTATCGCCAGAATGGCATACATCTCTCCTAATGTTTACTGATTACTCACCCTTCGGAGAAGGATGGCATTTATTCAGATATCTACAGCTCTCCGCAAATGTAGAGTGCCCTACAGCTGTCGTTTTCCATCTTAAATTATAACAATGTGGAATGCGTCATTATAGACAGTTATGTTACTTGAAGAAGGCTGTAAGCTCCTCTGTCAATGGGGCGATTAAGCTACAAAATACAAGTAAAGTTTCCAGGGTTTGGTTGATGGTACCAAGTTAGAGATTGATAATGAATTCTGACGCCGACTGAAAAGGACTTAACATCACCTTGTCCAGGTGTAATAACAAGGTTATATATATATATCCACAACATGATATTATACAACTAATTTGTCACTTGTACACACTGTAGAGAAGGAGGGAATTTATTCTCATATCTACAACTCTTCAAAAAAATCAGGAAAACTATCACTTTTGCTCAAAAGAAGTAAACCTTTTTTTATTAATATATAATAAATGTATATCCACTGAATCCATCCCAGGTTCTAGCCTCCTGCGGAGGTCATTGTCAGTAGACATTTAGTGTTTATATTTTCACATTTTTATGAAGTTTAGTGATAATTGATGACCAGGAGAAGTTCACTCGGGGTTGGCCCGTTATTGGGTTTATTAAATTTTAAAAAGTCCCAAACTATATGTAGAGAAATCTGAGAATCATTACCGGTTAGTTTGCATGAGATGCACATTCTCTATCCTCATTTTCCAAAACTGAAAAAGACACAGTAAAATGTATTTATATAAACACTTATATTCATATTAGTCAATCCCTTTGTGACTGCTGCCCTTGAAGGGCTCAGGTGAAAAATAATTGCCTGGAAGGTTATGCATTGAATGAAATGTTCTCAGCCTGTGTGTAATTAAAATGATTTCACTTATAGATAAACTCCTCAAGCTATAAAAAGAGTCCCCATGTGCCCATGCTATATGGGGGGAAGGAGCATGACTGCTGACCTAAACTAATTGTAGGTCAGTGGTGCAAAAGTAATTCCCATGGATGGTTTTGGCAAATATTTTTTTCTTCAGTGGACATGGACACCATTCACGTTACCAGTAATTGATCTCAGTACACTGATGAATGATGGGTGTACCATCTGTAGTATCCTTCACCTATATAAATGTATGGTCTGCATAGATTAAAATACGCAATATGTACCTGTTTAAGACCCATGGGAACAAACCATCTTAGCTTCTTGTTCACTGGATCTGCATGACCCTTAGATTTGTACACATCAAGCAAAATCAATTTGGAGAATTTTTTAATTTTGTTTCAGGCACTTATTTTTTGGACAATGAATAACATTTTTTGAACGTTTTCTGTTTGGACAAAAATTCAGACAGGTTTTTCATTTCAAAACAACATTTTCAATGAGGGGGTGATTGTCCCTGCCAGCAGGGGCGGGCTGGGCCGGGGGGCAATTGCCCCCCAGGCCGCCCGAAATCTAATCTAAACGGCCGCTGGGTGCTGAGGCCGCCGGCTGGCACTACTTTAGTACTTTTTTTAAAATTTAATATCGCAAGCCGGATCGGCTATTAAATGAAAAAAAAATAGTATTAAAGCAGCGCCGGCCGGCGGCATCAGCACCCAGCGGCCGTATGCGATGGCCGCCAAGTGATGGGAGCAGCGTGAGGGGTGAAAGCTCCGCCCCCTCACCTTTCACCCCTCACGCTGCTCCCATCACTATGCAGCCATCAGACTGCTGGAAATCGAATCTAAACGGCCGCTGGGTGCTGATGCTGCCGGCCGGCGCTACTTTAATACTTTATTTATTTTTAATATGGCAAGCCGATCCGGCATATTAAATAAATAAAAAAAGGATTAAAGTAGCTCCGGCCGGTGGCATCAGCACCCAGCGGCCGTTTAGATCAGTTTTCCAGCAGTCTGATGGCCGCATAGTGATGGGAGCAGCGTGAGGGGTGAAAGGTGAGTGCGAGGGGGCGGAGCCACTTCACTTGACTTGCCCCCCAGGCCTTAGGCTGCCAGCCCTCACCTGCCTGCCAGACTTACTTCAAGCAGAAGCATTTCATTAAGTTAAGGAGAGGAAGGTGAGGGGGAAAAATGAACAAACAGATAATAAATATTCGGAAGTTTCTCATTCATATTTGTTTGTTTCATTGGGGATCCAGCCTTGTTTTTTGAGATTTGTACAGATACATGAATTGGGCAAAGTTTATTAATCATCTTGTATGTTAGTGCCATCTAACATATATGGGTATGTTCACGGACTAACCTTGGTTCTGCTTGGTCTTGTGTGAGTGTGCATTGAGTTTTCTGGGGGGTTTTTGTACTTCAGCAACAGCTGAAGGGCTTTTCCTTGTCTTTACCTCATATTTTTCGGGAGACTTCCTCCTTGCTGAGTTTACATTAAGCCAAATATACAGAATTCTTAAATGTTTGATGCATGAGGGGTAATGATAGTCGAAGTGTCCATGGCAAGGTTTATGAGGGTACATAGGACATCATTACATTGACAGACCCTGGTAAAAGTCCACCATGACCCATGTTGGTTTCCTATGCCTGTCTAGTGCTAATATGATTAAGGACCTAAACAGTTAAAATTTCTTCTGAAATAGTGACTTTTTCCAAGCTTGGTTTCTGCACAATAAAAAACCCCCAGAATTTTACTGGTCACAATTGCTACTCTAGCATAGCAATTTATTTAATCCTACACAGCAGAAGTGAGACCTTTGATCATTTTTATTAGTCTCCCACAAAACAAAAATTATGGTTCAACAATGAAACTAAATCCTATAGGGTATTTGCATCCTGTTGAATTATCTTTTAACAACAAAGTATTTTTTCGATATGAAAACGAAATTCTGAGACAACTGACCATGCACCTGTTGGAATTAAACTCTTTTTCTTGAGAACTAGATTTGAGATATGAATGTTCCCATGAATATTTTGTTCCACTACTTAAAGGAAGTGCCAGCACATGTAAAAATAACAGGGTCTCTGGAATTTGGGTTGTAAAATCTAGAGAACAGGACCATTGACACCTTCTGAATTTTTTTTTCACCTAGATGGTCAAATAATTACAAATTATGTGAGATGCAACACTAAGGAACCTGTTCCCAGAGGCGTATCTAGGGTATGGCACCTATGGCTCGTGCCATAGGCGCCATTTGAAGGGGGCGCCAGTGAGCGGCTTTCAAACGCCGTCTTTTTTTTTTTTTTGATGCGGAGGAGAGAGAGGGGCGCCTAGCAACCGCTCGGCGCCCCTAATTCTCCTCCACGAGGCCTCTACCTCCGTCCCGGTCCCGAGCGACGTAATATGACATCATATTTCGGCGCCCAGCAGCGAAGCAGCGGGCACCAACGAGCGGCTTTTAAACACTGTATTTTTATATATATGGGCAGCAGGGGCTAGTAAATGGGTTTTAGATATTTGGACAGGGGCGCAATTTCAGTGCTTGCCATAGGCGCTATTTTCAGTAGTTACGCCTCTGCCTGTTACTGCTATATAAACAAAAGCTAACAATAAGACTGTATGGTGGAATTTATGCCCGTTTCTAGAAATCTTTTTTTCTGGAGCTGGTTGTGTTTGCTGATTAGCGGAAATATTTGAACTGAAGCGTGTACCACGCAGGGGTGGGCACCAACATTTCTCATGGTGGACATTTACTGGGATCTGTGATGGAGAACCTTATGATATTTTATGGACGGACACTCTGCCTATGCCACTACATTTAGCTGATGCCTCATTGACTCATGGTGAGCCCCCTGGAAACCACAAATCTTTACTTTAAAGGATGCGTTGTATCATTTTTGATACAGGACTGTTCCTTAATTCTCTGCAGTTTAGGCCCCAAGTAGTAGTGTGCCAACCCACACCATGGTGGGGAGTCTACTTGGCTGGAGCGGCAAATCGGGCGAGTATGTGAGGAGCTGGCGTCTATTGGCCCATCAGGTATTCACTGGGTGTGCCAAATGGCTTGTCCAGGTTTGCTTCCAACTTCTCATCTGTATATAGAATTAACAAACTAATTAGAAGTACAAAAAATAAATAAATTAGAATCAACTTTGGGACACTTTGGTAATGTTCTGTATTGCAAAAGTACTCAATTTACCTTTTATTCCTGTTAATTACATGAATCTCAATGGCCCAATAGTTTAATATTACAGGATGACTCGAGTACAACAATCATCAATAATGATATAATTCACTGTGTGTGGTATTCAAATTAAAAACTTTGGATTACCAAAAAAAAATGTAGAGGAGATGATTATTTTTGGATTTACCAAAATGTAACATTTTGAGATGATTTTTTTTAGATTCTAATTCATGTGATGTTTATTTATGCCAAACTGGGACATCATGCCCTCTTGTTTTATCAGTTGTTGATATAAAGAAGGAAGCTTTGCTTTCGTTATCACTGTGTACATTTTTACACCCTGTTTTAGAAAGGTTCCTTAATTGATCTTTCTTCATTCCAACACCTTTTTTCCTGGGTGTAGGAGCATTTTAATCCTTTAAAAGCCGTTCTTCGTTCATATTAGCCAATACCAGTTAAATATTTATAACTGAATTTGCTCCTTTGTTTTTTTTCTTTTTCCTTTGAAATAATCACTGCCCTAAATGGAAAGTACATAGAGACAGATAATGGGTAAAAATGGAAAACGATCATTCATATGGATCTGGGTGTGGGGAACATTCCTACGTCGAGCAAACACATCAAGAGTTTCTTTCCATTCAAGCCTTGTCAGGTATCAGTACTGGAATGTTTACAACATAAGCCAGGGATTCTACAACTTTGATGTTCTTTGAAAGGATAATGTTACACGTCACTGACACAGCAATAAACAGGTTTCCTTAAAAAGATATAAATTAATACAAAAAAAAGGTTTACTCATCATAATGTTGGTAATCCTTAGAGAGGGCTGGATTTAACCATCTCCTTCAGGGCAAGCTCCCTGACGTAAATCTCTAGCAAGTAAATTAACTGCTATGAGTATCATAAACAATAACCTGGGAAAAAACGAAAATAGTGAAAGACTGATTTGCATGAATTTTTTTTTTAAATAGATGTACAACAGCGTTTAATTGTCTGTTATCATGAGGATAATATAGTGGTTTAGTCAATGATGTGGCCCGGCGCTTTAAGGCCGGTGGCTGCTTAATGGCCGCTGACAGCTCGGTAGGCAGCACATAATGTTGTAATGCTCACGGGGCGCGTGGCTGGGCATATTTAACCGGGGGCCGCACACTGCAGCACCAGATCTGCCTCTGGAGCAGTAGATAGGGTGCGTATAGAGAGATGTTGGGCAGGGGCGCACCAAGCTGGTGTGCCAGATGGCCAGTCCAGGCATATTCATCTTCACATTTTGCCAAGGCTGAAGCACAAAATGCCCCCCCTGTTGCTTGTGACAATCCTTCATAGTGTTAATGGGCATAGTGTTCGGGAGGTCGGTGGCCTTTTTTTGAAGTGGCCTGTTGAGCAGCGGCGCTACAGGAAGCCTGATCGCCTAATAGGTGCAATTGGCTTCCTACTTTGTGTGCCGCCTGAACCTGCCACCCTAGCCCTACGCCAGAATACACCAATGGGTTAATGACATTATGATCAAGAACTAACCCTTACTCCACTGAGAGAGTGGTAGATAAGTGGAACAACCTCCCAGCAGTTTGTTAAAATGCAGTACAGTGAGGGAATCTAAACATACCGTAATCAGGCAATACAAAATGGAAATTGCCAGACTATATTGTCTGAATGGTTCTTATTTGCCATCAAATTCTATATTTTTGTGTTTCTAAGAGATCTGATGTGAAATCATGATAGTGTGCTTTTAATAGACAGACATTAGGCAAATTCCAAACATTACCCATTAAATGGATGGATCAGGATAGTGCCTGAGCAAAGCATGCCTAGAGGCTAGGTCTCAATTTTTAGCTTTAAAGAATTAGAACATAATAAACAATTTGGAACTGAACAAGGAAGCTATAGTTCATTGAACGGTTAAAAAAATAACTTCACCCATACCCCGCTTATCTGAAAGATTTACTCCTGACTATTTTCAATGTGTGTGTTTTTATTTTCATTAGTTATAAATTTTCAATTCCTTTGTGCTTTGGAACAGAAGCACTCCCCGAAACCTAAATCAATATTCCCACTATAATGCAACACTTTCAAGATTTCAAGTTGAAGTTGCAAGGAAATAGGTGATAGGGGGAAATACCCTTCGTGTTTTGGGTGCCAGCACATCATTTATTTTTTATATTATATATTTTTTTTCTTCCTCTTTTAACCTATAAAATGCCATATAGCAATGCATCATGTAGCAGCCGTCACCCACCCCACTACACTGTGAAGGTTAAAGGGTCATAAATCTATATATATTTTCTACCTTGGAGATTTATGGTTCTGCTTCTTGTAACATGATTGGTAGTAAATTTTGGTATCTTGGTTGAAAGTGATATTACTCCCTGTACTTGAACAATGACCTTGCATTAGTTGCCAACAGTGGGTGAAAAGAATTCAATATTTTTTTCTGATTTCTTGCGCAATATAAGTAATCATATTAATGTGCTTCCGAACGTAAAATTTTATTTTTTTATGCCAAAAGACTTTTTTTTTTTTACATTTGTTAAAACTTGCCAGTATACAAATATATTTGACAGATATAAGCAAAGATACAACTGCTTGGCAGGCATGTAATATTAATTAATTGCAAATGAAAAAGAAACGCCAATATATTCTCCATCGCGACATAGTTCAATGGGGTTTAAAAATAAGAAAGTAAACCATCAAAAAAGAAAACTATATAGAAAAAAAGACTTTCAGCAAAACACTTTCCCAAAAAAATGAATTTAATGTCCTTAGGATTGGATGATTGGGGGTTGACTCAGTAAATTCCAAGTTTACACCTTTGTGTAAACTTTACGACTAAGCGCCAGTGTTAAGAATGAAACGTAGTCAACCACCGGGTGTCAAGTCGTCGCTGCCCTCAGACTACAAAGTATGCATAATCCTTGCCTGTCGTTACTGATGGTGTTATGGATCTGAAGCTATTGTTTATTGCACATGTGAGTGGCGCATGGACGTATATACAGGCCATACAACGCATGGTAATACAAGATATTTACAATAGTATAAGGCTTTCCTTACCTTCATTATAAAAATACTGTATGGTTTAATAACTCTTGTCCCAATTTACCAAATAATTAACCTAGTGAGGGGCAAATCCAGCGTCTTTTGCCCCTTCCCTCATCAGTACCATGGGGTAATATGTTGGCTTAGACAATGTCCCACTATTTGTATTGCTCAGCGCTATATAGAGCACACACCATCTGCACACATATAGAAAAGAACCCCTCGAAGCAGAGGAGACTGATGTGAAGGTAGACAAGCCCAGGATGCAGGTTCTACCATTATCCTGGGCTTGGTGAGATCAGGTATAATCCACACAAGGATAAAATCAATAAAGAACCAGGATATCACCTCTGAAACCGTCTGAGAAGTGCAAACCGCAGCGAAGACTCCAACAGTGACAAACCAGCAGAGTAAATCCACGACCCACGGCAGCACATTCTCAGCGAGCAGTATTATTAAAGGGCCTCAGTGAATCAGATGGGGCGATAGACACCTGATGTGACCTTAGCGCTTAATCATAAGTAATGAAGACTTATGATTAAGTGCTAAGATGCGAAATGCATCAAGTGTTGCCACAGCTCATTGGTTTACTTTGGAGGATAATACCTTAAATTGATACGTTAGCATGGTCAGTGCCAACCATCTCCTCCTCTCCTATGTCTAAATTAACTAAATAACTACGCCACAATGCTTTTGCCTATTATAATAAGTTGCTGTTTGACACTAAAATTCCTCAACTAGATAACAGAGCTTGTTATTATAACATAATTACCAGTAAATGGAATAAAGCAAATACAAAACATGAACTTACAAATAAGTTTTATTGCTAATAGGCAGCTTATAGTAAAAGACTTGTTATAATACACAATGTGATATGGTGACATTACTTTGACCTGTCCCTGAATTCCAAGTGTCCTGGTGTCCTGTTCAGATGTGAAACTTGGATCCATGGAGAATTCAGATGTGTGATGAAGAATAAGTCTTTAGTTGAGAGACTCCCTATGACAACCCAACTGCGTTATACTCCCACTCTCATTATGCCAACTGAACCAAAAGCTTTGCTGCCATTTTGATGTATTCAACTTCCATTACTCTATGTTTGGACAGTAAGGCTAAGCATGATGATAGTTACAGTCTACAACATCTGGATCGTCTTTGGTCGCCAGAGGTGTCCTGAAAGAGTCTTCAGCGCCAAGGCGTTTTACGGATTTAGGGACCAGTCCTGCCATATAGTTGCAATCATATAAAACATCATGGCATTTGCGAGTAGGTTCAGGTGTTTTTGTAACAGATATATTTCCGTAGATAATGTGTAATCATAGTCATTTCACACCATTTGTTGAATTGAAATGGAGCTTCTTGGTCTCTAGAGACAGACTCTGGAGAAAAAAATGACATTAAAACCACTTTCTAGAACTAAGCAGTTTGCTTCTGATCTCGTTGCAGCTACATATAAAACTGATTCGACGAACCCGGGAGCGGCAGAGGTAATGGATTTCCTTGTCAAAGTGACAAGGAGGAAAACGTGTAATAGCTATTAATGGTTCTCAGTTATCCGCTGTTTTCTCTACCCCCCTTCTCGTTCCTTTAAAACAGAACAGTTGCAGACCACAATTTAACCCAAAACAGAAAATCCTTTTAGCTAGAGGTAAATTTGCTATAATGTTCCTATTATAAACATCAGGGGGTTTTCTGCTGAAATACAGGAAGTTCATGTTTGTTCCAAAACACTACTTTTTTTTTCTCCCCTGAAAATGTGTTTTTTTGGAGGTTTCGCTACTACAATCAGCAAAACATGATAACGTCCCGTTATTTCTGGTTCTAATTTTGCTTTTAAACCTCCCGATGGAATCTGTCAAGTATCAAAATCACCTTCCCAATGGGACTAAGGTCATTGTACATCCTTGGTTCACAGGAAGGCATGTTCCTCCAGAAAAAAAAAAAGGGAAATGTTTTCCAATCCCTCTGATGTCTACTACTAAAAATAAACTAATGAGCCTTAAAACTGACCTTTTTTTTCTTAACCATTTTTTTTTTGTTGCTGAAGGAAAAGTATTTACTATCTGGGAGTCAAAGACCGGAAATGACTTATATAAAATGTTCCTTAGAGGTCCGATGTTTAAAATTTTCCACCGTGGTAATTTGAATTTAAGATCTAAGACGTGTGATATGTCATGGGTGTTTTAAATAGGTTATCATTACACCGCGCAGGGCACAAATAGTAGAGGGGGGGAGAGAGGGCTATTTCACATCTTGCTTGAATTTAAGTTAAAAGCAGGGCCTCACTAAATTATCAAAGGCAAAGAAAAATACCCTACAAAATTATTGAAGGGGAAAAAAAAAGGTATTTAATTAGCTCAGAGGTCCTTAAATGTGTTTAAAGGAGAATAGAACTTAACTCCTAAGAAGCAGTAACGGAATGATCTTTTTATGTTTAAAACACATTATTCAAGAGTAAACGCTAAAGATAAGTAGCAATGACCAGATCAATGCATTCCATAGAAACATAGAATTTGGCGGCAGATAAGGACCCTTCGGCCATCTATTCTGCCCATTTTTCTTGAAAAACCTCAGACCTTAATCAGTTCTTGGTCTGGTCTTGTTTTGGGAGCCATATGCTTACCCCCCATACATGTTTAAATACCCTCTACCTCTTCTGCTGGGAGTTCCATTTATATACCACCATCTCTGTAAAGTAAAACATCCTTACATTACATCTAAGCCTCTGACTCTCTAGTTTTAGATTACGGTCTCTTGTTCTAACATTTCTCCTCCTGCACTTTGTTAAATCCCTTTAAGTATTTAAATGTTGCTATCGCATCTCGCCTCTCCCTTCTCTCCTCCAAGCTATGCATATCGAGATCTCTTAGTCTTTCCTGATCACCACTTTAGTAGCCCTGCTCTGAACTCTCTCCCCAATAAACCCTTGTAAATCTGTGTTTAAGAGCACGCATCCTGAAAGACTCCCAATATTTAAGAAGCTTCAATCTATCTGAACTTCTACTGGGTTATTAAAGGGTAATCGCCCCTGTAAGGCAAACCGCTCTTGTTTCATTGCTATTCTAAGGAGCCTATGCAGCAATGTATGAAAATACCAGTCACCTTTCAATCCATTAGGGGATTACCGGAGCTTTTGTATGTTTGAAAGTATTCTAGTTTCCCCCAGCTGATGTAACATTTTATTTGATTGCGGTGGATAGAGACAAAGGTAGATGGGACTTTTCTTTATGAATAGGGAGTTTATCCACAGATGACCTCTGCTGCCCTAGTGTACTGGTTTCACGATAACATGACCACTGGTTTATAAAAAACTGTCACCAATTGTTTAAAAATAAGTTTGGTTTGTTTTATAAAAGCCTACTTTATTTTTAAATGGCCTAAGCCCATGACAAGTCTGTTCACAAAGGTTTGAGTTGTCAGTTGTCTAAGTCAACTCTAAAGAAAAAAGTTCGAATGTTTTTGAGTTGGCCGTCACATTGACTTTTGTGAATAGATGAGGTTCAGCCAAATCAGTAGAGTTAGCAACTCAACTCAACAGCAAACTCGACTCAACTCAATGCTTTGTTGAGAATACACTTTTATTATTATATACCTTTACACTTTTACTATTATATACCTTTACAATTTTAGTGCGGATCCGGCTGAAAGCAGCCGCTGACAGCATCTCGCGTACCACTGATCCTCCTGCGGTGATATGTACGCGTTTCAACAATAACTGATACTAGACATTTAATGTCTGTTACTTGACAGTTAAAACATGGATATGACACCCCGCATATCCATATCATAACTGACTCTTTAACTGCATTTGTGGACAAAGAAAGTCCATGGAAAAGCATGGACCTCTTACTGATTTAGAAGAATTGTCCTCTTTTAATGTTCTTTTTTGTGTTTAGGGGCTTGCTGGGATAAGTGCCCTGGTGTTAATATTGCCATTGTGTGATAACCTATAAGGGCATCTAATATCAATACATATTACATTGCTTCAAAATAAAATCTTCTACATCTTCAGATTAGATTGGCTGTACATGACAGTGGCAGAGAATCATACAATTAAGGTTTTTTTTGGTAGTTGGGCCACTTGGGCCAATAACCTAGATTCTACTGTTAAACAATTTCCATGGAGTTGGCCTAAAATATTACTCAGTGGAACACATATCTGACACCAGACAGGATTGGGTTCTCTTGTAAATTGCCTAGTGAGTGTGTTGCTTGGGCACCCAATGTATTGAATTATTTTTGGCTGATTGCAGCTTTGCCCCATGGCTCCACAATGCATTATTCTGCATGATTCTTCGCACAATCCCCTGGGACATTTTCATTTTGGTTTGTTTTTGTATGCTTTTGTCTTCTGAGATCCCAACTGCAAATGTGTACTCGGTAATAGAGAGATTCATGAACCTTCTTGAAAATTTCTATGAAGGTACATCAGAACAACCCAAGCAAATAGAACAATGGTCTAATTCCAGTTGTTGCTGGTTTACTTTGGTTTATTTTGGTATTTTTTGGTATTTAAAATGTATAAATTCTTTCACTTGAATCCAGTAAATATTCTATTATGTCTTTTTTTTTTTTTAGCTGTTTTAGTGGTGGAGCGAGGGAGCTCAAAAACATATATATATATATATATATTTGTAGATTATGCTTTCTATATGAACAGATTACATGGTCAGGAGATTATGTTGTCAGAAATAAACAATGATTAACCAGAAAGAAAGTAGTAAAAATAAACAAGATTGGCATGTATTTATCCTAATTGCAGCAAAATTACTACTTTGAATGCTTTATTGATTTACCTAGTGAAGTAATAACAGGTTTTACCCTCTATGCACACACCATACAGAAACTCATTCTATGTTGGTTGCTCGGTCTAAATGAACCTTTCTTGGAGTTAAAATAAACAATGGTAAGATAATTAGCTGGTGATTTCCATGGGGAGTCAATGGCTAAGCTATTAACATGGTATTAATAACTAGGCTGTTTGTCAGTAGGTCCAAAACCATTAATTTAGGAAATTGTTCAAATTTTTCAACTTTATTATATATTTAAATACTATATGCCCTTACAAAAAATTACTGCAGTTTTTCTTTAGTAATACTGCACATTTACTGCAGTTTTACTGCATTTGTACTTCACTGTACTGCAGTTTTACTGCACATTTACTGCACTTTTTTTTTATATTGCAAACCTACAGTTGTTCTTCAATGTACTGCAGCTTTATTGCATTTGTACTTCCGTACAAAAATAACTGCAGTACAACTGCAGTACAGTGAAGTACAAATGCAGTAATACTGCAGTAAAAGTGCAGTATTGCAGTTTTTTCATGTCCAAAAAACTGCAGTATTACTTCAGAAAAGCTGCAGTAATTTTTTTGTAAGGGTGTCCTCTTAAACTTTTATCATTAATGTATATAGCATATATCTTAATGTCTCCATTGGAGAAAGAGAGACTTTACGGGGGGCATAGGGTTGGGGGTTTACCAAAACCTTTTGTGGATTTTGTGGCCTATTGTAAATGTCTATATAATTTAAAAGACAATTAGCAGAAGCAAATTATATATTTTTTTTTACGCAACTTAAAATATAAACACACCTTATGAAATTCATTATCAAGTGTTTTTTTCTTCATGTGGACTTGAATTGGTTCCCATATTGAGTGACAAGGAGAAACCATGTCTCCCAACTGCCCGGCTTTGTGCGGGACAGTCCTGATTTTGCCCCTCAATCCCGCAGGCCTGATTTCATTCTCCAGTGTCTGAGTCTCGATTCAGCAGGGAATTTGGAAGGTATGCTTTAGGTGGGATACTTCAGAGACATTCTTAGTACCATGTTCCAAGTACCATGTAAAATCTTTTTTCTAGTTGAGAGTAAAAGCCAGTGGTGTATGATGTAATGTAGGCCGCCATTGTCAAAAAACTGGTTTTACCTCATCCTCTTCCACTTAACTTCATTTACCTGCAGGCCTGGAGGACACCATTGCTGTCAGTCATGTGATATTTTGGGTGACTTTCCCTGCTCAATCACTACACTGAGCTGATTCTTTACGGCAATGCTAGTGAAGTCTGTTCCTTCGTAGAGTTTATTTAGTCAGAGTGTCAAACTGTCTGGCTAGGTGACTGGCAATGAGCCATTCAGCTAGCACATACAGTATCATAAGGAGTGAGGACACAGATCTAGAACACTTACAGATGAATAACATGCAGCATAACATTTTATATTATGTAAATGAATAGGGCTGTTTTTTTTTAAAGCTTTTTGTTTGCACCCAAAATCACAGAAAATTTTGTATGCAATACGACAATAGCCAAGGTACACACGAAAAATGATTCACAAAGTGCCCATTTATTATGAAAATACAACGCACAATAACAGCACATATACTGACACTAATACATTACATGACACATGCGTCCAAGGTCATGAAACCCACTTCCCATGGGACCAGTGTCAGAAGATACGTTACCACTATATAGCTGGCCTCACAGACTGATAAATATAAAAAGTTACACAATGTACTTGGTAAGGTACAATACACCACCGAGTAAAAGTCTCTTCAGTGATGTTCTTCTTTAATATGGAAGGGTTCTTCTGGTTTTTCACACCTGAACCTAGAAATCATTGGAGGCCCCCAGAGTCTATTGTCTTTATTTAAGAAGTATTTCTTTCTTCATTATACAGCATGGGCTGCGGACAGCTGAAGTTATCCATTATCAGCTATATTTTTGATTAATTACTTGGCAATTGATTGTTTAGACGGCTAACAGCCTTTAGCAAAGACGATGAGTGCTGGACAAAAGCCCGACGTTAAATGCATCCTGTTGTGTCTGATTCCGATACCCCTGTCCCGGAAGAGGAAAGAGAGAGATGAAATATCACTTCCATTATATTTCAGAAACATAACTGTCTGGCTCAGATTTACACGGACACCTGTGTAACGGGTCATTTCAAAATTAGATTTTTTTCTAATAATATATGTACTTTGCAGACACTTTATTTTGTGAGAAAACATATATAGCAATGTGCAGAAGACATTCCCTTTTTAGACAGTAAGAGGTGTTCATTTACTTTTTAGTTAGCCTAAGAAAATGTTTTAAAGGGAATAAAAAAGGAAATAAACCCCCCACCCCAAAAAGAGATTGATTTATTGAGATAGTCTTTAAATATCTCCTAAAATATCTGCTTAAAATATATATTTTTTTAATACTTAAGCACACATTTTGCAAAAAAAACAATCTGGGTAGCAAAGTGGTCATTAGATAATCCCACCCTAGTAATTCACCCGAGTAATTCTTGCCCTTTTCTAAAAAATACAGCTCTATTCATTAAACCAAGAAAACGCAGGTATGAGACACATAAAACATTCAACTTACCTACTTTACTGAAGAGCTCTTTAATCTCACTGATTTAGCTTTGCCTTATGTGGGGTCATCGCAGTCCTTCTCCGAGGAGAAGTTCACTATGGTTGCCCCTTCATAATGCAGAGTGAAGTCAGTTTAGTGAATAATTCCCTAAGAAATGGTCTTCTTGACTATTGCCTTATTTGAGTAATTTCATTTTCTGCTGTGGACCCCCTTCCCTGTACTAAAGGTGCGCCCTATCCCAAAATATATAGCAGAGATCCTTTGGCAACGGAGTCTTACTGGACCCAAAACATCTACACGCTACGATCTAAACAAAATAAGACAATGGTTAACAAGTCAAATGACAAGTGACTAAATGTCATATTAAATGGATTGTTTAGTGAATTAATGTAGCCTTTCTAGTACTGTTCTCCTACCTTAATCTTTTTATTGCCATCATTTTGGGATCAGGGGATTATTGTTATTGGTTTGTGAAGATTAGAGAATCGTAGGGGAGTCTGGACTTGCAGTTCCATAAAAGCCTCATAGTAGAAGTGATTAATACAGAATGCTTTGGGTTTTTTTAGGGATATTAAATTTGATTAAGTGATACATCTGTAAAGACAGTGTTGTCCCTGAGACTTTTGGTATAAACAAATGAGTTTATCCTACAAGTTTATGAAAAGATACAAATAACTACTATGTACATACAGTTGTGGGCATTGATCTTGAAAATACAACTGCCCGTGCAAAAAAACTATATTTTATTTAAGGCTAGTGATCATATGAAGCCATTTATTATCACATAGTTGTTTGGTTCCTTTTTAAATCATAATGATAACAGATATCACCCAAATGGCTCTGATCAAAGGTTTACATACCCTTGAATGTTTGACCTTGTTACAGACACACAAGGTGTCATGGGGAGCAGAAAAGAACTGTCAAAAGACCCACGTAACAAGGTAATGAAACTTTATAAAGATGGAAAAGGATATAAAAAGATACCCAAAGCCTTGAAAATGCCAGTCAGTACTGATAAAACACATATAAAGAAGTGGAAAATTCGGGGATCTCTTGATACCAAGCCAAGGTCAGGTAGACCAAGAAAGATTTTAGCCACAACAGCCAGAAGAATTGTTCGGGATATAAAGAAAAACCGTCAGGTAACCTCAGGAGAAATACAGGCTGCTCTGGAAAAAGACGGTGTGGTTGTTCCAAGGAGCACAATATGAGGATATACTTGAACAAAAATGAGCTGCATGGTCGAGTTGCCACAAAAACGCCCGGTTACAATATACCCGACAACACCTTGACGCGCCTCACAGATTCTGGCACTCTGTGGAGTTACAAGACTAAAATAGAGCTTTATGATCACAACCATAAGCGCTACGTTTGGAGAGGCGTCAACAAGGCCTATAGTGAAAAGAATACCATCCCCACTGTGAAACATGGTGGTGGCTCACTGTTGTTTTGTGAGCTCTAAAGGCACAGGGAATCTTGTGAAAATTGATGGCAAGATGAATGCAGCATGCTTACACAC
Organism: Spea bombifrons; assembly: GCF_027358695.1. Classification (NCBI taxonomy): domain Eukaryota; kingdom Metazoa; phylum Chordata; class Amphibia; order Anura; family Pelobatidae; genus Spea; species Spea bombifrons. Next base: position 110,396,736 of record NC_071089.1, read on the forward strand.
AAATTTACTCTAACCCCAACACCTCACATTCAAACACAAATTGGGTTGCGTAACCTCGCTGAGCATCTTGGTAACAAGTCTACCACAACTGTTTCTGTGCTCCATTTGTTGTTTTTTTTGTTCACTAATCATTGTAAAGAACAGATTGGATATTAGGTTACAAGGACACCAGCAGTCATAAATATTAACATATGTACCATCAGTTCCATAAACGGAAAGAAGGTGCAGCGACACTGCCACTAGGCAAGCTCAAGTGTGCTCTTCATCTTGAGGCACCTGGGGCAACAGCTGCCTTGCCCCACAGAAAATACTGCCCTGGTTCTATATATTGGGTGTCCACAGAAATTAGGCTTGGCTTAAATCCAAGACGCAAAGTATTATATTCTTCTCTTGTAGCCTTTCTTTCTGTTAGATACTGTATGCTAGCCACCTTCTGAAACCAGCCCCTACTAATTTGACAGATCTGCAATCAAGTTAATTAATATTTTGTATAATTATCTATGTTTTCCTGTATATGTACCAAATATGTATTTTGGGGAGGTTTTTTCTACACTCTTTTGTCCTGATCTGCCCCCTGGTCTCCTATAAGCCATAACTGTGCCCCTTTATTACTTAAAAGAACTTTCTCTTATTTCACGTCACTCTTTATTCTCTTGTAGCCTTTTAGTTACATCCTAAGCTGTGGGCTAGCCACCTTCTGGCACCACGCACCCCTCTGTTCATTGTATTTACACATCCTATTTTCTATGTATGGGTTAACGGTCCCATTGACATTGTACAGTGCAGCAAAATTTGTTAGCTGTTAATAAATAAAAAGTAATAATAATAATAATAATAAGATATTATAGAACTTTGTCTCCTCTAGGACTCTCACACAACGAAAGGTCCCAACAAACGTGTTAATGGCTATAAAAGCTTTCATTGTAAGGTAAAGAAGAGGCTTTGTAAAATTGCCGAGGAAAATATTTCAAGGTCAAGTGTCACCTCTTCTAACCTCTAATGAATTCAATGAACTAAAATGTGTTCTTTTGCACAGCGACAATAACGTCTGTGCTAGTCTGCGTTGTCATATGACATATCAGTCTAGTCTTGTGACCAAGCACATCTCTGTCTCACAATGTGATCACCAATTCTAAATTCGTTACAAGCCCCCTTATACATCCCAGACTTTAAATTCACATGTTGAACGAGACTTTGCGAAAGACTTTAGGGCTTATATCTGACACTGAAGCATAGATGGATGTTATAGCTTACTTTGAAATCAAAAGGAGAAGGATTCTTTGATCTTATTTAAAATAAGATGGTAGAACGAAATGTTTTTTTTAATTTTACATTCATGTTATAAATGCAAAGAGCCTTTTGAAGAATCAAAAGATCTAATATATATATATATATATATATATATATATATATATTTATATCCATCTATATATACGGAGAAACATTTCACCATAGAATAGACTATATATACAAGGTACAATAAAAGGCAATACAGTCTCAGTACAGTACAGACAACATTACCCCAAAACCAGCCAGATAGTCGAGATGAAGTCAGGGAGATAGAGATATTTACTTGCCTTTAACTAAACAGGCTTAACAATCTTATTTCATAGCCAATGAAGTGCAGAAAGAGATTGACGATGATAATATAAATACACTTTGAGTCAAATGGCTGGAAAAAAACATCCAGTTCTATGTACTTGCCATAGGACCCATGCCTATCCCAAGCAACTTAAATCCCCTAATGAAGATAATAGCGCATAATCTTTTATTTATTTTTTACGTGGATAACTAGACTGGTATGTTAGGGTGGGATTGTGGATTTAGCATATCTTGTAGTTCTTTAGTAAAGAAATGAACATTGTTCTACACGAGTAAACAATATATCCTTTACAAAGACATGGATTCGGAGGTTGTTTATTGGATATAATATTGGCAGAAGGATAGGCGCTACTACCTTCAACAATAAACTGTATAGGGAATGCAGGGAGAGTAGCCATAGGGTTCAGTTCTGATACTTATCTTATATAATCTACATATGGTATCATAGAAGATCTGAAAAAGAAAGAATATGTTTAGGACAATCTTTAATAAAGTAGTTAAAAGTAGATAAAAAAAAAAAAGGCAAACTTTGAAATGAAGGGTTAATTTTGTCATACATCATATAAAAGTACTAGAATGTTTTAATCTTGATGTAGGTTGCACGTAGACAACGTGACGTCTTCAGTATAGAGAAATGAATCATTCTGGAATGTATTCTCTTTTTTAGGACTATTTATTTCACATAGATGGATATACCTACAAAGAAATCACTATACAGCTATAGAAAATTCAGAAACATTATTAACCCATTGAATGTGTATCACTGTTTCCGTGATGACTGTGATCTCCTGATTCTGTTTCTATACTATATGAGTTACGTACAGAAAAATCACTATGGCCCACCGTTTGTATATTATTATTATTATTATTATCTTTTATTTATATAGTGCCAACAGTTTACGCAGCGCTTAATACAATACATATATTCAAGGGATATGACAAGACAAGAATTGACAGACTAAGACAAACCGATACATTCGGTGGAGAGAGTATAGCGATAGTATCACTATAGCAACCAATAAAATGGTCCAATCAGCATGAACATTTATTTGCTGTGGTGATAAGACCACTTTAAAACTTTGAAGCAGACCACTTTAATAAGTAGCCCGATGTATAGGGTTGTCTTATCAACTTTTTATTTTAGAGAGTCTAGAGAGTCTAAAATGTTGGATAAAAACTTTAGCCCTTGAACAGTAGCAAGTATCAGATATTACAAACAAATAAAAACGGTGTTTTTGGGGGATTTTCTTTTAACAAGATACCAAAAAATTCTGCAGCTTACACTACAACAACCAAAGTTAACGGTGTTCAAAGCAGAGACTCAAGTATTATTTTTCCCTATAGTTCCACACATAATAGAACATACTGGGGGTAATGTCTTATTGTATATTTAAAAAGAAAGCAGGCAATGCAATAAAGAGTCAGAAAAAGCAAGCAGGGTGCTGGGATGTATAGCTGGAGGCATTGGTAGCAGAAAGAAAACAATATTAGTGGTGCTCTTAAGAAGTTATAACTCTACACACTTTGTTTTTCAGGGGAATATAATGCATAGTAATCAAAAAGATCTACTAGGGAAATATGTATATTATATTTGTTTAAACACCAAAAATATGGCTGCATGGCTCCTGGGAGCAGGGCCAGACTGGGGAGGACTGGCACTTTAAGGCTGGTGGCCTCCAATGACATAAGAGCGTCTGACAGCTGGATATGGTTGGCGGCAGTGTGCGGTGGGGTATTTCCAGCCAGTGGCCGCACAATATAGCACCTGATTTGCTGCTGGAGTGGCAGATGGGGTGTGCATGGAGCTGCAGGTCGGGTGTGTATGGAACGATGCCGACTGGGCGTTTGTCTTTTGTGCCAGATGATCTGTACGCGCCTCTATATCCCCCAAAAAAGCAAGTTTCATATTTGTTCTTGATAATTAATATATTTTCCACATCCGGGCCTTCTTTAAAATATATGGCTAAAGTATAATTTAAAAAAATCAAATTAAAAATTAAGTGATCGTGGAAATAAAATTGCAAACTAAAATTATATGAAATGTAAAACTGCTGTATCTATTCTGCACAGTGACAAAAAACATTGTGAAGGAAGGGAATAAGAGATCACTGTCCAAAGGAAATGGAATACTGTGCTATCCCGAGACAGGAATTACACTATGGTGACAGTGTCAAAGATCATTAAATGAGAGATATACTGACCGCTCAGCCCCAGGCGGCAGGGTGATAATCGCACTGTTACTATTTCTGTTCGGTTATTTTAGCCCATTCTCTGTTCTTAGTCAATTCAGCTACAGGGGATTATTGACCCGGAAACTAATGAAAGACGTTTCTGTGGCAGGGATTTTTGGATTCTTCTCCCAAGTTAGATCTGTGTCTTCCAGAAACAGAAGACTGCCTTGAAAACAGAATACAAAACATGTAACGACTACCCCAGTGCAATTTTATGTAAATCAGAAATTCAAAAATAAATTTATTCAATTTAAGAAAATCTGTGATGAAAATCTTTAAAAGTTCATCTTTTCTAATCATTTTTTATGGGTAATTCCCATTCTCAACCAGTCAAAAAACTGCCAAACCCAACAGCTGCCAAGAGTTACAAATAGCATAGGCTTTTTTCTAAATAAAAGGGATATTACAGTGTCCCGGGGAGCCCCCTTTACAATGAATGTACTTTATGTGAAAGTACTTTGTAAGGAATATCCATTCATTAAACTTAAAAAAAGGAAAAATAATGCTTACCTTAGGGAGAAGCTACAGGTCCCAACCATAGTCTGAAATTTCACACTCCAGCATTTGCCAAGGCAGTGGTGAAGGTGCTTGGTAGTAAATATATCCCATGGCAGAAGATATCTCCTGCACAGCAAATAACTGGGGTGGGAGAAGAGGCAAATGCATGCGGGGGGATTCTGCAGAAGATTTAAGGGGACTTCTCAGTCATCATATGTATTAAAGAGCAGGTGATGGTTGTAGTGTCTCTTTAAGCCTTGGACAGTACAAAGAACCTAATTGATCTTTGGGCAAGGTAGGTAGCCAAAGTAGCAAGATTGTCCTTTATGAGCAAACATATTCTCATTGTAATAGGTTTGTAATAAAAGCTTTCTTTTCATCAGTATGTAGTATGTACCAGTACATACTGGGCACTGGGCTACTGACATTGTTCTCGTTAACTTGAATGGTGGCTCCTATGCTATGTAGCCCCCTTAGCCTTACATGCTGTATTAATTATTTTTTGGAGACAGCAGTATATACCCAGCCTGAAAGTATGTTATCTCAACTTGCCCTAGTTTTACCCCCATTGTGCTATCCAGGAAACGGCTTTTCCCCACATGTTTACTTACTGTATGTGTCTGAGATCTCGACAACCTGAGAGTTCAAAGGAGTCTACAGTAGCTTCCTATCTGTCATCTCTTCATCCTGATGTTGTTTTTTTGATTACCCTCCTGGTGATGTACCAAGCATCCCAAGTGTGGCTAATTACCCTATTCCTATTCCATGTCATTCTTCCATCAACATATCAAGAGGATTTTCATGACATCTGATCCATATGTCCCAGGAGTTTCTAGAGCCATTTAGACGATAAAGAAGATAAAAGAATTCTTTATTTTAGTGACACAAAACAAATGTTGTCCTAACGTAGGGAGGTATCTAATCAGCCGACGAATGATGTTCATAAGTAACTTTAAATTAAATTAATCACATTATTCCTTACTGGTAAATATGTTTTATGTATCATGAAAGTAAACCTCTTTGCAGATGGATTAAGGGCTTTCTACAAAATAAGAGAGCAAGGATTTACATTTAATGTCTTGGAGCATCAGTTCCACCAAGGATTAATATAAGGTTAATTAAATAATGAATAAAAAGACAAAACAAGATTCTGTAAAGCATAAAACAATTTATTAAAGCTGTTAAATGCATCCAACATAACATTATACGTTTATTTAGCTGCAAATCGTTATAATTTATTTTTTACTCTTGAACCGTAGATCAGATAACTTGTCAACATAAAACTTGATAGATATATGCCATAACTATATTAATTTTTAAATGAACTTACCTGAGGTAGAAACTGCAGCTTTTTAGAAGCCTCTTTCCATGAACCCATGATTCTTGACACTAACTGGCTGATTAAACATGCATGGGATGGGTACAAAAGGTATCATGAATCTAAAACAAGTCCAAGGACTGATTACGGTCTAAGTCCCATCAGGAAAAATGGTCAGATTAGATGGGCTAAATGGGAGTGCTAGCCACCTATGCACAATGGGGGGTTCTAAATAGACCCCTGCCTACTTACCAAGCCACTGTCTGACCGTAATTATATAATGCGCATGGAGATGTGTTCCTTTGCGGAAAATAGATGGAGGGGGTGGTGGAAAGGGGTAATGCATTTGGGGAATTCTGAAGAATTACCCATGCGATTCCAAGAAGTTAACCATGTAAATACAAACAGACCTCTCAGCTATCATGTGCATTAACGTGCATTTGATGGCTGGAGTGCTCGTTTAAAATTAAATTATCCAAGTATGTTGGCTGAGTTGGAGTCTAAATGGGTCAAAGTCATCAGTACTGCATGGTGTCTCATATGTAACTTCATTGAATCCAGCCAGTGGCTACACCTAAATAATGTATCTCCTGCCGGCTTAAAGTGTCCTGGACAAAGTCCTGGACTCACACAGGCATTAATACTAGGTATTCATGTTGGTATTTGGCATTTATTGAATCTGGTCTAAAGCACAACTGTTGGTTTTAAAGAAATAGTATGCAGACTGTTTCTGTAGGAGCTCATTTGTCTTATTCTCAATGGTGAGAATTCAGGAGGTTATCACTGGAATCTGCTTTGGAATATTGATCTCTCATGGATTCCATGTATTATCCAGGTTCAAAGAATGTTTGAGAACACTGAAGGACTTGTTGACTCCTTATACCTGGCAGCTACAGGGTGTGGAATGATTGGGTGGCTGGAATTTTTATACCAAGATGACAAGACTCTAGAAACATTTGGACTAAATATAACCTCCTTGTATCTACTGAGAAAGACAGATTATTTTGTTCTAGAATTTCAGAGACATTTGTATAGTCTATTATTATCATCTAGCTACATTTACTTTACCATCGTTTTTTTTGAGCCTAGTATGTCAGGGAACCTGTTGTGCAAATTTGCCCATCGGGTTTAATACAAGGTGCTTCTATATTTTCACATATTTATTCAAGATGGAGATTAGAGAGATGTACCAAAGAAAAATAATTAAAATCGGCCTTACTTTATGTGTTTGGCAATGTTAAGAAATATACAATTTTTATTTCAAGTTTGTATGTTATAGAAGAAAATTCACATTTTCAGGGCCAAATGTCTATCCATTCTCAAACAACTGAGAAATACAATTAAAATAATAATAAAGTAATAAAAAGTGTTCGTTTCTCCTCTGATGATGACATTAGAAGAAGTCTCTCATGATCGGACATCATCAACATGTAAATAAAGTTAGTTCATTTACCACCTTTAGAATGATCTTCGAGGAATTTACTTTTCTCTTAGGTTATCAGGTAATTAGTCTTCAGGTAATCAGTCTTCAGGTGGCTTAAGTCATAGGTTTATTTTAGTTAACCGTATAAATTTTTTGTAAAATGTGGTCTTATTTTCACAAGATTTTACAAAATGAGATGAGTATAGTGTTGTGTTTTTTTTGTGTAAATAAATAACGGTTTACAGCGTTTGTTTTTGATGTAAGCCAGTATGTAGTTGTGCATGCACAGCTGAGTTCTTGATATGTCTGTCGGCATAAATATATCTCATTGTAGGCAAGAGACTGCTTAAAAAATAGAAATTTCTGTCAATCGCTAAGTTTTCATCTTAGACAATAACATCTATATCTCTCTATGGAAAGATGGGTGAGGAGCGGGTTGGCCGTTGTCTGAAGTTTGTTCATGATTTTCTTGCAATTCCACAGGGCCACCGGAGAAACTTGACCCTAACATACATTTTCATAAAAGATTTCCCTTAATCATTAGGGCGTAGCAGCTGTTTGCAAGTAGGCTAACCGGCATTGTAGTTCAAACACTATATGTTTTAATAGGTAATAGACGCACTGTGTTTTTATTTTATTATTACTCTTTATTACTCTTTATTACTCTTTAGCAGTTTGACGGGTAAAGCCCACACGCTGCCTACTCTGGACCTTCAAAAACTCTTCACATTATGTTCTCTTCTTCAATCAGATCCCGGGCGGTCTAACCTATGGACGTCACCCCTTTCTCTTACACATGTACAAATGCAAGAACAACAACAAAACAGCACAAACACAGCGTGTATTTCAACCAGAAGTATTGTAGTTGCCCATGTAAGAGACAGATTAAGAATGGGTTAAATTGTATAATTATGCCAAAGCAGAAACTATAGGTAGAAAATACAAACGTTCATATCCAGGACACTCTTCTTTGCCCCCTTAGTAAGCCCGCTTTTGCGAGTTGCAACTTCCATAACCCTCATTATCATCTTGGCTAATTGTAGGGGGATTGGTAGCTCACCAAAGGCCATCAGTCAATTTTTTGTATATAAAAAAAAAAGACCTCACCAAAGGCCATCAGTCAATTTTTTGTATATAAAAAAAGACCAGTCCTCTCCTCCCCAGACGGACCCTCAGCTGTTAAGAGTAAATGCGAGGCACAGGAGTCTTGTGTGTACACCTAAGTGTTTATATATTTGAAAAATGTTCCCATATCATTAGACTACACTAGTTCCTTAAAGGATACAAACAATAGTACCTTTATATATAGAGTTCTTAACTAAGTATGAGTGCTATCTGCATGTGCGTATTACACGGTACCTTACGTTTATGAATTGATTGCACGTGTGCTTGTTAGTGGTCTAGGGATTCTCATTATCATTACACGATAACTCAATCAACTTCCCTGTTGAAAGAAATTGTTCCTTGCGTACTGATAAGGTCAGCTTAATGGTGGCTATTAACGAAATCCTGTGATATAAGGCAATTGTTTACCCTTAATCAAATCTCAAATGTAATCAAACATTGCTTCACGAGAAGATAAGTAAATGTTTCCGAGATAGAAGGTAAACCTCACTCATGCATTACTTTGTCTCTTTATCAAGGAACATTTCACAGCTCTGGAACCAATTCATCTCCTGCTGAACTTATCTCATTTCCCTAATGTCATTACTTAGCGAGTGCTTCATACGGTTTTTTAAAGGTTACTGGGACTCAGCCATACTGAAAGAGGCAGCCAGATGTTACAGGCCGGCGAGTATTGCTAAGAGGGGTTTGGGGGGGTTTTAAAGGTTATTGGTACTTAGAGATACTGTCGATAGATGCCAATTCTTACAGACGTGCAGCATCCAGACGAGTATCGCCGACGGGAATTTCAGACGGTTATCTCATTTACATGTAGTAATTAACTTACTACAATTATAAATAAATTGGAACAGGCCATAACCTATTTGTTAAGAATCCCATGGAGCTCATGAAATTCTATAAACTTAATATACCATTTCTCATTAAGGTGGCACGGGATTCTTTCCAGATATGGACTAAATCACCCTCATATCTGCTTGGGTAATATAATTTAATCAAAATAACTACCCTTCCCAGGATGCTCTACACATTCCAAATGTTCTACTTAGGAGAAAGCAACTTAAGGTTTAATAAGGCTTTGGAGAATTGTTCTCGCTTTGCTGTGCTCGTGTACGTATACACACATTTTGCAACCAACGCAGATAGGAAATGTAGGTGCACACAAAAGGTTAGTTAACATTTAACGCGTGTCAAAAAAGTTATTGTACTATATAATACAATAAAAGCTCTACACTTAAACCTACATACACACAAGCACCCACTCTAACACCTTACACATACGTACATATACACCATCCCTCTAACACAATACATATATATATCATATATATATATATATATATATATCTATCAATAGACACCCATTCTAATACACTTACACATTCATACACACACACTAACACCAAAGACTTACAGTGCCAGAGCTGATTCTACCATTCCTGTCCAGTGCTGTTGTAATTGAATGACTTTACTAATTTTAGCTATTTAAAGGTCACATTTAAATTGCATAAAAGACACATTCAAGGCAAATGTGATATTTTAGGTATGTGCAAGGTTAGTGCGATGATTTCTCATGGAGCATTTCACCCACCCCAGTGGTTCATGAGGTCATAGCTTATGCGTAGGAGAAAATAATGCCTCACAATGCAGTAACACAAACGCCTGTAAAGATACAGAACTCGCTAATGAGGTATGAAGTGTCTGCCAGCACCGTCATGTCTCAATCAGAGGTTTTGACAGAAGGGTCACACAGAAGCACGACAACTTAAATTAAGCCCCGGTAAAGTGTGAATCCAAGGGGACATGCATGTGCTGACTTTTGAGTCAGAGTGTGGTTTTGTTTATTGTTTGTAGAAAATTAGTAATAATTTGAACAATTTTTCAATTTTTGAATAATTTTTTCAACAGTTTTTTTGATTAAGCTTTCTTATAGCTTGTTTTTAATTTAAGAACAACACACTGGACAATTTAGGAAACTGTTTTTAATAACATCAAGATTATAAACACACAAAAAAAAAATGAAAACTGGCACCTACATGAAAAAAGAACGTAAAACTAAAATGTATTCTGCTTAAGTGTAATAATTTTAACCTGAAATTTTTTAAATGTATTTTTAAGTAGTCTTGCGTAGATTAATTTATAGTTTTCTTGCAACGACTGTAGAGGCACGTTGGACTGTCTGGCTTCAATAAACACTGGGCCACAACTATAGCATATTTGCCGAATTTGAATGAACCACAGGGCCCTTGTGCAAACATCGAAGGCAGGGATAGACCTGGGGAGGGAATTCCAGAGGACTGGGGCAGCCCTGGAGAAATCTTGTAAGCGCGCATGAGAGCCAGAAATGAGAGGAGAGGATAGAGGAGAGGGGTCCCCTGTGGTGTATAAATGATGGCCCCATCCCTATGATATACTAACATTTATCGCTACACCACGTGTGTCAATAGCATGCATCTGTCAGGCCTTTACATATCACATATACTCAGCTATTATTGTGAATTGTTAGAATAAAGTTACGTGAATGTTCCAATCAGGTGCAGATTATATTTTATTATTAATATATTACTATAAAATATTATATTTTATCGACAGTTTCTGCTACAAGGATGGAAAAAATACTCATCAGTTGTCAACCTGACCTGACTGGCCATCTTGGTAGAAGTTGCTTTTGTACTTGTGTGTTTAGTGATCAGTTTATAAATTAGGTAATTATGTCCTTTCCCCACAAAGTAATAAAACATTTTATTTTTAAGCGTGATATATATATATATATATATATATATATATATATATTCACTCTATTGTGCCTCTATTCACATGTTCTATGGACTTGTTTTTCTGTATATAAAAAAAAGCTAAATGGGCTTGAAATTGTAGATACGTTTAAAACAAGGATTACAAATTACCACGCAGGGAGTAGTCCTGATAGCTGATTAATTACTAAGTACCCTTTATGGGGTCCTAAGAAACAGAGAATGCTATGATATGTATAAAAAAGTGATTCTGGTGCAGACTTTGATAAGTGGCCTGATCACTATAGGAACCGACACTAACGCAAGTAGTGATCTATTCTGCGGAACATTCAGCGCTACAGAATTTGATGGCGCTATATAAAACAATAAATAATAATAATAATAATAATAACATACAAAACCTGGCCAATGTGGTGTTCTATACCATCCACATGTCCACAATTGCTCTTGGCATTTGGTGGGACTCTTGACAGCTACTTTTAACGTAACATTGTGTTACGTATCCAGAAATGTATGACAATCTAACATTCTTAATTCTTTTCTATGTTACTGAAAATGATATTGTATTATTACAAATTATCACGAAATTGAGGAATGATTAGCCAGATATATGGTACATACCAGCAGACAAGCATATTACTCCATGAACTTGGCACCAGCGAACCTTCAGGCTTAAAGCTGACTCACAAATACATTTACAATCGGCTTCTTTCATGTTCTATTCTGTATTGACTAATCTACAATAAAAAAAATAAAAAAATCCCCCAACGTCTGTTTGAAATATTTTAGGATTACTTGAATTTGGAAATGAGTCAGTCTATTATATGATCTACAAATCTTCAAGACCTTTTTCATATTAAAAGTAAAAAGGAAAAGTACATTTGATAGCGTTTTCCTGTGACTAATAAACGCTCGTAGCCCTGTGACTAACGGCAAAACTATTTCACGGCAACACTATATTCTGTTCTGTAGGCTGAGCATAGCACTGTGTGTAACACGATTGTAATGTGGCCTTATGATTAAGGGGTCTGAATCCTTGTGATCTTTTGTCAATAATTTCATTGAGAGCCGGGCACTGACTACAATTATCTTTACTTTTTCCGTTAGGTCAAATTTAGTTAAAATGACAAAAAAAAAAAAAAAATATATATATATACATTATATATTATCTGTAGAGAAAATATTGAATTATATCAATAATATATCTTTTGATTGGATTAATAAAACTTTTCATCGCTAAATAAATACTCTTTACAGTTTTCTTTCTTTTTTCTTTTTTTTTTTGCATAAAAAAAATAAAATTATTCAAAAATGTATTTGAAACATCCGGACTTTTCAAACAGTGCATAGCAAGAATAGAAGCAACTGAAAGATACTTTGAAGAAGCCTATAACCCTTCGCGTTTACTACTCCCACACATACGAGTGTCGCAGACATTGACAAAAGATTGATTCAAAACAATGAATATATGAATTATAAAAGTCGGTGTTCTTCCAATTCAATTTGCAATGCTAATGGCATAAATTCAGAGTCTACAAAGCACGCAGTGTTGTTATTCCCCTTTGTTGTTCATTTAATCTCTAGTTAAGTGCCCTCTCTCCGAAAGCTCCGTCCCCTTCCGTGTGGCGTAATATTCTTTTAGATAGTGGACCCCGCACATGCCTATTTCATAATCTTTGAGCAGATGTAATGCGGCAGAGCATTCCATGGGTCAGCTGTTCTCTCCGAACAGCGGTTCAAAGAAAGTCAAAATTGGCAGGATGTGTTCTGCATCTCAGGCTGATTACAGATGGAAGGAGACAAAAAAATGCCTCTCGCCAAATTATGAAATCTTTTACCAACGCTCCTTGAGGCTGGATGACAGAATTTTAACCCTTCGGATAGCACGGTAGTTTGCCAACAACACAAACCTTCAAGAAGATTATCTGTCCTTGTTTGCAACGCATGTCCTTCGTTTTACGTTCCCAACGATTAGCTTATGTCTGCAATTGAAGAAATACTAGAATATCACAAAGAACGGAAAATAAATTGCTAAAATAGTGGAGCTGTCCCCATATAGTATGTATATATGTACATATAGTATGAGACGTTAGTCGTTAACCAATAAATAACATTGCTTATAGGCACACTCTATGTTGCTAGAAAAATATATACAGGCAAATCTAGACAAAGAACAAGACAAAGAGATGGGCTGGATTCTGTAAAAACGCACATTCTCCGTAGCATCGATTTATCGGTGGAAGCCAAGTCCAGATCGCTCCAGTTGCATGCTCAGTGTTGTGTATATATATATAGGGCAGCAGCAGTTCCACAACCAGGGCAGATCACCATATCGGACAACCAGGCTCCATAGCGCACTGTGCTAGAAAAGCCACCATAGTGAGATTACATCACTCTGCGCATGCAGAGCTCCGGGATATGACATCACATTCTAGCAAAGAGGACAGTGGCTGTGGAGGTAAGTGGTAGTTGGAAAATAGCTGCCAATGGGCATGAGTTTGTCATTACATTGCAGACAAACAGGGTTATGTCCTAGCATAGAAACACAACACATAAGACCAATGCAATCCAACTAGTCCACCCATTTTTCTCTCTTGTAGAAACCTCAAACTAATTTGGTCATTGGTCTTTTCTTATATGCCTATCCCATGCATGTTTATATTTCCTTACTGTATTGATGTTTACCACAGCTACCAGAAGGCTGTTGCCCTTATCTACCACCATCTTGGTAAAGTAAAACTTCCTTACATTACATCCTTTTACACACCTCTGACCCTCTCTGCATGTCACAGATTTCTTTAGCTTCCTCCAAAAAAAGAGTGTTTTCCATGTAGATCTGCCCCTGAAGTGAAAATGTAGCGAAAATATATTTTGTTAGGATCAATGGAATCGGTAAAATTCTCCGAAATCTTTACAGCACACAGCGGGGTTGAAAACCAGCCAACAAAGTCAGCCTGACATCGCAGCTTCTTCAGTGCGAGCGTCTTTGATGAATGGTTTTCTCGGATTATCTAACCCTCTGTGTCATAACACATTTTTATTCATATTATTTTATTATATATTCTTGTATTTTTCCTTATATAAAGAACATTTTCTAGGTTACCATTATAAATGAACGAAGAAAACTACATTTCAACAGTAGCAAAATAACTTATTTTATACACCCCTGCATATCCAGATTTTTACATAAAATAACAAGTAACAATATTTCAGCAAACTAGAACTAGAACAGATCTGTAGGGATAAATTCAAATATGGAAAGTCAATAATGTACCCATCAATTAGGTGAAGAAGGATGCTGTTATTCGCTGGAGACAATCTTGCTTTGCTAAGTCATTATCCAGTTAAGCAATTATATAACTAAACTCATTCTTCATTAGCACTTAGTTATTACATTTCAAAACGTTCAAAACATTCTGGATATAAGCTTTGTTATAACGAATTCCCACGCTAAATGGTAGGTCCATCCAATGTAACGTTCGTAACAGATGGAGTGCGAAAAGTACGGCGGGAAGAACATTCGCTTTCTATGAATACTTAAGGACAGAGAGAGAAAAACATGGAAAAAACACATTTTTTGTAGCCCATTTATAGTAAATATTTAAAAGCTTTTTCTTGACTAAATTCATAAAAAGTAGATCCAGACCATGTGAGCTTGCAATCTATTCTATATGCACATTCTGTCGCAGCTGGCATACTTTCCATCACTAATTACCGTATTTACCCATGTATAATACGCACCTTTTTTCGAAAAAGTTGGGGTCTAAAAACTAGGTGCGTCTTATACAGTGGTGGTAGATTGGAGTTACTACTTCCCAGTCCCTCCCTGCAGTCACACTGACAATCGGCCCCGCCCCTTTCTGCGTAACAGTCCTTCCCTGCAATTACACTGACGATTGGCCCCGCCCCTTTCCTCACAGCATCCGCATGGCTAAGCAATTCTAATAGTAAGTAAAAAATTTATATTTGGGTTGCTGAAAGTTAGGGGGGGGGTTAATTTAGGGGCAGTTATGGTTAATGGGGCGTTTAGGGTTAACTTAGGGGCAGTTACGGTTGATGGGGTCTTTAGGTTTAATTTAGGGGCAGTTAATGGATAGAAGTGATGAGGATCATGAGTATGAATTTTATGATAATACATTTTTTTTCAAATTTCGGGCCCCAAAATTAAGGTGCGTCTTATACATGGGGAAATACGGTATATGTAGTAAAGGTTCCATAGATACTACTAATGATTAAGTTTCGCACCCCAGCTCTAAAAAACGTACTTACCTGCACCCCCTCTCCCGGGATGCTCCTGCTCCAGACATGGAGGGTCTTATTATATGCGGTGACCCTGTGGCCAGCCATATATCTCTGTGGCAACAAGCCACGTGGAGGAGGCTTCCGTACCAGCCCCAGGGCAACCTACTCAGTATCCCAGTAGCCAAAGTGTGTAAAGGTGGCTTACCGAATAGCCGAATGGCTCCGTCTTAAAAAACTATTTGGTTTCTCCTTCGGTCCTATTATCTAAATACGTAGATATTGTGCACTAATGTTGCCCTAGCTGCAGGATTGTTTAACCTTTTAACCGATCTGTTTTAACAAAAAATTCTCACTTTTATAAATGCCTTTATTTTCGTATATTTCGTCGTCGTGCTATAGAGACATTTTTTTCAGACATTTTGGAACTGTTAAGATACCGAGGATGGATAATGCATTATTCCAAGAAAGATCAGTTACTAAGCTCAGTCTGCCTCATATTCTTTCTAAACCCTTCTACGTGCTTTACTCCGACTATCCATAGTCAAATCAAAGAAAATTGAAACAGATTACTCTCTATTGAATTTTTCCCCCCCATTTTCTGCAATTCTGTACTGCGACGAGTTATCATGTGGAAATATAATTTTACGGTGAAGAATGCAAAAGCGGAGAATCGAGCAGCATATAAAAAAGAAAACAGAGACTATGAAGAATTTCAAAGAACGTGCCATCAGAACAAGGCATTGAAGAGAAGACGGGGCAGCGCACAGGCCATTTGTAATTTATCAAAATACACTTGAAACTGGAAGTTTCAGACAGGAGCTGGCATTAGATAAAACTGCACAGTCACATTCTTTAGTCATTATTCATTCGCTTACAGCGCGAGCAATATTGTAAAAGACATAACATAGGTTAAAACAATACACACTGCGTTAAGAAGGATAAGAACTCACTCAAAACTGCAATCAGCACAGATATCAAGGAAACTAAAGACAGATTGTCTCAGCGGAGGCTCTGCGCTCGGACAAAGTGCTGGGAATTGAACCTATAATGAAGAACAATGAGAATGTTTTATACAATAACTCATCATTTTATATAATTTTTGCCATGTGCAATTTTATGTAAATAATAAGAAATTCTAGATATCTGCAGATTGTTGTATTTTAAGCATTGTGCTATTTTTTTTTTTCAATTTGCTAGTTAGAGTTTGACTACCGCTACCGCTGGAGCTTGAAAAACTTGACTTTTCGCCTACCACCAGCCCAACTTCTGCGAAAGGGGTGACAAGCACAAAAACATGTCACTTTCCATCTACTGAGGTCATGCTGCATGAGATGTCACCTCAAAAATGACATATGCTATGACATCATAAGTGGTCCCTCTACATTAAAGTCACAGCACCCCCCAATCATGGAGGAAACTAAAATGTGGGAACAAGCTATTTTCTACTAGAGTCCCAGCTCTACTTCTATTACCATTAGAAAGAGAATTGTTCTATATAGAAAGAGAAAGTAAGACAATAGAATAGAACTTTAAACAGAATTTATTGTTGGACAAAGAGGATTGCGTCTTTAATGCCTCTTGCTGTGTGAAATGCTAACGCAACTTTCTGGCATCATACTACCCTACCCCAATGACTATTATATGATTTAATCTAAATGTAGCAAAACAAAAATATTTATTTAGAAATTCTTTATCAATTGTCAATTTTTTGTCCAAAAAAAGTGGGCTGAGTACAGGTGGCTGAACATATTTCATGGCCAGTGTTAGATCAGCCCTGGACCACAAACAGAGCGGTTTAATAAAAACAATGTGCTTTACTCTCTTTACTCACATCCTCTATGAATGTTATAGATACAGTTGATTGTCCCCTTTCTTCTATTAATCCTGCCGATTAAAACAGATGATGAATACTGTGGAAGGAGTGCTTATCTTAGATTATTTAAAATGTTAACTTAGTGAATTGTGTGTTACCTGTATGAAATACAATTAATTGTTAGAAAACGTAAATATTATAAAATAAAATAAGATATGGGAACCTAAAGTGTATGCTACATGGCCCTTACGTCCCTTTACAGTATAGGAGAATAGAGGTGGCTGGCTACTGGAAATGGGATCCACTTTTTTTCTTCCTCATAGAGTCGCTGTTATCTGGTATTATAAGGTCTTTAGAGAGTATAAACACTGACTTGATCCTTTACGTGCTCCTTTTATTTTTATTTTATTTGCACTTTTGTACCTGCATTCTGAACTTACAAATCCAGCAGCTACCAAGATATTCTTAATAAAGATTAGCAGAGACATTCTGTCAATTTAAGGTTCTATAACTAATGCTATCAGCATCATGACCATTGAAATGGTTTATTAAAAATATATATATATCATTTTTAAATTAAGTAATTTTATTTTTTTAACACAACATTTTGGGGGGTCTGTAAGCTGCACATACATGTGAGTTGGCTATTGTACCAGCAAAGTCAAACAAAGTCCTTTTTGCAGATTATGCGAGGTATGGGAAGGGGTGAGTGCTCTCATTTGTTATTTTA
This sequence comes from Spea bombifrons, assembly GCF_027358695.1. Taxonomy (NCBI): domain Eukaryota; kingdom Metazoa; phylum Chordata; class Amphibia; order Anura; family Pelobatidae; genus Spea; species Spea bombifrons. The sequence continues at coordinate 110,414,468 of NC_071089.1, forward strand.
GTAAAAATTTAACTCCCCATCCCCCTGAGGTAGTACAGTTGGGGGTCTATACTTTTCCGGGCTTATTTTATAACCCACCACAGTAGAAGAGAAGGATGTTTGTCACTTAACCTTGGTTAATTGGGGGACCACCATTTAGTTTATTTCAGGTGAGTTACATTGTCATTCAACTTGCATGCCTTTGCCTAGAACTCGCAAAATTGACAGGCACTGATTTGCAAGTGTTCACATGTAAGGAGGGTGAAAATGTTATTAAATAATTAGCAAAAAAGGGGGTCTCCATGACTTACACCCCACCTTCCATCCCAACTGTGTATGTGTGTAGGGGGTTCTAATGTTAAGCCATTTGGAGGACATGATGTCCAACAATACCTTCCATCTCCTGGGGTTAATTATACAGTATTTGCCCTTTGAGGGAAATTGAGAACTCCAACCCCCACCCCTTATACAATAGTATTGGAGAATTCAAATAATAATAATAAACCCATGCGCTTACCTTTCTCCCACCCAGACAGGGTGCATTCAATAAAACTTTCAGTTGCCTGGTGCTGGACAGTAAAAACCATTGTCCCCTTTGGCACCCAAAACGATGCAGCCTGTAAAGAAGAAAAAGTGCAAGTTTTACATTTAGCCTTGAATCCCATTCATCAATGTCAAACAACGTCCTTCATCACGCATCTACGACCTATAGAAAGAGGCAGTCCAGAATATGAAGTAAAAAAAAAACTAAATGAAAGAAAAAAAAAATAAAAAAAAACATTTTTTAATTCATTTTTATTTTTAATATTGTGTAAGTGGATGCAATGATTATGTTTCACCTCGACTCCGCAACACTGTTCCAGCTTTCAATTACAACTCGCCAGTAATAGGGAGGTTCATAAGTCCGCTAGTTGCTGTTGATTGAAGTCGATATGGCTGTGCAGGAGTAAATCTGATTATCGGTCTGGCGTACAGTGAAGTTGGCGGTAGTAAATATGTTTCTATTGGGCATTTTTCCACTTGCGATGCTTCTCTCCGTTCCATGCTGAGCATTCATCCCACACCATGATGGACGCACATCAAGGAAAAAGTCCAGGGTAATAAGCCAGCCAGATGTAAAACCTGCCTGGGGCAGGAAGGTAAAACCACCCCAAAGTTTTGTGCATATTATGCTCGTCTGATGCAACATAACTTGCTGTTCCTGTTGTCTTTTCATTCCTCGTGCTTTTGTGATATCTAAAGAAGGACCCCTAGGTCTTAAAAGCCTTTGTCACTCAGCATCATACTCTACAAAAGCTGGTCCATAAATAAAAATCACAAACTCCTTTTGGGGAGCGCGCATACACAACATTTTACCTTAAATTCCACGTCCGTTAATTCCACTTAAAAACAATAAACTAAACCATGATTATATGAAATAATCACAATAGGCCCGCTTACTTGCGGAAAGATTGAAAGAGACAGATGGACGATATGTTTTATTCGCTAAACAATTTATGTATTTGTTTATTTATTTTTTTCCCACAATGCAAGAGGCCAAAGGTTATGGCAAATCGTAAGTCTCTTCTAGGGAAAAATCCATTAACCGCGAGACAGACATTTGCTCCAGAGGCATTGCAAGACGCAACGAGAAGTGAGCATGTAGACGGGATTTCGAAATATAAAAAGGAGTCTTTCCAGCAGACTACCTGCCTCTGTTAAGAAAAGGTGTTTTTAATCCTTTGGGGATTTTTTTCCTTTTCTTTTTTTTTTGCAGTAACGGGGATTAACATTCATTCCTTGGTCTATTTTTTTTTTTTAGACAATTCTCGAGTAAGCTTTTCTGGATTTCCTGCCCCGGACGGGTAAAGTGGCAATAACATGTTTGCAAAATAAACACATTTGCGGTACTCGAGTTCCCTTTGAAGACACATGCTCAAATTAATCAGTTTATATTCCAACTCGGACCAGTTTCCACGTATAAAGTAGCCCCCCGAGGAAGTTACCCTTTATAGAGAAAATCCCTTTCTAAATTGTATCCTGTTGCCTTTCAACTAATAAGAGAAAGTTACAAATGAGTTTAGGCCTCCCACCGAACAGGGACACGTCCAAAACGCTTCAGCTAAGAACTGTTCTGCTAGAAATGAATCAGGAACGCGTTTGCCACGCAAGGGACCAATACATCTTTTTATTTTCTTCTTCTTCTTCATTTTATGACATTTTTTTATTAAACAAAACCATAAGAGATTTCCAGAGAGTGCTAACGTTACAGGTCCTTCCATGAAAATCTCAAGCGTCTACTGGGAGGTAAACGGCGTTCCTCTGCAACTGTGTTCGTAATTAACATTCTGCCCGAACACCTGGCTTTAAACGGAGAATTTGGTTTCAATGAACCAGCTGAAACAAAGCCAGAACCCTTCTTTTTACGTTCTTTTTTTAAAAAAAATTCTAAGGAATAATATTTACTCGCTCTAACAATTTAAACGCACTAATTGGCAAATGTTACTAATTCTATAACAGTGGGCTATTTCTTCAAAGGGCACGGAAGAGGCGGCGTGTTTTATTGATCCGAATGTAAAGGTAAATAATAATAATTAAAAAAAAAACAAAAAAAAAAAACAGATCAACGAGGATTAGAATGTGCGAAGTCTGATTATTGGGAGCAGAATGCTGTATAATGTACAATAAATGACGTTGTTTATAGACATTGCATTTAGATTTTTTTGGGAAATTCTGCATCTTGCGATATATTTTTGTTACATATGCACAAGATGCACAACTAGGCAAGTTTGCTCAGGCCACATGCATTTAGCTCGCTGTCAAACAAACAAAAGTGAGGAACAATTTCAAAATGAAATATAATCATGAGAAAATATTGTGGCAAGTAGCAAAGATGGGTGCCGTCAGTGATGTATGGATAAACTGAGTTTTGACATAGAAATATGCTGTCACACCCAAAGCCAGGTTGAGGCACTTGTGTGTTTGCCGCAGCATGATAGACACAAATCAAGGAAAAAGTCCAGGGCAATAAGCCAGCCAGATATAAAATCTGCCTGGGGCAGGAAGGCAAAACCACCCAAAGTTTATGCTTGTTTGATGCAACATAACTTGTTGTTCTTGTTGTCTTTTCATTCTCTCTTTGGCCTTCAAGCACATTTCTTGATGTGATATCTGAAGAAGGACCGCTAGGTCTTAAAAGCTTTTTTCACTCTTCATCATACTCTACAAAAGCTAGTCCACAAATAAAAATCCCTTTGCTTTCATAGTGGGGCGCATATACAACATATCACCTAAAATACTACATCTGTTTATTCCACTGAAAAACAATAAACTAAGCTATGATTATATAAAATACTAACAATAGGCTCGCTTACTTCTGGAAAGATTGAAAGAGACAGATGGACGATATGTTATATTAGACAAATAGAGCCCCTCTTTTTTCCCTCCCATGAGGTATATGCCATATGTACTGCTTGCCTCTCGGACGTCGTTCATAGCCAGTGCTTCTTGCTCCCTGACTGACACTGTGCCCTGGAAAGTGACGTTATCTCTGGGCGCGCAGCACAGTGACGGATCTACAGGTCGCAGTACTAAACAGGATGTGACTTGTCATTTCCTCACTTTGCTGAATGCACAGAAATTACATCACTTCCTGGCGCTCAATGCCAATGAGGGAGCTACAGGCTGCAGTACATACCTTGCTCCTGCATCCAGGTTTGGCTTTGATGCTGCTGAATCTTGGTTAACAACCTGGCCTGTCCTGAACTCATTCCCGAATTCCGACCTGACTCCAGACGGCTTCGATTCTTGGTTCTGACCCAGCTTGTAAGGTGGCGTTGATGTTGCAGACTCCTAATGTCCCACTCCTGTTCTGCGACTACAACTTGGTCTTCTGGTTGACCACCCCGTCCTGCAGACTCTGGCCCGTGCTCCTGTATGTTCCCGTCCAGTCCTCATCTCCTCTCCTGTGTCCTAGGCTTGTACATTTTTAGGCTGACCATTAGGTTTCAATAATGATTAGGGTTGTTTTCATATTTTCACAGTAAAAAATTTTATAAAAATCTACTACTTTCCATCAAGCGCGTTAAATAAATATTCCTCGGCTAAATGGAATTTTTCTTTTCACATTTTCCTTTTCAGTTGCAGTGGCAACTTTGCTATTAATAGCAAGACCTTATTTTCTTAGAGAAACAGCTACATGCAGAGATAATTATAGAATCCAATGATCATGGAGTGTAAATTATACATGGGGTGCTTTGGAAACTCCCTGATAAAGTTTTTTTTTTTGCCAAGAATCTGTCATCCTTCAAACTAAATACTCTTTTTAGATTCAGTATCTCCAACTCTTACACAAATCAGGACAGGCCGGGCTAAATATACGTTCTTATTATTGTTCCGAGAGTTAACGACATTGTCTCTACATTTCAAAATAAATCAAATATTTTTGTCTGTCAGCATTTTTGCAGGAAGTTTTTTTTTTAATGCAATGACTGGATCTGCTGTATGCTATATGAACATAATTTTATCTTTCAATAAAATCTCCCTACCTTCTGATGCTTGTCCATTATCTAACTAGTAAATGTACGATATATGCGGGGATATATGTGACCGGTACACAACGTCACTCGATAAACCAAAGCGTGACCAACCGGCCCAGCGTGGCCATTGACTCCCGTATTCTCATAACGGAGATGAACCATTAAAAGTTAACGCACGCCATCAGGTTCTATTACATGTCAGGCTATGTGCTCGGCCGAGGGTGCTGGGAGTTCTACAGAATCCCTCCATGCATTTGCAAGGGGAACATCATGCTTCAGATGCGGATGTCACTGACCCGTCCCTTTAAGGAAGTCTAGACGTATATCAGCACAATTAGATAAAAATGCTATTTTTTCCCTTTTTTTCGGTCCCTAACATACTCTCCGTCTATCTTTCCCACTTTCACTCCTTGTTCTGTATTATGCTCACAAATTATATCTCTTTTCTCAACGCCTCCCCTGCAATGTTCTTTTTTGAAAACACCTTGTTAATTCATATCAATGAAGTAACCACGGAAACTGCTCTTTATGAGACGGGAATCACAGATATGTAACTGGAGCTTGAAAGCTGCAGATTTTTTTTAATTTTTTTTGTATCTTCTGCCTTCCAGTTTGAATTTGATGAATGCAAATCATTTTACATAAGTCTATATTAATATATACTTATTATGGCTCCCGAAAATGAGACAAAGGACTGATGACGGTCTGAGTCTTTACAGGAGGAATAATGGGTACACTAGATGGGCCAAATTGTTCTATTCGACACTCAAATTTTGTGTTTCTATGAAAATCAACATATACATTTTTAAGATTTTTTTTTTACGGCAACAACCGGTTAGTACCTATTTTTGGGTCATATGACAATTAAGTGTTCCTGAAATTAAATATAAACGAGACACATTTTTGCTTAATGAAAATACTACTTCTGGGAAAGTTTTTGCTAGGAGCGATGTTCTAATGCTGCAAAGAGTTACAAAGATGTTTCTGGAAGCAACAATGCACCCCTCCAATCCAGGCATGGCTTACTAGAATGCAACGTGTTTCCTATATGGAAGAATTAATTTGGTCTTCTAGAGGCAAAGCTCCCCAGTATGAGCGTCGGTGGTTTTGGTGGAAGAATTTCACTTCTTCTCCTGAGTTCCCTAGAATTTTGGGCCTCTCTCCATAGGAATTAATCTTACACTTACACAACGCACTGGTTTTTCACTTTCCGTAGTTCTGATTAAGTCTCATTGCCTGGTGGGTCGGCGGTATACGTCTTTGTGTTTATGTTTTTTTTTCTGTTTTATGTTCTGGATTCTATAATCATTTTCTCTCAGGATGGTACCTTTTGCTATTCCCTTTGTCTGCAATACTCCTCGGATGACGTATGGGCTTCGGCGGGAGGTACCTGTTCCTCCTTTCGTATTAGGTGCCCCTTTTGTTGCGCCACTCTTTTAATTTAGGATACATATAAATTGTACCTCCTCTCTGCGCAGGTCTTGATATGCCTGCTTGATGTATATTTCATTATAGGTCGGCATTGCTTGTACTACTGTATACCTGTCGAAGTCTGTATCCCTATTGTTTACTTTTAATGTCTGTAGACACCGTCATGCATTTATTGTACCATCAATAAACGGAATTTGAGTTTAAAAAAAAAAAACAAAGATGTAAAGTTCAGTAGAGTTGAACAGCACATTTACCAAGCTACAGAATATGATGATGCTATACAAAACAATAAATAATAATAATAATAATAATAATTTAAAAGGCTAGAGGATAGAATAACACTAGGAATAAACACAAAGTATGAGACCATTCATGTCAGGGCATTGAAACAGCAGCCTTATTCCTTACAACACTTTATCAACGGACACATTTGAAAGAATCATCTGTAAAAATGTTACAGCCATAGTCACAAAACATGTAACAGCAGACCATATAGAACAAACATCACGACACCAGAGCACTGCATAGGATATGGGAATATTGGAAAGTGAAGCAAATAATTTTCCTCAATTTTCTGCATTAAGGGTAATAAAAAAAAAAAAAAATTTAAATTCATTCAAATTATATTCAAAATGATTTATAGAATCCGGGTTGGATAAGTGATCCAGCCCATTCATGCTTTCCTGCAAGAACGTATTCCGCATAGCACGAATAGTAGCACTACTGAATTGGCTTTAACCCTTATAATTGGTGTTAACCGCAATTAAGATTAACAATTCCGCAAATGTTAGAAGACTTTTGAATTTGGCAACGTATTTGTATAGCACTTAATTCATTTATTTTCTTTCTTTCTTTTTTTTTTTTTTTAATTACTACCCTTGTTGTATCAGCTGCCCTGTAACATTACAAGGCTAATTGCCCGTTACCTCTTCTCTTCGGCTCAGGAATGCAAAGCACCATCCCGGCAGCTTTAATGTTCTTAACAGACATTAATCAGAAGTATGTAGTATATGGTACAGCCTGGTACTGAGCTAATGCAATGAGCTTCACAGCTCGGCTATGGGAAATGGAGAACTATGAGAAAAGGCAGGTTTGCTTAGCGAATTGTGTTTTCCCAACTGCGAGCGTGAAAACGATGGGTGGTATTGAATATCCAGCCACTGAAATAAAAACGCTATGTGTAGGCATGAACTGGGAGACAGTCACAGACAGACTGATTGATATACACTTACGCTCGGCTATTATTTTGCCAGACATCAGAAAGAATGAGAACTTGTTCTTCCACACACTTAAAGGGGACATTCAGCCATCATTTGTAATTTAATGCGTGTGATAAGCTCCCTAAACATGTTTCCGGTGTCCCCTTTGCTAATTATTATTATTATTTATTGTTTTATATAGCGCCATCAAATTCCATAGCGCTGTACAATGGGTAGACAGGACATAACAAGTAGTATGTAACAACAAATTGACTAACAGAGACAACAGGTGAGGAGGGCCCTGCTCAAAGAGCTTACAGTCTAGCTAATGCATGAGGGGGATTCGGCAGAATCCCCCACTATGCATTTGCCCCTTTCGCCAGCCACCCGCTGTATACCAAACACTTCTCCATGCACTGATGCCGCAGTGTTCAGCCACGAACTGCATGGCTACAAAAATGTAACAAGCAGTCATGCATACCCAGTTGGCGGCTGCTGGCCTTAAAGTGCCGGCACCAAATAGTCACCCCCAGCCCAGCCCTGCATATTTGTTTTTATATATTTGAAGAATGCATATTACTCACGGAGTAATTTATAATGCTTTCTGCTCAGTGGGGCTGTCAGTTAACTGTCCAATTAAAATTGTGTATTGTCAATAATTCCAATGATTAAAGATTTCTTACTATACAAATGCAAAATTATCAGAGACGAATGAATAGATAGTTTGATGTGCACAACTTTATTAAAGGCTTTTTTTGTTACATTGGGTTGTAGGCACTGACCTTGCATTGTCATGTGAGATTGTGATTATTAATACTATTTATTGTTTTTATTAAGGTTTTGTATTTTTTTAGGGAAATCTTAGGGCTAATGTATTATTAGGAAAAGTAAAAAGATAACAGGCTTCTTAATAATGCTTACACAGTTCATACAGTACATATGTATTAAGCCGTACTCATTAGTGTGGATGTTCAAGAACAGGATACCAATAAAAAAATCCCGTTTTACATTTAAAAAACAAAAAAGCCCAAATGTTTTAATCTACATATATGCCCTAATTTGGAGCTATAGATATCTATGGCAAGCACACTTACACATTTTCACCACTGGATGGCAGTACGAGTGTCTGCTCACACAGACCATTTTTATTTAACATGGATAATGAGGAAAGCAGATTTCACTTTTCATACAATGTTTGATCGATGGGTAAAATAAATTAAAAATTAGCAATCTGAAGTATCTTCTCAGGGTTAATCTGTGATCACACGGCAACAATAACAGCATCAGTAGATGCTTGGCAGTGTTATACAACATTACACACGTTTGCGATGTATGATTGGAATTACTTCTATGGGAGGAGGCTAAATACAAGGCTTTGCAAAAGGAAACATAAAAACGGGGACCAGGAAGGCGAATAAAAGTTCATTTTCATTGTTTCTATAAATATTAAATTGATTTATTGCAGACCTTGAATGATGGTATCCGTATTATTTTTTTGTAGTTCCATTGGAAAGTCATTATGTATTAAAAAAAAAATAAAAAGGACAGTCTGAAACAACAATGTGTAAAGGATATTAGAATCATTTCTTTCCTCGCATGCTTCCCAGTGGAATGGTAAATTTAGTTACACAATGCAAAGGATTTGTATACATTTGACAGGTGGTGTGGAGACATATACTCCGACGTACAATAATAATATTTATTTATAGAGTTTCCCTTAATAGGAGATGTTCAAGCATTGATTTATACGTTGGTATACCATTGGTTGTAAAAGTTCATGTTTTAATGAATTAGATTTTGTGGACTTGGTTTAGGAGTCTCCGCCGCTTACAGAACTAAGTTAGAACTAATGGAGCAATTCACACCTTCACCAAGCCTAACTGCCAAGGTGTCAACCTTTAAAATCAAGTTAATTTAACTAGATTCTTTAGATGTTTACAAGTTCATTTCTAAAGTCTAGTTCAGTGAGTTGAAAACTCAAAATTAACTTGACTGCTTAGAAGGAGACGATTTAACGCAAGTAAACCTTGCTTGACAGCTGTTGAGAGCAGACTCAATTTCAGACTCAATAGAACGTTACTGAATTTGTAGCAACCCTACAAATTCCTAGGGGGCTGTATTTTGGCCAATGGGTCACAAGTTGGAAACCAGACAATCACAAACAATTATATTTATATCCATATATACACACATATACACACATACCCCATATATCTACACAAAACATATACCTTGCTTGATTTTATTTTCCGTAGCACACATCAGAATTCATGATTCTTCGTTCTCTAAGTCAGCAGTTTTACTTGGTATATATATTTTCAGTTGCCCTTGTTTTCGGACACGTTTTACATATTGGTCCAAGATATCCTGTGTCTAATACCAAAATCTATAGCTTCAAGAGTACATTAATGTAAAAAGGTTCACAACGCAACTTAATCGGGAAACACTTTTTAAATCTTGGAGTCTTCTACTTTTCTTCCCCAATGCATAGGACTTCTCAACTAATGCGAGATGCCTACACTTAGAGGTCATTCTTTAAAGCTGCAAGGCTAAAATGTTTTTTAACAATGCTACAAACTATTACCCCCGGATATATATATTATATATATATATATATATATATATATATATATATTCAGAAGGTGAAAAAGCTACTGTACCATTGGATTTTTAGAATATCTATACCTTTAGTTTTACCTAGAGACTCAACCAATTACTCTGATGCCTCCGGGGCAGTATTTGATCTCTTCTTTGGGGCAGTGGCATTTGGCCGTACCCATTGCCTGCTTAGGTCCCACCACTCGATATGCAAGTATTTTTTATTACATCATCCGTTGTTATTGATGCTAAAATTTTAAATCTGAAGAAAATAATTTTAACTACAATCCCCATGTATGATTGCGTCACAATGACCACAAACGGTTGAAGTCCAAATGCATTCTTTAGTTGGAACAGTAAGTGTCGACGTGGGGCCAATTTAGTTTATACCCTTCCTACATGTCGATTGCCCCTTTAATCACTTGATTTTATTTAGTTAGCGTAGCCTTTTTTTTACATCACTAGCCTTAGTAAATAAGGACACAGAACTACAACCAGTTTAGAAAGATTTGCTACTTGTAAGACCATCAATTTATTTAAGAATACGGAAAATAATTCTTAAAAAAAGGCACATTGTATTTCTGTATTATCCAATAAAAAACAAAAACAAAGTCAGCTGCGACATGAAAAGGCAAAATTCCTACCCTTCACGTGGCTTGGGAAAGATTGCCTTTAGGGGCTCATGAAGGGCTGCAATGTGTAATTAATCTTAGTATTCATGGAGCTGATGACTTCTGTAATTTTTGTTGAATTTCGGGGACAGAGTAAAAGTATTTGCTAATTTTCTATTACAATAACGCTTGCACGTGTACATCTCTATCAGGGTGGTTTTAGGGACACCATCTCTAATAAAAGTAAAGAAGACGTTTTTATATGTAGAATTTAGTAACATGATCAAATGATTGTTTTGAGAGGGAAAAAAAAAAAACATGCATTATCGTGAAACAACCCGAGGAATCTGTATCTCCTCCACTAACCCCGACATTCTGATAAATGTTACTGCCGCCACTAGTCAGTTTAGGGGGGTCACTTAATGCAAAATATTACCTTGGGGTATATTTTAAAGCATTGCTGTCTTTTCTACATATTGCCAAAGTATTCAAACATTTTTTAATGTGAGAGACAATTGGAAATTGATAATGCTTTCATTATGCAAAAGGACCTTTATCGCCAATTATTGTTGTTTCCAAGTTAGTAGACTATAAAAATTAGATTAAAATTATTTTGATCACACTATATTTTCATGTATCTTAAAATTAAGAATAATGTACATTGTAAAGTAACATATGACTCAATATTAATGATAAAAAGTGATGTTGTTGATGAAAACAAATTGTTTTCTTATCAGTTCTTTTAGTAAGCCAGATGCATGATAGTATATATTTTCTGCTATACGGAGTCAGATATGTTAATGCATTACATAATATCAGTATACAGTAGAGTATTTGTAGTTGATCATCCCACTCGTTTTAACAATTTTGTTTACAGTTGTAAATGTTTATCAGTGTAGTAAACTTTACATCCAGTAATGAATGGCGATTCTTTAATAAGCACATTCCCACACCAGATGTTAAGGATCCATCTTGCTATGGAGATTGAATAACAGGTTCTTGCGCAGTGATAACCAGTATGGGTTTCAAAGCCTTTAATCATTTTAATGTCAATTGGCAAAGTCTCCATTGATCTATCAGCATCATCACTTTATTGATGTCTCCCACTGACCACAAATTGGTGTGATGATGATCGATAATGATGTCAAGCTTTGTAGCATTCGACTGTAACTCATTAGTGAGACATGTTTTTCATTGGCAAAACATATCCCCATTACAACATTCCTTTACTAATTAAAGAAATATCCCTTATAGAGAAAAACAAGACATTTACTTTGTTCAAAATATTGTTTTGATGCTTTAACAACAGCCTTTTTGGAATCTATTTTGGTAAATTTTGTCTATTTTTAGCCTGCTTGTAGAAATCTATAACATTTTCTCTTTGTTTACAGATTTCAAAATACCCTAAAAATGTTGGCATTAAAAATATGCAAAATGGATATATGCGGAAGCTAAAAAAATCACATGACCCACATGTACCATCATAAAACGTTCATTCCTAGAACATAGCAGGTTTTGTTAAAAGACCTAATACCCGATTTAACCGATTATATTTTAAAATTCCTAAGAAAATGAAAAGTAACTTATTACATCATAAAAAATTGCCATAAACTTAAATACAATTTAATTTATTTTGATTAAGTTTCCCCAACTGTGCACACCATGGATAAACTAATGTATGATGTCAATAAATAAATAATAAATTACTCAAAGTAATACTGTATACCAGTATAAATATATTTTATTTCAGAAGATACAATGCCTTCGTATATCTCAGGCACAGCAGAATACATTAACCCCTTAATGACAAAGCCCGTACATGTACGGGCTCAAAATGCATTGTTTTCAATGGGTTTAGGGACCGCCCATTGTCCTTAAGGGGTTAATATTGAACGACATTGTAATGTAAACAGCAATTGGCTGCTTATGAAGTGTGTGATTAGGTGTGGTGTCTGATGTCCTTGGGTGACCTGGATACATTTAAGGACTCTTCGTGTTTCTACATATCAATTTTACATTTTTTTTTTATTACCTGTAATCCTTATTCTTATATTTTTATGCATATTTCTGTATTCTTTAAAGAAACACTTATGATAAATTTATATATATATATATATATATATATATATATATATATATATATATCTATATATATAATTTATTATATTTTTGCATAATACCATTCTGTTGGTATACTCACTCAAAAGGTTTCAAAAAGTATTAAGATTGTTTAAAGTAGGAGATAACGCACTGTAGATGGTCCTACACATTAAATATTATGCACATTGGAACTGTTTCTCCTCCTATATAAAGCGTTTATAAGTGTACATAATTTAACAACACATCAATGCTAATCAAAACAATTCCAATACATTCTGACTAATTCAAATGAAAGAAAGCATTTTTTCTTGTTTAAAATGAATGTTATAATGCCATATATTTAAATGGTGTTGCTTACTAGCACAAAAATAAAAAACAAGCAATTAATTCTAATATAGAGCATTCATTCAGATTTACTAGATTTTTCCTGCTTTCTAGTTTTCAGAGACAGGATATCTTTTAGCTCTCTGACAGGTGTAGAATGCAGCTATTAATGAAAGAAAGGGAAAAAAAAAACTACTGAATAATTTATAAATCCATAGCTTAGTATTAATATTATCAAAAATGTCTAGAAGAATCCATATGCTGATGGCTGTAGATTTTATAACACCCTTACAGAGCGTTTAGGGGTTAGCGTAGGGTTAATGGCACCTTCAAGGCACTTGGTCCCCCAATAACTCACACACAGAGTTGCTCAAATACTCACTTAGTTAACACTCACTCTAACATCATGCACTTACACATGCACACACTCTCTCCCCCTTCCAGGTGCCACTAACCCTAGGCTCATCCCTGACACTCTATGACTATAGACTGATGCACAGTCACGCTAACCCCATACAATAACACTTACCCTCACACACGCGGTAACACCAAATGTTAACTCACACGCCCATATTAACATATGTGGCATATACACAGTCTAACACTATATACTAACGTATACTAATAAAAACGCACACACTGTCACATGCATACACACGCTAACACAAATACTTGTGAATTTCTGTGTTCGCTATTCGGGAGGGGTTATATATAAAAACTGGTCCTAAAGGGACCATGTCTCAAACCATCAGAAATGTCCCTTTCAATTAAACCAGAATCACTTTTTATAACACCCTATATTTCTGTTTATACATATTTTAAACTGGAACCGTTTTAATGGCATGACAGGTACAGCCGACAATAAACCATAAGCTAGCATTGGTCTTGTTTTGACACTTATCGGTCTCTGCTTCAACTCAACAAATACCACGAACTGGAAACCCTCAAATACCACTCTCCCTTCTGTAAAATAACTGTGTAAAACATCATAAACACGGTCGTCTTTGCTCCATCCAATCCCCAAATATGATCTGTGCTGAAAAAGATAAAAATGACAAGTCTCAAGGGCCGGGCAATCGTTATTATGCAATGTGTTTTTCCATACATCGTCAGACACGTTCCTCTCCCCGGTATACCGTCCCCTCCCAACTATCTCTTCCAGTACGTGCTTTGCTTGAGAAAAGAAGCCCTTTTCAGCAGATCTGCTATTCTTACAAGCTGTCATGGTTTACACAGAGACCCACATGCCATTCCATCTGCTCCAATCAGTGTGATAATTAGGAGTCTGTCCTGCCAGTTTGGAAATTTATATTAGTTTTTTTTTTTCACTAAATAATAAATGCTACTTCTTGTTAGAATATAATCATCACTTAATTTAATTTTTTGCAAACATTCTTACATAATGCTTAGCCAAGGACAAAATAACAATCTGAACTGTCTGGGCAAATGAATATAGCAGTTTCAGTATTTATTAGAGGTAATCGTTTTAATGGTTCCTTTACGGGGGTAAAAATATAGATTTATTTTTTTAATTTAATGTAAGATCCAAATTCATTATCAGAGGGGCAAGGCGGGTATATAAACAGACTGGGTTTCATACTGGGGTCAGAAACCAGACAACACATAAACTAATGTAAAAGAACACAAAAACAGGATTCAATAGAAATTTCATAAATCAGGACCACGTGAACAAGAGGGCAGAAAACAATGCACCAGCAATGGAGGCTTGGAGCAACTGAGTATTTACAGACCACAGATCATTAGTACTCCACTGGTGTGCCAGGAATGAGACCAGGACAGGTGACCTCAACAGGTGACTGAGATCAAATGACCACTGATTTGGTCACATGGTATGGTATGGGGCACAAATCCAAGGTCCAAAATATGGTCCAGCAGACATGGAAAACTTCAGCTTCTGTCCTGGTGAAAAAGTTATGGAGGCTGGGCCTCAAGGGCAATTTTTTTTCTCCAGTCAAATAGAGGGGTATGGTAGTCCATTTTACTCTACACCTCTACCTTTCATATGGCTCTGAGACGGAAAGAATTGGATGGCACTGAAGTGTCTGAGAACAGGTAGAGTATGGAGACTGCTGACAGGCTGGTTTTAGGGTAAGGATGCCAGGTATGTGGTTATGTGGGCACACAGGAAAAATACAAACATGGCCAGACAGGCTGAGGTCAGAAACTAGAGCGTTAATCGATACAGGAAAACAGGTACTTAGGAACCTAGGAACAAAGGGTATTACAGCACAGGAACACACAAATTTAAGGTAGAGGAGAAAAGGAAAAGGAACACGGATACCAAGGAAGCTCAGAAACAATGACTACTAGACCACTTTCAAAAGATCTTCCAAAGGATTGCGGGAAAGAGAAGGGTAATAAAGGAAACGCTGAGCTGGCTGTTTAGATGATGGCCGTCAGGTGAGTGAGTCCAAAGACGAGCCTAATGTTCCACGGGCTGCACGATGTCTCAGCAATGCAGCCATTATAGCGAATTTATTATTTTCTAGCCTCACTATTAATCTATCTATCTATAAACACCATTAATATAAATGTATTGTTGCAGTGCATCAGGCAATAGTTTGATCGTTTGACTTTCTCTACTTTATTATTTTTTTCTGGCAAGGCACTTTCATTTAATGTTCAGCTGTGTTCAGACATGAACTTTTAATTACAGCAAGAAAGCTCTCCATATGTTATGAAACACGCTCCTAAATAATTAGTATACAGCATGAACGTCCATGCATGTAATTTCATGTTATGTTCGGTATGCCGTTGCCTATGCTGCAGGTATCAGGCCAAGCCTTATTACACAGTCAGCTTCTGAGTTGGGCAGACTATTTTTGGGCCAAATGGTTCATAGCTGCTGTCGAATCGAATGCAATTTTCCTCTGGGATGTTATCCTATCATGGATAGCCAGCCATATTTAACCTAAAACCTTGCTGCTTAGTGAATATACACATTTATGTTTTTTTTTTTTCATGTAAGAGCCCAGGAGTGAATTCCTCCCTAAAAAGGTTGACTCACCAAGCACAGTGTCCCTCGAGGAACTAAATTCCTGACGTGACCTGTTGAGCGCGTCTAGTGTATCTATGCGTGAAATAAACATTTACATTGTGCAATCATTTTATCCCTAGTCCTTTTCATAAACCTAGACCATCTTGAGAAAGAATGGCTTTACATGTTGTTTTAATTAAGCAAAAATCCTTCTTGCAATCCATTCGCTCTGGAAACTTGTTGAAACTTGGCAAAGAAAGTTATATATTATTTCTTGCAAGGAACCTTTAAGGGATTTTCACATGATGTAGCAAATTCATATGAAGGTTGTCTTAAATCGGATATGATTTCAAGCAGAAAGAATGTTCAGCAGGATGTCTGATTTGATTTGCAGATCACATGATGCCTCTGTAGACTTTATGTTCTTTTACAGTGACCTCAGGATTTGATAATGATAACTCTAAAAAGTGAAATGTCAGAAGCTTCAGGCTACAGTCCTAATCCAAGATGTATTGAGGGTAAAACACAAACCACCAAACATCAGTATAACTGGAGCCATTCATTAACTGCAACCGTAATAAGGAAGTAGAAATTAGATCAATCATGCTTAAAGAGCAGGAAAAATGTATGCCCTTAACAGATAACATTTATTTAAGTAGGAATTCGAAAGGTAGCATACAAGTTCATACAATAAAAGTGTTTTTTTTTTTATTATACATATCCAGGTATTTGAAAATCAACTATTCGTATGTTGACTTTTTTTTTTTTTTAGCAGTGGGGCCCCTATGATCTGAAATCAATTTTTTAAAGTATCAACATAAAAAATGTATTGTTATATCAACAGTTCATCGTCTCAGAATTCTGTTTTGTTGTAGTAAGACTTTGTATATAACAATTAGATAATATAACTAATATAACTAACTATATAATAATCATCATCTATTATTGATCAGTCATATCTATCTTGTAAAGGCTTTAATATATACTCATTCATTTATATATACTCATTCAGCTGGATAAATCTCCTGCAGGGCATTTAGCTGGGAAAAGGGCAGATTATTATGGGGGGAATCTGCAGAATCTCCCCTGCGTTTGCAAAACGGAACACAAATTTAAAGGGATCACGAGTCATATGTTTTAAAGTGTATATGATGGCTGAAATGTCCCTTTAATAGTTTACTGAACGCTAAACATTTTAATTGTATTTTGCATATTTTGGGAAGAATTGACTCATTGTAAAGGCTATATGAAAGTGATTATCTAGAAGGGATGATTCAGACACTTTGGGAAAGGAAGGTCCAGTTGCAATAATGAACCTTTTTTGGACTGTAAGAGCAGTATAAAATATGTCCAAAATAACGAGGGAAAGGCAGCTTACAAGACTTACGCATACTTACGTCGTATACAGCGTTCATTGGAGTATGGAATGTCACCAAATGAAAAAGCAAATGCCCTTCCACATGTTCCTAAATAATGAAGTGCTGAACGCTAAAGAAATTCTGTTTACATCAAAAGGATTATTTCTTGGCGATAGACTACACATAGTTGGGTTCTTTTTCAAGGAATACTATAGTTTTATGACAGGTATTAAAAACTACTAGGTTTACCTAAAAGTAGCACTAAGACACTGATTTTCAAGGTTCCTCTGAAGACCACATTTCGTCTGAATCATAAGGGGCAAAGTTAAAACTGTTTTGAATACTGGATCAGTTATATATCAGAGAAAGGTATAAGACACCAACCTGGAAAGGCCTTGGACATTTAACAGTACTATCAATTGTGATTATAATGCTACATTTATTTACAAAAGTGTTACATTCAGCAAAGTAGGTGACCCCCCCCATGGTAACAAATCCATAGACTTTCCCCCCGGCTCTATAACCATGTTCACTGTGATCAATAAAAGGTGGTTTAAGGCATGGCCAAAGAACTTCAGGATGTCCTGGTGATATTAGCACTATAGAACAGAGTGAGAAACATAAGCTTCCACTTATGTTTAAACATATCCACCAGCTGTTGTTCTCTTCCTACCAACTGATCCCAGCGATAAGAAGGCCGTGTTGTATAGCCTTACTCGATCATCCTATAAATAATACCAGCTTGCTGGGTATGCTAGGAGATGTCTCAGTCGTGGGCCAGGCATCATCAAGGAAGATCGTTGGTGGTGCTGATAGTAGGGATGTGCATGTTTTCTTTTAAAAAAAATCCCTTAAACTGTAACAGTGCTTACTTTGAACAGAAGGATGTAAAGTTAGCAAATTTGATGCCAGACGTTTTTTTTGGGGTCGAAGATTTCAAAATCTTGTTCCTCATGATGTACATAGCACTGGAGACCGTATCTCCATAACGATATACAATCGTGTGAAAAAGAAAATACACTCTATTTAAATTCTATGGTTTTACATTCAAGGATATAATAATCATCTGTTCCTTAGCAGATCAAAAACAGTGTCATGATTTATTCAACAAAAATAAAGCCAAAATGAAAAAGCCATGCATACAAAAACAAAGTACATTCAAGACAGTTGCCAATCTTCCCAGGAGTTGACGTCCCAGCAAATTCACCCCATGGTTACCACAAAAAAGGGTTACATCTCAGACTCTACAGGGACCAGTTAGCATGTTAAATGTTCATGACAGTACAATTAGAAAAAGACTGAACAAGTATGGTTTGTTTGCAAGGGTTGTCAGGAGAAAGCCTCTCTCTAAAGGAATATGGCAGCACTGCGTAGGTTTGTAAAGTTGCATCTGAACAAACCCCAAAACTTTTGGAACAATGTCCTTTGGACAGCCGAGACCCGAGTGATGTTTGGTCATAATGCACAGCACCACGTTTGAGCCTGTCCGGCAGCTAAAGCTTGGCTTAAATTGGGTCATGCAACAGGACAATGATCCCAAGCACACCAGCGAATCGACAAAAGCCCAACTGAAATGCTATGGCGGGACCTTAAGAGAGCTGTGCCTAAACAAATGTCCACAAACCTCAATGAACTGAAGCAACGTTGTCAAGAAAAGTTGGGCAGAAATTCCTCCATTCCTCCATGGATTCTCCATTTTGGCTTTATTTTTGTTGAATAAATCATGACATGGTGTAATATGTCATGGGTTGTTGTTCATCTAAGGTTGTATTTACCTATTTTTTAGACCTGCTAAGGAACAGATGATTGTTTTTATGTCCTGATTTGTAAAACCATAAACTTCAAAGAGGGTGTACTTTTTTCACGCAACTGTATATAGATCAGAGAGAGATCAGAGAAGGCCTACTAAACGGGTTCACTGATTGCAGCATTTACATTCTTGATAAGTTTTAAGGACCTTAACATGTATAGCTTAGAATAAAGACATGACGGGGGGATATGATAGCAACATTTGAATATATAAAATGGAAACAATACAGTAAAGGAGGATATTTAAAAGAAGAAAAACAAGAGGACCAAGTCTTAAATTAGAGGAGTACATGTCTAAAAGTAATATCGGGAAGTATTATTTTACTGAGAGAGTAGTGTATGCATGGTATAGCCTTCCAACAAAAGTGGTAGAGATTAATACAGTGAAGGATTTTAAGCCTGCATGGGATAGACATAAGGCTATCCTAGATATAAGATAAGGCCAGGAACTAATGAAAGTATTTAAACATAGAGCATATGATGTTAGCATGTGTGTGTTTGTTATATATGGTCTTAGCATGAGAGCATATGTATTTGGTGTTAGCATGTGTGTGTCAACATATGATGTTACCGTGAACTTGTGTGTCAGCATATGGTGTTGAAGTGTCAGGTGTGAGCCTAGGAAGGGGAGAGGAGGAGCAGGAGAAATAATGTGTGTGTATAAGTGTACAGTGGTAGAGTGAGTGGGTGTTAAAGGGAGTTTGTGTGTTAGTATGTATGCGTGTAAGTTATAGGGAAGCCTAGAAGAAATACTGCACCCAGATGCCACTAACCCTAGGCTCATAAGGTGTGCTTATCTTAAGAATGAGTGACGGGTGGAGCAATGGGACGGACATGGGGCCCCAGACGTTAGGCATGTACCGGCTATGTATCCAAGCGGAGTTCAGTAAATATAAAAAGGAAACAGCTTCACAGACGATGGATTACTATTCGGTCAACATTGAAGACAAAAAAGTTACATAAGCCTTTGATACCTCGGGGCCCTCGTTTTTCCATATGAAGAAGAGACCACTGATGTCCTGAAAGCTTATATATCTGTGTTATTGTTGGCCCAAGGAACAGTATCAACTTCGACTAACGAATAGTGATTAATGCATGGCCATTGTTCATATGATTTTGTAGCAGTACAGGCTATAATTATATTGAATTTACAGTGTAATTGAATAAATAGAAGCAATTAGGGAATAATTAAATATATAAGATTACATATAACTAATGTTTACACCTCCTAAGCCATGTGTTGGCTGCAGTTTAGCGTATATTGAAGCATAACACTTCAGAATTGGGAAATGTATTGTAAAATTCTTATATTTATATTATATATATATATATATATATATATATATATATATATATATATATATATATGAAAAACTCTCTTTTCCATGGAACTTCACTTCATCAAGGATATATATACCTTGAATGCATGTAGGATGTTACTGCAGTCTGCGGAGACAAATTCTGAATACAATGATACACAAACACGAACAAGTGAACTGTTTTTTAAGCTCTTGAATGCTTCAAAATGCAATTTTGATCTGGATTTTGGCAAGTTCTCCCCGTTGCCATGGAAACAGATCTCATGCATTTTTATCTGCTTATTTTAAAGCTTTCATTAGATTTAACATTTAAAGAGGCATTGATTAAAATATGACATTTTTAAACACAAAAGAATCCATTCTGCTGTAATGTCTTATTATGCTGAACAGCTAAACGGGTTGATGGCCAATTTGCTAAGTGAGAGTTTCAGATGGCAAACGCTGTTCAGAATGTTCCTTTATTTTTCATGCGCACCAAAGCTCTTAAATGAATAAAAACAGAGCATTTCAGATATCGCTACGAATATTTCGAGTTTTTAGATAAACAATACCTCATATTTCCCCATTCATCCTCCAAGCGGCAGCAAACCATACGGTTTTATCCTGAAACCTTTTGGACAGGATCTGTAAATAAAAGAGTTTAAGACACATTGCACTCTCTTCCCCCCATAAAGCCTACAACCAACTCACAGACCCTCAGTATTTCTTGTTCTGGGTAGAAAGAGGTAACTTTTTTTGATGTTTTCTCTTCTTGGCCGAGTTGGTTAGCGTGGAGGTCTGTTGGAGCTGCTGATTAGGCAGACACCCAGAGTCCTCCCTCCCAGCCTGAAGGGTGCCGCTGAAGATGGCCGGCATGCGAAGGTTGCGTTTGTCTTGGCGGGATCTCGGACATGCGGTGATGACATCACAGAGCATTTTACAACGTAAATTTTAATTTAAGCCCAGCTCTCCACTCAGCAGTTGTGTTTTCTGTCTCTTTGTAGTCTAGGTGCTCCCTGCAATTACAGTTTAGGAGAGCTCCTTGAGCTTTAAAAAAAAAGTACCTGTGCTGGTTTTCAGTTTTTTGCCTTTTTGCTTTGTTTTTATATACACTAAGTCTGGTGTGTTGTGTTTATGTATTTCTGGTTATTTGCAGGATGTCCTCCTCCTGATCCTTTACCTGAACACAAAGAAAAAGTTTCTTTTAAATGGAAACGTTTAATTTGTGCCAAATAGATACAAGGAAAATGCTTGTTCTGCCTGCATTAAAGCCGTTGCAGAATCCTCCTGAGTTTATGTCTTGACTAGAATTTGCCGCAAACATTCACAGAGTTTAGTCAGTCTGTTCAGCCTTCGCAGTTAGGTTCGTGTTAAATGTGAACACGAGGAGCTGTCTGATTCTTCCTCTGATTAGGATTCTGATGATGTAGGTTTTGAAATTACATCGGATAAGTCATCTTCTGAGGAGGTAGAGATTACGGAAGATTTGGCCATTATTTGCTGTGGAGGATACTTCCAAAGTAAAATGGGGACAAAGTAACATTTTTGGATTCCTCTCCTAAAGTGGATACAGCGTACAACTATTCCTATAGAAGATTCCTCTGGGCTTAAGGATGTTATGGATATGAAGGCTAGCTGTGCTTTAGAATTTAGCTTGCCTTAGAGGCACAATGTAAACCTTTACTAACGGCTGTTCCAAGGGCTGAACGTATCTGGATAACCCAACTGGAAGAACATTTTTTTTGCATGGATACCTAGAGATCAGATAGTCAAACTTCTAGAGAATATTAAAATGTGGATTTTCTCTGTGATGCTCCTCTAAAAGATACTACTCAGTTGCTAGATATTTAGCTATTATTAGCTATAAGCGCTATATATTTATGCTCTAATCCATATAAAGAGGGCAGATTGTTTGGGTTTCATCTAGACCAATTAATTGAAAGATTATCGGAAAAAGATCTTGCCTCAGGAGAAGAAAAAACAACTTTTTTCACTCCTCTTACAGATACAAAAAAGTGCATCGAATCAGAGATAGACCCTCTCAGTCCTCTTCCAATAGAAACCTCTGGAAGTTCAACGGAAAACTGGCTTCCAAAAAGAGTAAAAATTTCTGACTCTCAGTTTCCTCTATGAGGAAAATTATCTTATTTCCAACAACAGTGTTCCCTCGCTAAAAAAAGACAGATGGGTCCTTCACATCATTGTAGAAGGTTAGCGGAAAGATTTTTGTCGGTTTCCAAAGCCTATTTTTTTTTTCTTCATTTCACAAAAAAGTTCTCCCACCTACCAGTCTGCTCTCATATCCAAGGTCTGAGGCTAGAGAGCATGAGGGTTATAGAACATGTACGGTGGAAGAAAGAGAAGTGGGCACTTAGTATTGGTCAAAAAGCCAAAACGGAACCTTTCATTCTATAAAAAGAGAGCATTTCAGGATGGAATCCCTCTCATCCCTCTCTCTAGATCTAAAAGACGCCTACTTTGATGTTCCTAAGAACCCTATTCAGACAGTTTTAAGGTTCGAGGTCCAAAGAGGTCAGTCTATTCTCCACTTCCAGTTTCGGTCTCTGCCATTCAGCCTTTCCTCGGCTGCAAGAGTTTTCACCAAAGTCAGCACTGACTTTGCAGCATTGCTTCAATCCAGAGGCATTTGGGTTTTTCAATACCTAGATGATTGGCTGGTGATTTACATGGCACATCTTTTATACAACTAAGATGTCATCAGGCGATGGTATACGAAGCCGATATGCCCCTTAAGACTTTCCTTTCGAAACAACAAAAGAAAGCAATTTGGAGCTAAGCATTGCAATCAAAATTTGCAATTCTATCACACAAGTGACCCTGAAAAAATCCTCACAACGACCCCCAGGAATCTCTTTAATTCTCAATAATGGCTGCTGTTACTCTCCTGTTTTCCCCAAAAAGAAAAAAGTATTGCTTTAAAAAATATAACGCACCAATGGATCCATTGCATTATATTATTTAAAAACTATATTTAAATATGCACAAAAAAAACTAAAACCATGACATACAATATGTAATGACTTTTGCAATTACTAAAAGGTGAATAACTTAAAATTAAACAAACCATGACCATCAGACAATACGTGCACTTCCCTGCCATCTGTTAACCCGGCCAAAAGACAGCTTTCCCAAACAAGAAGACAAGAGCACCCTGCTTGTGCTTGAATTCACTCTTTCATCTCAGCAGTTGAGCGCACTACAAAACCTTTTTTAGAAACTCCGATTCCCGTAGGTGTTTATAAACTCAACATATCCTTCTGGGTTTGGAATTCTTGCATTCTAAGCACGGAGAATCCTTAAATAAAGCATCAAGTTTGTAATGTAAATGTTCTGATTTATTGAGCTACATCTAAGTGAGGGGAATCATTACGGGTCCCAAAATCCAAGCAGTTGTTCACACCAAATGTAGACATTAAGACAGGGGTGAAACATTAAGGCTATTAGACCCTAAAGAACATCATTACTAGTGATTTTTATGGTTTTCCCCGAAATGATTAATACGAATTCTTTAGTTTGAAATATTGAGGAGCAGAGACCTTTATAATTCTCTTTGTGAAACCGGGTTTATTTTCCAGGACTCGCTGGGAGTATGTGGTCTACAAACATTACATAAAGTGAGCCATTACACTTGACACAGGTCAGCAGAACTTAAAAATAACATGAACATAGTCATAACAATGAATTAAAAACGTGTGATATATGATCATCAAGCAATACGCTTTCTTTCCTCCGGTAACATTTTTGGTGTGCTCAGGCCCAGACTGTCTAGCCTGGAGGGCCAGTGCCAGGGGGTGCTGGCTAGTTGTGCCAGCAAGTTGTGAAAGTGAAAAAGTGTAGGCCGGGGCCAGCATATTTGCTGGACTGGCCTTAAAGTATCTCATAGTCTGGTCCTGCCTGTACTCCTATTAAAGAATATTTAAAAATCCATAGGTGAAATATCGGTGTACTCAAATGAATGGGTACAAGGACAAGAATACTCAATGAAGAGGAATGCAAAACTCACAGTACTGGTCTTCACCAATAACAGCCACGTCTCATCTGGGTCCTTGGGTTTGCGCAGCTGTCTGGACTTAAAAGATGACAAAAAGTCAGAGAATGAAGCAACTAGGTACGAAAGCCTCAGCATGCTGTCTTTTAATGTGTTGGAGGGGTAACGCTTTGGCAGAGTGCTTCAGGATCCTTAAGTGGACCCATCAATGTACCACCAAAGTGTCACTGATTATAAGAGGCAGTCTCTGTGTCCCTCTTTCCTCCCCTGATGTGCTTTTTTCCTAGGAGTTTAGGATGTTTGCTGGATCCGAGTGTATTGCAGTAATCTTCTGTACTCAAAATGTATTTATAAATTAAATTGTGTAAAAATAATATTTTTTTTTTCTTCTACAAACCTTACTATATAAATATCCATCAATACAGTCATTAAGGCACATAAAAAGGTTCCAGTAACTACACATCTTACCACAGCACAGGGGTTGGCACCAACATTGCTCATGGTGGACATTTACTGGGGTCTGTGGTGGACAATTTAATGATGTTTTATGGACCATCACAAATCTTGCCATGTACAGAAACTTTGCCTATCTCAGCCACAGAACCCAAACAAAAGCATCCCCTCTTTGCCCTTTTGAAATGTTGGGACCTGTGCCCCTCTTTACACAGTTTTTAGCACCATATATGATATATATATTAAAACCCGTCATAGCTTTTTGTCTTAAATCACTTTAATGGGTTTTGGGGACATGTGGTTGAAACCTTAGGTGCTATTCTACTTCTATTTAGATGCACATGTGGCCATAAAGTAATGATATATAACTAATGTCTAACTCCATTCCCACCTCCTCTACATCTATGAGGAACAATTGGCTTCCACAAAAGTGTAAGATTTAACTTAATTGGAAAGTGGTAAACAGGAAAAATAATGGCACGGGCATTAAAGATACTGCTCACACATATAATTATAATATTTAAAATAATCTGTAAACAGAATTACACGGGTTTATTAAATTAAATAGATAAACCCCACATTAGAGTCCATGCTGCATATACATAAAGGAAGCAATACCGTAAACACAAGCAGTTAAGCTCTCTGCTGTAAACAAAAAAATGAGAACATCGGTAACGAATTAATATTAGAAATCCACTAAGTGGTTAACAAAGAAACAATCATGTTATTTTATTTGCAGATTAAACCTAACTCATCAGGGAATTTCCCTGGCAGCTCCACGGTGAAAATAAAGCCGTAGCTTTAACTGTTTTCTAGACGGCTGAATACAATTGTTCTGGAACTGTCTTTGCTGAAATAAAAAGACAGCTGGAAACGTATCGACGCGGACCATCTACGATTACTCTGTAAAATAGGTTTTGTTCCATAGCGTTCATGATACTCTTATATAGTACACAGGATACAATCATGTAATAGACAGAGATATTCATTGAGGAGGAAAAAGCGATCTCTTGTTTTGTTCTATATTATACAAAGCGTTTTATTAAGTGACTCAACAAAGGTGAGCAAACTCGTGAACAAATCCCCCCGCCATGTATTAAAACTTTATCATGGGCTACCAAGATGGTTTGGGACAGTTGAGTTATCATTTGGACCTGGTGTCACATTCTACTTGGGGTTTTGTGTACCCTTGCCTTTGGATCCTTGACAACTCCTTGCTCAACTTTTGCACGTGGTCCTTTTTTTTTTTTCCTGCTGTGGGCTTCTTTCTTATCCCTGGTACGTGAGCCGAGCCCTGCCCCCCTAGGTCTCTTTCCCCAATCACCCCAGGACCAACTCCTCTGCAGTCCGGGAACCGCTATTGCACATCCCACAGTCAATCCCACTCAGTCCCCAGGAAAACACCCTCAACGTGTCAATCATATTGTGTGATAAAATAAATGTGTAGTGATATAAAATATAAGTGGGGTGATGGCGTTGTTGACGTTGTATGTAATTTAAGTGATGTGTGTGAAATTGTATGTTCAAGTAGCCATTAGTTGTTTAGCTTTAATTGCATTGGACGCATCTTTTTTTAACTGTGTTATACCAACATAGAAGATTTTCAACAGTACGCAAACAAAATACTTATGTAGCCTGTGGTTGTATTTGTAAGCTTAGTTTTGTGCTGTATGCCTTGTTTTTTTTCTTCCTCTTGAAGTCTCCAACCTTCAATCTTTTTTTTGTTTTCACAAAATACATTTAGCTTCCTTGTGTTAACTACAAGAACATTTAGATGGAATTGTTCTCTTTTTCGGTATTTATTCATTAGCCAGCTCAAACTAAGTAATACTTTTGGGATCTACATTTTCATTTTTGTTTCTATAGATTTCCACCCTGCTTCTTAAAAAGTTGTTACAGCTTAATAAAATAAAAATTATAATGATCTCTAAAATTCTTTTTTTTGCACCCACAGTTGTATGTTCATCTTAATGTAAACTATTACCATTCCCACAGTCGCTAAAAATGTGGCAGGCATTTCCACCCAACCACCTTTGTGTCTAAAGACCATACCTGGGAACTTAATAGGTTTCACAGGTGAGCAGCTATAAGAGGCTAGCCCTGTCCCCTATTTCCTACCATGTAACCAGGATTGGGGAAACTCTGGGGAGCGAACATTAGGAAGTTCCCAGGTAATTTCATGTCACTAATTAATGAAATATGTTCCTAATACATGCATAACATTGAATACTAAAATGGTCAAAAGACAATCAATGACACCATCATTAAAAAAAATGTTCAATATACATGTACAATTTACTCGTAGTTGAAAATGTACAGTACTAAAACCAATAGTAACATATTTATCTTCTTTTTCAGATGTCTTGAAAGCTTATGTGACATCTTGTTCTAGAAAAATTAGAAACAGAAGTTAATGTCAGAGTAAAATCTAAATCAGTCGTTGGTCTTGTCTTTGATTCAGATTAGGTTTCTGCCTATCCCATGCACGTTTAAATTCCCTTACTGTATTAAACTATACCACTGCTGTTCTACTTAACTAAAACCCTCTCAGTAAAGTAAAATGTCTGTGCATTAAAGCTAAGCTTCTGGCCTCCTAGTTTTAGATTATGACCTATTGTTGTTACATTTCTCAACCTTTGAAGAAAACTTCCCTCCTATCGAAATATTTCTATCGTATCCTTTCTCTCTTCTCTCCCCTAGGTTAAAAATATTGAGATAGTCTAAGTCTTTCCTAATAATTTTCTACTGCAAACCCATTACATTATAGGTTTCCCCCAGAACTGTAGACAACATCTATGTTTTGTCTGATCAGAGATCAGAACCACCTTTCCCTTTCAGCTACTCATGTCTCTAACTGTACAACTCAGTACTCTGCTTGCTTTTCCCAATGATTTATTTTAACATGGCCTTTTTACCTACCTTTGTTAAGTCATAAGTGCCTCCAATGCTGTTTGCTTTTGGATTCTTATAACTCAAGTGCTTCATTTAACATTTATCAACATTAAACTGTAGCTGCCCTACACTTGACCAATATACATTGACCCGCTAATTGGTATCACTAAAATCTAGTTGAGTGGAAATGCATGAAAAAATCCCAAAGGCCTTAAGAACATTTGCAGTATTTAGCACAGATTATATGTAACTTCTACTTAATTTGATTCCAAATATTCCCAAGGTTTTTCAAAGGAGAATCCTAGCCAAGTATTCGACTGCCACCAATGGCTTACGTGATTTATTATCTTCTCACAGCGAACCACATTGATGTGTCTGACCAAAATAGCAGGGTTGTTATATTTTAGGGTGACCTACAAAATATAAAATGGTATTTTTGTGTACCTTCTTCTTTAAGACTGCATGGAATTCATGTGTCCCGTATCGGTATGTGTTAACCATCTGGAGCAGAACCAGTCATCTGGAAAGTGTCCTGTTGCGAGACATTACTGGCCTGTTCCCGCCTTAGGCACTGAACACAGTTTAGCTGAGCGGCACAAACTGGACACAATAAATATATAATTATTTTGTCAAATTTTCTTGATAATGACAAAGTGCTATGGGGGCAGGTATGACTCAGCAGTGGAATTTCTAAATTTATTGCAAAATAAACAAAAACATGGACTACAAAGTTTAAGCATCTCCATAACTGACCATTTTCCCCCTGGACGCCAGAGGTTGTAAATTTTGCTGACATGCATGTGTACGTAACGTTTCCTTAAGCAGCCGAGTGACATTGCATATACTTACCATGAGTGTATGGAGACATTTTTATCGTGGCCTAATAATATTTCATGTATAGGACCAGAAAATATTTAACTCCTCTTGCAACTACAAACAAGTTGGTGACACCATAAACAACATAGTTTTTACTTAGGCCACAAGCTTTAAGATGATTGGGGAGATGATAAAATTCCACACGCAATTCTAGGTAAATGTTCAACCTGGAGTTGGAAATCCAACAAATGTAGCTATATACTTAGTGGTGTTGCGCAATTCTGCCCTCCCTGACACTGGAGGATACCTGTGCCCTTATAGCCAGAAATGGCAGCAAGAGTATTTCACGAAAGAACTCCAGGAACTAATAGTTTCCACAAATTTTATCACAAAGACTATTTTTCTTGCACAAACACTTTAAATTTATTAGGGTTTGGTGGAGGGTGTGAGCATGCTGGTGGCATGGGTGGGTCATGCTTGATTACTGTTTGACTCCATCGCTGGAGCCCATAAAACGGAGATGGATTTAGGGCTTATAGCTCCCCAGGTGAACAATGTCTCCAGTGCTTCTCTCTTGCAAGCAAACATAGGACTGAGAGCCTATGCTCCCGGACTGATTATATGGTGGAGTTGGCCCTGCTCTAGGTATGTGCCTGGCAAGAAAGCCAGCCGCTTAGGGCCACTTTGCATCTGTCGTTCATTTAGATAATTTTCAGGGAATCCACACTGAATATGCTTTTCATAAAAAAAAAAGAAATTAAAGACACTCAAAACAAAAAAGTGTGCTTTCTTTTAAAAAATTACCGATATTTTTTTCTCCTTTAACATCCATAAATGCTGTGAAAAGATTTTTCCACTTTCCAATTTCTTTTATTTTTGCGTATTTGTCACACTTAAATGTTTCAGCTCATCCCACTAATTTTATTAGTAGACAAGGATAACCTGAGTAAACACAAAATGCAGTTTTTAAATTATGATTTCATGTATTATGTAGCTATCCAACCCTACCTGGCCCGTGAAAAAAAGTAATTGCCCTCTTAGTTACCTAATCAACCAATAAACCAAAACTGATAATTGGGTTAAATTTCACCAGACACGCCCAGGCATGATTACGGTCAAGCCTGTTGAATGTAAACATCAATTACATATAACCTGTCTAGATGCCATGATCTGGAAAAGTTCAAGAACAGATGAGAAACAAAGGCTCCCCAGCATTCTTGAGACTCCAGAGAACCACGTGGAGATACATTATCTACAAATGGGAAAACTTAGAGCAGTGGTGAACCTTCCCAGGAGTGGCCGCCTACCGACATTCCTCCAAGAGCGCATCTACAACATATTCAGCAGGTCACAAAACACTAACGTAATGTAAAGAGCTGTAGGCCTCACTTGCCTCAGTTAAGGTCAGTGTTCACCTTTCCAGAGACTGAGCAAAAATTGCATCCATGGAAGTGTTGCAAACCAAAAACTACTGCTAACCAAAAATAACACAAAGGCGTGTATCACATAAGCCAAAAAAACCCACCACATTAATGACCAAGACTTTTGTGATAATGAGTCAAAAGTGGAACTTTTTGGTCCCGTTAAATCTGGCATAAACACAGCATTTCACAACATGAACGTCATACCAAAAGTCAAACAACGGTGCCGGGTAGTCCGATGGCCTGAGGTTGCTTGGTTGTTTCAGGACCTGGGTGACTTGCCATAACCGATGGAACCATAAATTCGTCTCTGTATCAGAAAATCCTGAAGGAAAACGTTCGGCCATCAGTTTGTGACCTAAAGCTCAAGCTCAGTTGGGGTATTCAGCAGGACAATGATCCAAAGAACACAAGCAAGTCCATACCCGAATGGCTCAAAAAGAAAGAAAATAAGGGTTTGGAGTGGCTGAATCAATGTCCGGACTTGAATCCGAAGAAGACATGCTGTGGCATAGCCTTAAAAAAGCAGTCTGTGCTCCAAAACAAGAAAGAACTATCTTACCTTGGGCAGAAGCTGTAGCTACAGCGTTGGAGCTCCCATCCTCCTCCTTCTTGGTCAGACCATTCTCACCACTGATCGGCTTCTAAAAGCAGAACCCCCTATGCATTAACAATGGGCAAACTATAGAAATGTAAAGGTACTTCATAGATATATTATGCATTATAGTGCATATGATGGAGTAAAGTAATCTCACAGTTACAATATCATTGCTATGAAATATCTTGCCTGCAGTGAAAATGCGAGCTATTTGGTTATGCGTGTATAAAAAAAAAAAACAGTTGATGGATCTAATTTGACCACAAATGTCTTAGTAAAGGTCAAGTAGACTTCAGCTGTGTGAATACCAAGCCTTACTCAGTGTCTTTCAAGATTAAAGGACTGATAGGAATTGTTGGGATAGAACCCAGCAGATTTGACTCTGGTTGAAACCCTCATGCTACAAATAACCTACAGCTACCTCAAAATATTAAAACATGTTTAATTAGCAGCTCTGTATCATCTGCGACCGTGTTTCCTTTTTAATAAATCCATCAAAATCCGCAAACTATGCATTCGTTTAAAATTTATGGGGAGCAGGAAGGTCTTGCGTGGAAGGTCCAAGTCAATGTTATATTACGTCTTGTAAAATATGCTTTGAACTTTTACAAAACTGGAAGTGCTATAATTAAATCAGCGCGCTGGTGTAGATTGCTCTAAGGCAGACAAAAAAATGGCAACGTCAGAGAAATAAATTGATCTAATTTATAACCACTTGGCATACGTGTTTGACAATGAGCATTTGAGTGAACCTCCAGAGCAGGAAGTCATTCTTCACCACTTGTCTTTTGTTAATCCAGTTTATTTTTCCCTAACAAGGCATTCAAAAGTAGCAGGTCAGGGTCAGTAATAGTGTCTCCCTATGTGCTCTTAAAGCCAAGATCTCTCTCTGTTTATATTTACGAAGGTTAAATCTCTCTTGTAGCTAGGTGTGCGGTCTTGTTTAACTCCCGGAGGTACTTGTGAAGAATTTCATGGGAGGATATATGGTTTAAATCAATTGCAGGTCACTTACCTATGAAAATAAGGACCCACATCTATTCAAAAGTAACTTAGTCCAGGCAGGAGCACATTTTTTTTTTTTTTTGTTAAATCGGACACAAGGAGACAAAAAGGTTATTGTTTAGCGAGGAGCGTTTCAAGTAACAATTGTAACTGCTGGAATTGGCTACTGTAAACATTCAATTTGTTTCTGGAGTGATCATAAGCAGCACAAATACCAACGCTCATTATTTGGTATTTACATAATAGATTTAATTTGGCACTTTCTTATACAGGGTCAAGTCCTACTTAATTTTGCAACAAGGATATCATAAGTTAGAATAAAATATTTTAATATATACAAAACCAACATCAATGAAGGATTGCAGTTGGACATGGACCAAAAAAACAATAGTACATTAATAAATACAGCCTAAAATCAATTGACATGATATACCAATATTACAATATTTAAAAAATTGGCAACTACAGAGTTGCACCCTTTGTAGGATTTTTTCTTGATTTTTGGTTGCTATCAGCTTTTTACATTTCGGAACTGCTGCATTTAACCTGAGTACCCCAAACGCCCAGAATAAGTTTTGATGCTGTTGGGTTGGAAATATTTATTACATATATGTAAAAACCTGTCACAGTGTGTTGGGTACCCTTTAAATCAGGACTTCTTAAGCTGTGATGGGCCAGAAGATACTTCAGCATCTGTTTGATTTCAATATTACGAATAGAACGTATATCCTCTTAGATGCATTAGTAGATAAAAGGTCGATACTTGCAGATTTAACACTAATTTTAAAGCTCTATAATAGCAAGAATGAAAGAACCCCTACTACTTATTGTCACAAAGTCTGGTTAATAATACTCATCAGAACCCGTGTTATAAAACCTCAGATTCCTTATGAAGTCACAACCGGTCACGTGACATATGACACGATTGTTACGTTTACATCAAGTAAAATCCTAAATGCCTTAGCAAGGTTTTTCCTTCTGGTTTCTTCTGCCTTCCATTTTTCATTTTCAGAGAAAGGTAATTTTTATTTTTCACTTGGCTGTAGTAGGAATGTCACATTGTTAATGCCATATTTCTGAAAACTCTTCAGGCACAAAGAATGTCATCAGTTTACAAAACTTAAATACAGATGCACATTGCCCCGTGTCTGCCTATTTGGTATTTTCCGGAATGAGTTAATCCAGACTTGTGAACAGCCAGGTCCCACAACACAATAGCATCATGCTTAGATATTTATAGTAAGTCAGATGTTAATGCCTAGTTTAGCATGAGTATAATGTCAGATTGACAATTTAGTTCTGCTTAAAATAGTGAGAAATTCATGGGTGGTCAAAAACATCGACAATTAGCAGAAAGAATACGAAACTCAAGAGTTTTGGGTTCCATTACAGTTTTTTTTTTTAATTTACATACTATTGTACAAAGACTAGTTAAAATTCCCATCATTCAGAAATGTTCCTCATACACCAGATACGGTGGTATACTGTACGTTAAAATTAAGATTCTAGCAAACATGAACACTAAGGAACCATCAGGAGAATCTTAGAGAAGACCATAAGAACCATACTTTAAAGGGTAAGAACTCCATTTATACATTTTACGGAAACTTTAGAAACCTCCTACCCTTATTCTTACTAACTTGGAGATAACTGCAACTAAGGGATAAACCAAAGTTCATAAAACAATACTGTGGGTGCAGTCATTACAAGTGGCCAGAAATGTAAAACCATTTAATTTTCAAAAAGTTACATGACCATACCTCAGACATTTGGAGTATGATCTTGGCTTAGGAGCCAAGGGGACGAAGATACCATGTGTGAGATTATGACTGAAGTACCCTACGTCATGGACTTTTCACACTTGCAGGGCTAAATCCCTGCCATTGAACGGGAGATCAGGCCTGGTCTCCTGACAAAATTTGTGGCCCTGTAACCAAGCACTGTTACATTCAGACGGGATTTAAATGCCTGAACTGGAGATTGGGCATTTCCTTCCAGCAATGTCATTGTTGAGGTCGCCAAGGAATGTCAGTGATGCATGGGGTCAGCACAAATCAGGTCTCCTGCCACAGTAACACACTGACTGGTCACACAATGTACACCTGCTTGTATGCTGCAGCACCCAAGAGTCTCCAGCTAAATCCCTATGTCCTTGAGAGTAAGTTTCTTCTTTTCTTTGGCAGGGCATCGGTATGTGGCCAGGCCCACTAACTACCCATGTTCTGCCTACTTACTATATAGAGGATCATCCTGAATTATATGATCATTTTGCAAATAGTGTAGCCGAACTACTTATTTTATGAAAAAAAAAAGAATAAATGCTATAGCCACAATGGAAATAAAATCCTATTGACTTTGTTAGATTATGTATATTTTTTAATGCTCTAAACAGTAAATTAATAAAACGAGTCCACGTCCATGTGCTTGCTAAAGAGTGCTTAGTCAACATGCACCAAATCCTCAGAACCTTACAACGAGGTATTGCTTCTATTTTTACACATCTCTGCTGCTAATCACGCCATCTTCAAAGCATAATTACATATTTCTTACTGATTATATTGCAGACCTTTTAGAGATAACACGTTTTGATGAGAAATTGATTTCAAATTGAGAGCAATTTTCTAAGGCAATTATAGTCTTTCTGTAAGGAGAATTTTGTTTAATTGATGCATTTTAGTTTGGTTACCCTGAGTAAGTTCATTCTAATCTAATTTGATGTTTGCGTTTATCGTACAGGTTGATGTTCAATCCTCCATAGTTCTGCTGGTACGTTTTTAAAGAACAGTTCGTGGTTTTGGGCAGGCTGAAGATTAACTCGTAAACACTAGGAAACGCTGTCAGAACGGTGAGACCCATTACCGTTCGTAGTCCAGACTGTCCTCTTTCTAAACCTTACTCGGTTGTGGGGGTTATGTTCATTGCCCCACATTGATCAGGACAGCAGAGGGGCATTTCTACCTACAACCTGCCCCTCCCAGCCCCATTTAAATTATTTTGGGAGCTATCCCCATCTCCTTAACCTAGACACACACCCTTCTTGTTGAATATAAGCATCTGGATAAGAGAGCTTGTGGGGAAGCCCTGGGAAGGAGTTTGTATTTGTTGCTGTCTGCTGTCCATCGGGGAACCTGTTCTTCTGTAAACACTTATCTACATGGAGAGTTGTGCAAGGGCAGAGCGATCCTGACCATAATGGCGAACGTTCCCCTCTCCACACGCCAAGAGAGTCCTTCAAAACATGACTACACTCTCTGTAAATGCTGTTATCATTTACCAATTTCTACATAAATAGCTAGTGAATAATTTGTCCAAATAATGCTTGATGCATATTAGGAACCTGGATTTTCAAGCAGAAGACTAAGGACTGTATCAAAAAATATTTCTGTACATTTTAATATATGATTTATATATATATATATATATATATATATATATATATATATATATATATATATATATGTATATATATATGCGTCAGATTCATGTACATGTACTATGTATATATTTTTTAATAAAAGAAAACTTTTTTATTTCTAGATGTATCATGATTGTTACTTTCAATTTAATTTAAAAGGTATCACGAAAAGTAAATATTGATATAATACACACACACGTTTGGGTATGAAATAAAATGAAACTCTAGCAGGCTTTATGTAAACATTAGGCGCAGGCTGCATTGTTTACGTACAAACCGTTTAATGAAGAGCAGCCATGTCTATATAGAACACGTAATATGTAAAGGAAGCAATAATGAGACAGTAAAAATGTGAGCACTCGAAAAGTGGACCGATCACTATAGCAACCAATGAAACGCTTCTGCTGATTGGGCCATTTCACTTTGCACAAGAAGCACTTTTTATACAGTAGACCAGAAAATATTAAAGCACGTTTACAGACCTCTCTATTACGCACTGCTTGCCCGTTGACATTGGGACCCTAAAAACCTCTAGCCACTCCTACTAGCTTTGTAGTAATTGCCCATTGTGACGGACGGATATGTGTACAGATTTACTACATTATGCTTGTACACGAGCTGAAGCGGCAATTTCATCTGTTGATCATTAACAGTCCAAACCTGTTAGCCCTGAAGTAACAAGTGGTCTGTTCCAGAAAAATCTAGAACAGAACACAGAACCCCCATAGAATGTTGACATGTAAACTTGTATTTGACTTGTCACTTGTCATATATAATCACCTAAATCAGCAACATTTTTAAGTGACTGGCAAGTGAAACTTTAAAACCTCGCAGAAAGGTTACCTAATAAAAAAAGAAACCAGTGTTTGTAACATTTTTTCAGTTAATCGATTGTAGCCAAAAGTTTCTCACCTCGGGGAGGCCAAATAACAGAGCAGTCCTAGTCATCTTGTGTAACTTTCATTCCTTTCTTCTAGTTTATGTGACGGAACAAAACAGGGAACAAAAAGAACTAAATGTATACAATCTGCTTACACTGGTTTTACCACTTTTAATACCAGATGAAATACAATACACTTGAATCTTTTACTATTCTTCAGTTCACGAGAGTTAGCCAACGAGTTCATTTAAGTCACAGAGACTCAAGTCCTTATCGCTGACTGAGGGTCTTGGCAGCTGCGGATTATAAAGAACCGGACAGCCACTGCTAGTAGCCAAAAGCTCATTTTACAGACAGCATGCTTCATGTGTTTTATTACTTTCTGTCCAAAACATTTACAGAATGGACCTCCCTGAAAAGGGAGCATAGAAATGATCGAGCCAGTAAATGCTGGCTAAAATCCCTGTTACCCTAGTGGTTATATCTTGTACTGCAAGTGAAACTCATGGAAAAGCTTCAGGTAGTGCTTCAAAGCAAAGCAACCCCAGTCTCTTGAATGCCCTCTTTCCTTTAAAAAAAACAAAACTCAAGACCAACTTTGTTAGGGACACGACAGGTTAACCCCCCTCACGTACTGCTAGCTTACCTTTCCAAGTCCCTTCCCTGCTTTCGGACTGTACTTATGCCCGACAATAGAGTATTTACAGAGATACACCATTAAAAAGGTATTACACATTGTGATGGACCTGCCACTTAAGGGTAAGATACCCTAACTCTTTCTAGAGTGTAAAGTTTTTTGAGCACCCCCTCACCTTTGGTTTCTGTGTGTCCAAATTGTTATGTTATGCAATACTTATGTCCTGTTGGTTTACCTATTGTACAACACTACAGACTATGATGGCACTATATAAATCATAAAAACAATATCATTCAAAAGCCAAAACTTAGTGTTAAATCCATAGGCTTGAAAGGGTTAAGGAATCACGTTACGTGATGCAATTCACAATCACTGTGCTCAGCACGTGCATAGCATAAAAGGTACAAACATGTTTTCAGCAACAACCGGGAGTTTTCTATAGGACCATTTCTGTATAGTAAACACAGAGTTGTTTTTCTAAAAACATGTCCACGTACATTTTCTTTTCGCCCGACCATTTCTTTCGTTAAACACGATGCACGCTATTAAGACAACAAAACAGAAAGGTCATTTACATTGGCACACGTGAGATTAGATTTCTCGCCGTCTCTGTACTGTATATTGTAACATAGTTCTTGTGTCAATGATACTCATTTCTAAGGTGCAGCACCTGGTTGCGAAGTCATTAAGTTGTAATTAGAACGAATGCGTGTTTTTTTAGCTGCATAATTATAATAGTAAATAGGCAGCTGCCCCAAAGTTACAGCGCAGGATGCAATTCTCTTCTACTGTCTGTTGACTGGCTCCAGACCCCGGACGATGCCTTGTGTATGTGTAAAAACATATGTTATCAACTGTTAAATTGTGGCAACATTATCCGGTATCACTCAGCAAAGCAGAAAGCTCATTTGTAGGAATTGCAAGTATGAAGACCGAAAATGATTTCCCTGTCCATAAGAGCTTACAGTCTAAGTGCCATCTTATGAAACAAACTAAATTACACTGACACAATGCGGTTCACTAACGACAACCCATCATTTGATAATAGAATTGTAAAAAATAATCAAAAAAGAAAATCTTCACTGTGATTCAACCTTTGGAGACTAAAAGAGCCACTATAGATGGACAGCTGGGTGGAGAGTAGAGTTAATCGAATAACCCAGGTTTTCATAATGCCCCCCATTAACATTCCAGATGTATGGACTAGAAGACATTTATACTTTACCCGGGTTTTATTTTCTATGACTGGTGGAGATGATTTATAAATGTGTCACTGGCACAAAATGACCATAAATTAATACTATATCATTTTCTATGACCAGTTAATTTCATTCATATTTAAATTTCCAAGCTAATGCCCTGATCTGATCAGTATCTATTCATTATATAGCGGCAATACATCATGGAGCCTTTTACAATTGAAGTTACTTTATATATATATATAATGACGAGACATTTAAACATAGAGGTATAAGCACCCATAATGTCTGTTTTGCTTGATAAAAAGTTAATTAAACAGCCTTATACCTTATTACCATATCACCAGACCTGAACCAAATCCCCCACCCATACACTATTACACTCATTATTTTAAATGACTAAAGAGGTACAATGCAATTTTACTGTTATTATACAATTTTTTTATTACGTTTAGCATAGTATTGTGCCCCCTGATGTGCCCTCCAAATTGAAACGCCATGCTTGATAAGGAAGAGAGAGTGAGAAAAGGGAAAGATAGTAAGAACATTGAGAGATAAAGAGGAGAGAGAATGGGTCAAGACAGAGAGATGGGAGATAATGAGAAAGGGATAGACGGAATGAAAGGGGTGAGATAAAGATGAGAGATTGGGAAAAGGTGGCAAGATAATGAGAAAGGGGAGATAATGGGACAAAGGGTGAGATACAAAGTAAGAAGAGGGGGAGAGATAAAGAAAAGTGAGAGAGGTGAGACATGGGAGAGGTGAGATGAAGGGGAGAAAAGGAGAGCTATTGGGAGAAAAAGAAAAGGAGGAAATGATGAAGAGGAGTAGTGCTAAAGAAAAAAATGAGATATAAAAAAGGGGAGCGATAGGGGAAAAGGTGAGACAGAAGAGAGAAAAGGGAGCGATAGAAAGGAAAGGAGAGAAAACAAAGAGAGGTAAAGAAGAGAGATGCAAAGGGAGTTTAAAAGAAAGATAAAGAGAAAGAGGAGGGGAGAAATGGGAAAGGGGAGAGAGAGTCTGAGTATGTGTTTTAAAAACAATTGTATGTTAGGGCTAGAATGTGTGTGGATTCAAGGGCAAGTGTACGCCATGAGGTTTATGTGTAAGGGTAAGCGTGAATGTACGTGTGTATGCATGGGTTTATGGAAAAACATTTGTAAGGTTAGAATATGTTTGTGCATTTTATTAGTCTATCCGTTACCGTTACTGTTTTGGGTCTAAAGGGTATAGAATGAATAAAGAATATGTGCGAGTCTGATTGAGAGGAGACCACTGTGGGTGGAGTCTGTAGCTGTATTAATCTGAATGCACAAGTCTATCATCCTTGTACCAATATTTGTTAGTTTAGAGTTCCAATTATTCGGACAGTGGTGGCCATTCACATCTTTATTTTAATATCCTGAGTGTACACATGCTGTGTACAATAACAATGTATATTGCATACAGTGGACTTCATTGATTAGTTTAACATTGGTGCTATTTGGGGGTTTTCATCTTTGTCAGGTTTGAATGACACATTTATATATTCATACTACCATAGGAAATCAGAGGCTTTTCAAACGTATGCCAGCTGCTTGTGATTTAATTTTCCTGCATGTTTCAAGTGACAGAGGTCACAATAGTTTTTTGAGAAAATATCAAAAATTATTAACTAGCATTGGGTGTTGAAAGAATTGAAAGGTAACTATGTTATTTTCTAGCATAACTGTATATATAACACTTGCATTTTAACACTTTTCATTGGTTGAATTTAAACACCAGAACAACTTAGGGACAACACACATTGTTACCATGTTATACAAGGGTTGCTTTAACTTGAGTTACAGTGTTACCTGAAGAAGTGCATAGTAAACTATAAACAATAGCTAGAAACAATTATGGCGTATTTTTCGGATGATTTTTTCAAATGTAGCTTGTTTGCCTACAATTGTTTTCAGTAATGCATGATCTGAAGTAGGGTAAACTGTCCAACTTTGAACCACACAAACTGGAACCCGAGCACTCTGCAACATTGGCAGGTATAGTGAAACACTGATTGAGAAACACGGGATTACAACCGAGAGCTGAGTGAAAAAAAGGTAGCACTGAATATGGAGAAAAAAAATCCAGGGATGGACTTATGTTGCAAAAAACTGTTATGGCACCACAAGTCTTTAGTCTAAATAATGATCAAATGAAAAACTAACATTTTGCATCTAGAAATTAATTTTTTATCTTTATCTTAAAAAGGACATTCCATAGTCCCAGGCAGCCTCATAAAATAAATAAATATATATATATATATATATATATATATATATACATACATACATACATACACCGTATTGGCCCGATTATAGGCCACACATTTTTCCCATAATTTGAATATTTAAAGAGCCTCCTACCATACATTAAATGTAAAAAATAAATAAATCAAATTTTCTTTAAAATAGCACCAAACAATAAGGGTGCGGCCTATATTCGAGCCAATACGGTATTAAAAGTACTTTGTTCAGGCATTCAAACACTCCTGGTGCCATGGCGCTTTCACCAGGCACTGTTGCACTGTGTCTCTCAACTCAAACATCAAACCAACATACATTCTATAAAGGGCCTACTGAGAGGGTTGATGTTTGAAGTGTAACAACAGAACAATTTAGGAAAGAAGGATGTACAATCTAAGGGAAGAAACAGGAATGCGTCCCATTTTGCAAGTTGAGCTGTATAAGGATGTTCAAGCCTGCGATGGGTCGTCACAGGGCTTGCAATAGGGTTTCTAATGCGTAGTTTATAATATTGTCAGAACACAAGTGTAAAGAAAAAACATGCCCATGATCTATGTTTTATATATGCCAATAACTATCATATACTACATTAACTATTGCATGAGATTATATATATATATATTCAAACGTACATTATTACAAATCACTGACAATATCTATTATAAATATACCAATATCACACAGTTGTCCTCTACAACATACAACATTTTACCCCAGTCAAAAGATATAGAGAAAGACTGTATCTTATGTGGATCAGAAGCAGAATTTGATCCATGAAATAGATGTCTTAGAATTGACACTAGCTTTTCTGAGAGGTGAAAACACATTTATGTGTCACTGATAAAAAGATTGACGATTTCCTGACCCAAAGGGCCTTCAAAACAGAGGAGAGCCACCGAAATGTTTACCATTCAGATTTAATGTAGTAATTATATAAACTTGATCTTTATTGGGATGCTGAAAAAGATCTATAAATTTACCTTTAACGGCAATTGACAATTTATACATGTTCTGAACTGTGTCTTAAGATGCATTACAACCATATGTCATGTCTACGTTATCTGAATGAAAAACAGCAGTACCTTATGGATCACGTTTGTATATTGCTTATTTTACACACATAGAAACATGCAATTCGATGGCAGATCTATTACTCATGAAATCCGATTTCCCTTTTTTTTATTCATTGTCCATGTTAAAGATACACTCTATCATGCAGACTCGTCAGATTAAAGTTCAATAAGTGAGAAAATTGGCAAAAACCCATGTATAGTGCATATATTTACGGAATCAAAGATCACTTCCTTCGTTTAGACGGTGTTGATGAAATGCCGCAATACCATGGCATTCAGCAGCATCAAAACAAAAAAGTCAGGGTGCCATGTACATTCACCATATTGAAAGGTATCAAGCCTTTCACACCAAGGCGATGCCCTTCTGCTGGCCCGAAACAATCACCGTACAAAAGGTTCCAAGACCTTCCTGAGACCTCTAAGCTCCCCCTTCAGGCTGATCACCAGTACTGCCATCAGCAATGTAGGACAATGAAACCCTGCTTACGGATCACTCTGATCATTAAAATATAAAAATAAAAAAAGAAAAAGAAAATAGTAAAAATTTGAAAATAATTCAAAACTTAAAGGAATTTAAAAATAGACTCCAGTGATATCATCCATTTCCACGATAATGTAAAATAAAGTAAAAACCTTGTGCCCCCTTTCCACTAAAAATATACACTGAAAAAAAATAGTGTAGAATGTAGGGGCATTTTACGCCATAATAAAATACCTTACAACCTGACGTGTTTCGCCAATTAGACAGCTTCCTCAAAGGTGGAATAAATATGAATAAAAAAGCGATTCAACACTAAGTGTGTCATGAAATTGCTGTTTTCTGTAAATATTCTCCTTTTTATTGCTGCTTGTTGGTGGCACAGCATAGTTTGTGTTATCGGGAGGTTTGCACGGTGTACAACTCAGATATTAAGCGGTCTTATGAGGTTCCATTGCCAGCAGGGAGGAAATAGTAAAATGCGGCAAAAAGCTGGTTTGCTTTTTTTCAACCCCTTAATAAGGGGTTAAGGGAAACACTAATCTACAGAAGGGTTGTTTTTTCCTCAGAAATCTTGTTGTGCCACTGGGTAGGTTTATGTAAATAAGGGAAAAACAAGCCTTATGCCTTGTCTTGTGAGTGCAGACTAATGTTTAATAACCCTTCTGCTACCCCCTTTGCTTTAAGTGGAAGTGTTTTCTCATTACCTTTACCCCCCTCTTGGGGTTGTGTTTGCTAAGTGTATTTCATGAAAGCCTCAAGTATTAAGCCGATATCCCAACTTCATGCCGACGAGTCCCATAAAGGACAAACAGGTGTCCATGAGTGTGATTTGGTTTCTACACCTCTTTCCCGAGGTTAGGCTTTATCACATGCCAGGTGATTCACATATGCAGCATATAGCTGGGGTGTGTGTGGGGGGAGGGGCAAATGCATATCAGGGAATTCCGCATTATCACCCCACGCGTTTGGCAAGGGAGGCATCACATAAATTTCTCAGCAAATTCATATGATGGCTGGAATGTCCCTTTAATTGATGACGCCATACTTGTTCAGCGAGACGCTGCTTTTTAGGAGTGCAAAGAAAATGTATTTATTTATTCTTCTGTTCCGATTTACTTGTTCGTCAGGAAAGGCAATCCTGCAACGGGAGGTTGCTCAAGTTGTTTGGAGATGACCCTTGAAACCACATTTCAAAAAGGTGGTTAATGCCCTTTGTCCTTAGAGTTAAAGAAGCAATTTAAATATTTTCCCTACCAGCATTAAAATTCTTTTACCACCAACACTCTTGTCAGACGTTTGTCAGCAGCTCTTCTGGAAGTACAAAACAGATTGCTGTATTAACACACATTTCGTTAAGAGTCATTTACTCTGAATAATAGGTATTAGTGTTCTAAGAGCATTATCCGACGTGAGCTTAACAAACAAAGAAATACCCTTTTTTTGGGAAAGTTATGAGCAGATGGCATGTCATATTTTGTAAATCAGTTTCTTCTCCTGCCAGTATATTGATTTCAAAGTGTGTTGTTTGGATACTGTACGGTAGCTTTATTATCTAAATTTTTTTTTAATCCACATACAGTTTTGGTTTAAAACTATCAGTAATTCAAAGAATAACAATCGCAAAAACAGCTCTCTCAAAACTGGTGTATCCAGAGAACGTCTGTTTCCATAACTACCAACCTCTAAATATCCATCATGTTATCTTGATGAAGAAGAAGAAAAAAAAAAAGATAATTACAATCACTACAAGGCTTGATCACTTAGGTAGCGAAGAAAAATGACATGCAGGAGTGATGTCTTACAGTTTCATAGTGTATTGCATATTACGTAAAAGAAAATTGTAACAAGGATGCTATTCGCTGCTGTGCACTATAAAAAATGTAACTTGAATTTCCTGTATCTTCTGCTGAGAAGTTGATATATCCCAGAAAGCGGCTGTTCCATGCCATCGCGATAAGGGGTGCATTCAAAGGCTTTCCAAATATCTGCAACATATTTTAGAAATTA
Source organism: Spea bombifrons (assembly GCF_027358695.1). Classification (NCBI taxonomy): domain Eukaryota; kingdom Metazoa; phylum Chordata; class Amphibia; order Anura; family Pelobatidae; genus Spea; species Spea bombifrons. Next base: position 110,457,843 of record NC_071089.1, read on the forward strand.
TACTAGGAAGAGGAAGAAGGAGGTGACTTAGCTGAATTCTAAAAGTACCCAAAGCATAGGGGCATAGTTGCCTACACTAACCAAGAAAATTCCAGCCACACATTTATTGTGGTACACCATAACTGCCATCACTATATACCAAGTCAGACATTGATGGTAATACAGCATAACTCCATCGTAATTTTCATTTGCATTTTTTGTTTACTTTTTCACACTCTTATTTGCACACTCATTTGAGCGCTCTCACTATTATTCATGCCTCACTCAAGCTCTGTTACAATCTTACTTATTCTCACATTTTTTCTCTTGCTCTCCCTACCTTTTCTGCCGACCGCTTCTGTGTACCCGACTCCTTTCCTGCAGCTTCACTTCTTTTTGCCTCCTCTTCTTTTGTCCTTCTCTTCCTGAGACCAGCTCTGCTGACCAAGCCCTTACGGAGCACCTCCTCAAAGGTGTATGCACGGAGACTTCGCCCCTTTGAGTAAGTACTATGGAAGGCCTGGTCAGGAGAAAGCGGAGACTAGGTAAAGTTAGAGTTGCAATCGGGACAGTTGGCAAGTTTGATATAGGTAGGTTATATTTTAATATGACACGTTTAAGGGACACCCCTGCCAACTCTAATGCCTATACATTGTTTTCTGTAGCCTTGTATTTCATGGGGGAAATTTGACATAATCCCTTATATACATTCACCTCTTTCTCCACCACTTTGCTCCTTAGCTTGCAGGAGATGGCCAAACACATCTACTATGCTACTACTAATAGAAGTCTACTATGCATCTACCGGTTACATTGCGCAGCCAATTACCAGAGATCTAAAAATTCTAGTCTTAAGGAATCAAATGCCATATGGGTTCTATAAGACCACATTTCAGTTCCCTGTATATGTGGGATCACGTTTTTTGTTTACTGATTTTAAGCTACTTTAAAGTAATTTAGAGAAATACATTGAAGTTTAATTTAGACATATTTCGGAGGGACAAATCAATAAAACACTGAAATCAAAGGGATATCTGGGAAAGATGCTGATAAAGGCATTATGGACAATTACTATAAATGCTTTGTGACAATTTTACAAATTAAATACCTCTTACCACTTGAGTCCAAGAGACATAAAATCAGACAGGTCCTCAATAATGTGCCAATGGGAACACTCTGTTTAATTTGAAGCAGGAAGTAATCTTGCAACTGCATTTATTAGCTACACAGTTAGAAAACCATTAAGTTTCTATAAGGATGATTAAACTAATTGATCACTTCCTATCTGTAATTAATAACTTCCTGCTTTTATCAAATTACCAGTAAATTCCTCCACTGAAGGCAGTTTTTAATCAAGTTCTAAAAGCCAAACTTAAGAAAAATAAAATGTTAGATAATTTAGTATTGAAGTCAAGAATATATTATAGGTATATTAAATACTAATAAATAATAATAATAAATAATAAAGCAGTAGGACTTATTGAAGAAACAGAACTCTGAAAGCGCCTTTTAGGACGGTATGAAAACATTGCTGTGATGGCACAGAAACATTAGTAAGCAGGAAAAAAAGGCATTACAAAAAATGGATACATGTCGACATGATTGCTAATAAGGAAAATAGATCTAGCCATACTTATTCAAGAGGGTGATATACTTAGAGGGTACTTAGTCAAAGGTGATATATTTTATCACTTGAAGGTTTAAAAAGTACTTGGGTCATACCGTCAATGCAGTTTTCGAGCATTAAAACAATGTTGTTGTTTTTTTGTTTTTTTTAAAGTTGTCGAAATCTAATTTTTTCCAACTCTGACAGCCACGAAAGGTATATCTAGACTGGGTTCATGAAAATGTCCCTCGTTTCCTATTATGTCTCAGTGAAAACTACATTGGAATGTTACTGTCTGCCAAAGTAGGAAGTCATTACCCTCTCCCAGGTTCTACCTGCATTGTTTCATCAGACTGCACACAAGTCTCTAGGGGGTAGGTTGGCAAGACACCACCTGTGGTGAAAAAGCAAGATGGCAGAAGATGTACTATTGAGGAAAACAGGAGAATTCTGCGATTATCTTTCAACAAATATTGAGGAAGACACCAGACTTAGGAATATTATGCAATAGGCTCTGAATGATCATTAAACTTCAGGGATCTTTGACCTCTGTCAGGCCAAATAACAAATGGTAGTAGGAAGAAGCATGAACAAACACTTGGTATATGTGCTATTAAGTTTCAACGTCATCAATGGAACCAAACCTATTGGACTTGTAAATGTTTGACTCAAATCTGAGTGATTTTGTTTTAAAGCTTTGCCACAATAATTTCTTTATTTATTTTTTTAAACCACTATCAATTAAAAACAGTTTTAAAAAGAGTAATTTTCTGTTTTCACAAGCTTTCGGAAAATATAATTGTGGCTTTGTATATATTTTCTAGCCTGTTATCTTGGTCCAGTCTAATAGACAAATACAAAGTTCTCATCACACCGCCTTATAGTAAGAACACCAGAATGCCTTAATCTCAATGTCCAGGGGGAATATTTGATTAATCAGGCTCTATGGGTCACAATCATCTCATTGTGGTGCTTGGAATGTCACTAAAATACCACGTCTTCAATGGCGACCTCCAGATCTGCAGATAAAGATTTTTTGGACAACATGAAACAAAATGGTGTTACAAAATCTGCTAATAATAAATTGTGATACAAAATAAAGTAATATTACATTACTTTTAAATGAAATAGCTCCAATACAATTATGTATTATAAACATACTTAAGCAAAAGCTGTGACGGTAGTCATTCCCTCCTATTAGTTTTAAAACCTAAATGAGTCTGTAATTAAAAAAGAGCAATTACACTTCAAAGTGGCAACAGTGGTGCAAATACCAATAAACAGATCATGCTGATTGCTCCACTTTGCACTACAATGGTCCTTTATATGTAATCCCTATTGTGCCTACAGGCCTTCAGAAATGACACAGCCACTCCACAAGCCCCTTAACCCCCATTAGCTCTCACACTAATTGCACTGCTAATTACAGTGGCGTTTTATCTCTTCATTATCTGTGCCTATTACTTAATTTGTAAACATTACATTAGAATTTAAGCTCACACCTAGCGCACCGTGTTTCCACCTTAGATACTGTGGCTGAACATAGCCCCTTGTTCTGCTACAGATACTGAGTTTTTAAAAAAATGGTAACAATTAAAAACAATACTTAAAAACTTGTTAAAATGTCTCCAAATCTTAATCTAATATCGTCTAAATGCCGCACAAATGGTCGATAAGTTTCACAGACAAGGCCTTGGTGGTTGTTCTTTTTTTCCCTGCCACAGGCAATTGCCCCCTGCCAGCAAGGCAGGCATTAACTAATGACATATGATATTATGATAGCAACCCTTTGGATCTGCACAGCGGGATACACTTAAAATTCACAGATAAGGCCATGCTTAGGTTAAGATGGAAAAAGGAGGCTGGATTAAATGATGAATACAAGGAAAATGGATATAGCTGTATTAGTCCAAGAGATGATGGCATCTTTTGGGGATACATTTTATTAGACGAACATGTAGAGAAACCATGTAGAGTCACATAAGCTTTAGGGGCTTCAGATAGAAAGAAATTACTTCTGAGATCCTGAAAGCCTATGAGACGTATGTGACTTCTGTGACTACTTTTTTCTTTTTTTTTTTTTTTTTTTTTTTTTTTAATTGCAATATATTGGAGGATGGCTATTTAACTACTTATGATAAAAATTATCTCCACAGTGTGGTGCTGAAAGGTCTTTCAGAAAGAGTATATCACAACAGCAGTCCAAGCCGAATGTAACATTACAAGATAAAACAAAACCAGTATGACCGTACATAAAGAGAACATTTTTGATTTTATGTTGGGCAATGCCATGCCAAGCAGGAGTCAAGTTAGGGCTTATAGCCAGACTCTGGCCACACTTGCCAAACCCAAGTACACATTAAGTTGGACTTTCCAGAGAACACCAGTCTTTGCGAGCACCTAGATGCACAGAGACTCCCAAAAACAAAAGGGAAGGAGATGTAGCCATTTCAGATCTGGCTTGTGTTCTTTTCTTCCTGGGCTCGATTCTGTATGTCTAGAATATAAAATACAACAGCGAGGAAAGATAGTTAATTTAAACAATTCTTGTCAAATAGTGTCTGCAAAGGGTGAGTTGAATAATATATTTGCAGAAAAACTCCCCAATGGTGAAAAATGATCTCCAAAGAAGATGTTGATTACAGAGAAAATACTGGAATTCACAGGGACCAGTTGTTCTGTGTCAACAGAAAATGGAAATGCAAACAATGCAAAGATGTCAAGGTAGAGGTTATCAAATCAGATCAAGAACTGATATAACTTTACACCAGACTTGTTTGATCAGTCATCACCATTAGCTTAAATTAGTGATGCTTTTGTCTTGTCCTAAACACAGTTAATGTAATATTATTTTAAGAGTAAACATATTTCATGACCCTGCATTACATGGTTAGAAGCAGTCACGACTAAGAATACATTAAATATAAGGTGCTAGAGGCTGTTTGTAAGAGTTTAGTATTGTGTCTTTCTCTCGTGGGACCCATCAGCTTGAACTGTCTCATTCACGAATGCCCTATCACAACCCAAAACGCCTGCAAGAGTCATAACAGTGGTTGCGTGTGTGTGTGTGATGTTGAAAAGTGTGAAACTGAAGAGCGTGAGTCTGCATTGGATACACTTGCACTGCAATATGTATATATTGGTACAGTGTGATAAAGTGTATATAGGTGCTTGTGTATATATTAAGGGATAGTGTGCAGTTATGTGTATGTATGTGTAAGGGAAATATGGTACATTTATGGCCACCACTACAATGTGGTTGCATTGGTTCCAAACTGAAAAATCCTTTGAGAGCCAATGGTTAATTCTAAAGCCAACTGGGCACATGATCGAGATATAAAAGTTGTATGACACATATTTCAGGTAGTATGGGTTATGCCTGGAAAGCGGTCCTAGCAACAGGCTGACTGGACCATTCCATTCATCAATATGAATATTAACCCCTATAAAAACATAGCATCAGTCCTGCATGATACTTTTCTTCTCACTTCTTCTACGCAATTGAGACCAATTCATGCTACTTACAAAAAACATTTGTTTAATGTCTTTAGACGAAATGCTTTGTTGCATATTGGCACATTTAATAGTTTTACTGGTGTGTTTCACAGAAACATCTGCCTCTATTAAACATATCCAGGGCATTTCATGCAAATTGTCCTTCGTTTCCCATGAACATTCAGTTTAGATCACACCGGAATCTTATTTCCACTGCAAGTAGGACAACGGAACACAGAACACCAAAAGGTTCTCCTGTAAATTTAAATTTAGAACTAGCCGAAGGCAGACAAACAATTTAAAACATATGAGAAATAACGAAAGGTAATTTTGACGATCCTTAAGTAAAAACAAAAAGAAAATAAAGCAAGTTTTATATCTGTGGAAGAATTAGTGTTACAGATAACATGGAATGTGAAATAAACCAATAAACAAAACACCATAGCTACTGTCTAAATACAGACATTTTAAAAGTTCCTCCAGAATGAACATACATTTTATATAAAATATTGTTTATGGTTTAGATAAGATTAAAGAACAAAAATGTTCAATATGTAAGGAATCACTTCAATCCTCTTAATAAATAACATTAAATTATACTCTCATCAAATTACAATTCTGTTTAACTGCATTTTTTTTTTAAACAAAGCTTATTTACCCAGAGTTGACATTATGGGGTATGGTTCAAAATTAAAGCCAGTTTTCTTTTTGTTTCATTAGGTTAATAACTTTCAGATGACATGTTTCTAGGTGATGATTCCATAGGCTTCCACACAATGTATAGTAAAAAAAAAAAAAAAAAACCTTTCCCAAACTCACAAGGCTTTGAAAATTTAAGTTTGGTGCTAGGCTGCAAAATCCCACAACTGGTATCAAGTAGTCAAGTGATCCAAAGTTAAAAACATACCCAGATATGATAATAAAAAAAGCAAACAAACCCTAATATTTAATGGTGGCGCCCTTACTGGTAAACATAGTGAAATATTCAAAAAGAAAATCAAATGAACTTGGATCTGGCGGATCAGCGTTTTGGATTCTTGTGTGCATTAAAAGGTTCATGTATGGAACTTGAGATGTCGGTTCTCAAGATCTAAAACTTCCTTCTATTGGAATTTTGAAATAAATTGTATCTTTTTGTTTCCGATATGTCTATGTATAATTTTTTTTTTTACTTTAGGGTGTTAGCTTCTTAAATACTTTGTATCAAAGATCTATTTTGAGAAACAAAAAGACAATTCAGGAGCGGTTTTTAGACACAGAGGCATTTCCTTGCTACATGTTCACATTTAGTTCACTGAAACGATCAACATCTGGACTACTGTATATAGCCCTAGGTAACGTTACAAGAAGCTGGAGGTCTGAACAGGATACATTTAATCTTTTTCTGAAGGTATGATGTTCTGCCAAGATAAACTTCAGAGCAGAAACATATTTTATTTTGAGAAGCCTCACAGTCAGGTGTAAGGAAATTCCTAGCTGTACAGAAAAGTACACAGACGGTCCTCGTACTTACATCAGGTTACGCTCCAGGAGAAGGTGATGTAAGATGAAAATGGAGTCAAATCTGATTTTAACATATAAAATATATAAAATTGGGTTATGTCCCTGACCAAAGGTTTCATTTCTTATAAATTAATCAAATACGTTAATCAAATAAATTAAATCAGCATAAGGCTATGCAGTACACGGAACCGTATAGCATACAATGATCTACTTTACGTTAAACACGGTGGGATTGTATAACAGAGCCCGTCAGTAATAACACAGTATGATGAGGTTTTATAAATGGAAGAATGGAGCAGCCTTACTTTAAGTGATTAAAAAGCATAACAATGAGAAGAATCTGAAGTAAATGCAATTATACCACGATGTAAATTGAGAATGGGTCTAAACCCATTGATGATAAATCTAGAATGAGGATGCCCCCTCTCTCCACATTACTGCTGGAGTTTTAATGAAATGTTTTCTCCAAGAGAGAAAAATAGCATTTTTTGGAAACATTCTTTCCTCTGAATGTTATGCATAGCATGTCGTGGAACAAAGCAACAGGCAATGAATCAAACTTGTCATGTGTTGGTGGACTGGTGGGATGTTGTCAATGGTGCGTGCTGCGATGGTGAGGAACCACCATGGGCTTCTTTCTTTAGGATACAGAGAGCATTGGTGTTGATAGAAAAACACACAAAGTTCTGATTGATTGATAAAGCTCTGTGGGGTAAATTGGAAGGTCACAAAATGCCTTTCTAATGACTTGTAATGATGTATTGGAATGCACTGCAACCTTAAATATCAGATAATCTAAGCTGTGAGGGAAGGTAAAGCTTCCAAGGTGACCTAAATAAACAACTTCTAAGAGTAGCTGATAACAAATAATTGATATTTCACAAAAATCCCTAGTGAAAATAGAAAAATTTGTGGCAACTTATAGCTAATAACTACATAGCCAACTATATTGGTATTTTACTCAACATTTGTAAAAACCTGAATTTCGCATTTTTTTAAAAAATTTTGCATTTACATTTTCTACTTATAGTATATCAAAATACAGCCGACAACCCAACAAAAAAAAATGTAAAATAAGATGTATTTATTAACTTAACAATAATATATATATATATATATATATATATATACACACATATACACATATATATATATATACATATATATATATCCAGGAGTCATGAACATCCAGTTTGTGCCACTATACTGTTCTTACCTGGTGAAGTGAACCATTTGAATGTTCATTTTGAACAGAATGAAATATACAATAATCAAATCAGATCAGGGAATAACATCTATTGGTATTATTAAATAAACTTAAAAACTACATTGATTACTAATTCATATACCGTCTATAACATGTGCTTTTTGTTTTGTTCTTTTTTTCCCAGTTAGTGAAATTGTTTTGAGATTATCGATTGTACTACAGGTAAACTGAGATGTATGGAAAAACTAGCTTGACCAATCAATTTTACTGTTCCAAAGTTCTTTGCCTTGTCCTCATCCAACCTTTATAAACGCTTCGTAGACCAATTCAGAAACTTAATAGTAAAGGAAAAGGAAGTTAAGATGGCACACTTTTAGGGATAATATTCTATTTAGATACATATACATACCTCCATATAGATTTATGGAGTAAACCTGAATGAAACCTGAATGCTTTAATGCAAGGTAGAATGCAGATTCTGAAAGATAAAGGTTTAGGGTTACGATGCCCGTTGATTAGTGCAAATGTACCGCTTGTGCTGTCCCTTGGTTTACAGACACATTTTTATCAATATATCACAGCTTTATGGGATCCTTTAGAAGCGTCTATTTTGGGAGCACTGAAAGCTGATGTTGGCTGCTCACCTGTGCCAGTTTATAAAGGCCACATATCATTTTAAAATCCCGCTGGCATGATAACAGATGTTCATTTGTGTCGCATTCACTCTAACAGAATCAATGGAACAAATCAGTAATTAAGGCAATTAGAAGATTCACATGGTGCTCATATAAGCGATCACCTTAACTGCAGCTGGGTATGACTCCAACACACGTTGAGGTAAACACTTCTCATGCAGATAACACATGGAAATTACATACCTGATGCACTTGGTGATGAAGACGAGGTGGAAAATCTGTGCAATTTTAGCATTTCATAGCAGAACCAAAGATCAAACAAATAGATACCAAAACAGGAAGGACAGGGGTAAAAGAGCTTCCTGGGCATGCATGGAGTTAATTTGGGGTATGTGCATGGATTCTTGGGATTTTTAGGTTTTATGGATTTGTACTGGGTTTAAAGATAATGGGCCAGTTAAGGCAAGACTGAAAAAAAAATCTAGATAAGAAATCAGTAGAAACATTCCATTTTCTTTTTTGGGTACACATTTCAATGGTACATGACAAAAAGTAGATGAATGGCCTACACTTTCTCCAGCATGAAGGACTGGGCTGGCCGTGCATAATTCAATGGGTGAGAAGATTGATTAACTATGCGTTACACAGGGACAGCCAAGCACTTCCGCAGCAGAAGCTCACTGAGGTTGGAAGCGAACATGCAGTACTTGAAGGGAATGGAAAAATGTTGGTGCGCTAAGCTCCTTTTCTTTTCCCTGCATGCACATATTGGAGGTTGTTGGCTCCGCATCAGTCGGGTTGCAGCTTGCTGTCCAGGGGTTAATTGGGAGGAGGTTTAATTGCACCTCACCCAACACATTAATAAGGTTTTGGTAGCCGTATAAACTGCTTTGTGTGCCCACTACGTAGGAGGTGAGAGTAGGTTCTCATCCTATTGAGAGTGTGCCTTGACGTGGCGGGTGAGCTTAATTATGCTTTGGCCAATTCATATAACCAAAACCTCTCATTTATATTATGTTTATATATTTGTTGCCAACTTTATTAGGGTGAGAAGCGCAGACAGTTTTTGTTTTGTAGTACTTGCAGTAGCGTTTTAACTACAATTACAATTTGGTGCCGCATATGCTGGCTGGAGATTATGAGAGTTACGGACAAACAGAGAGATATATAATGCATATCATATACCCCAGTAATACGATTCTGCATGACATGTAGGATTCCCCATGCTTGCACTTTAATGGATACGGTAACTAAGCAGTCATTTGTAAGAGTTTGTTTGGTTCCTCTTGCAAATGCATATAGGAATTCTGCAGAATCCTCCTAACGCACAAACCTTTTTCCCTACCCCAGCTCCTATCACGTGATGCACTCACTGTCATTCAGCTCCAGGGGGAAATCAAATGAGACCCCCGGCCCCATGCACATATGCAGAGGGAATGTTCTCTTGCTACTGAGTGGCGGCTTCAAACATGGGACCATGGTAGAGGGTTGTGCTGCAGCTTCTTTTAATAGTGTACATGACTTCATTCATTTTCTTAACAGGTTGAAGATACATAGTAAAGTACTCATAAAGTACTAACATGTTTGATGATGAGGGGCACGGGACACTGGAGAGCCCCTTTAATGTTATCCGTGTTGGTGAAGAAGGAATGTACTGCGCAGAGGTGTAAATTACAGTGACTGCTTTTCAGGAGCGCCGTGGCAATGTCTTTAGGACAGCCATTTCTTTTTTTATGCTCACCTCTCCTAGGAATGTTTTACTCTAAGAAAAACTAATACCTTTTTATCGCAACCTGCATGTCCGATTTTCTGTGCTACACAAATGCTGTTAGCACTCCTAAAAGATTAATTGGAGGCAGACGGATGAGTATTGTTGTAGCCGTAACATTATGAAAACAAATGCTGGCATCATTTGTAGTGAATACATTTCCCAGACACAGTGACAGGGTGACTTATTGGATCTGACAGAGTATATTCCTTCTAATATGTAGAATATAGAGTGACTTCCGAATCATGATAACAATACTCTGCAGTGCCAAACAATAAGACTTACAGAAATAAATGGCGACATAGTAAGTGTATGCACACTGAAGGGGTTAAGTACGATGGGCATTAAATGGTAATTGGAAGTTTAACGGACAAGTTTTAAAAGTTTGTCAATGGATTTAGCCTTATACACAACTCCAACTGGAACACAAGGTGAAAAGGCACCTATAGTCTACTGTAGAGGTTGTACAATTACAATAGGTAGATTCAAATCTGTATCAGTCTTTTTCCATACATATAAATGTTCCGAAGAAACATAAGCACGAGTATTCATATGTATACAACCGAAACTGCTGCTCATGGGCATCTGGCAAGGACAGTACAAAAGTCTGCAGCAAGTAGAGAGTACATGGGGGGGGGTTGTCGGGCAAGCAAGCTGATATTCTGATTTTCAGGCTAATGCTTACTTCCATGACGGTTATTAAGAGAATGTGAAAAATTTGCACATAAAATTATTTAATTTTCAGAAAACTGCCATATATTTTCTCTAGTGGTAAAGAAAAAAAAATATCAATTGCCTTTGAGCTCAAGGAAACAATGATTGACAGGACGAGGTCATTTCCTTTTATATAATAACTACCTCCAGGAGATGCAAGTCCCAAGGGACACACAGTACTTGTCACTGATGGGCAATAATGATAGTACAATTTACTGACTGTTGGCATCAGGTTAACATGACAATTTGTGTTACAAATTTTCTCTCTCATCTAAGCATTTATATAGCATTCTGACCACATCAGCCATTTGTTCTAGGACCTTTAGCCAGTTTTTACGCACCTCACCTATTTTTACAAGTATTTCTAAAATAAAAAAGAATTATGTGTATATATATATATATATATATATATATATATATATATATATATATATATATACATACATACACACACCACTGTATCACACATACAGGATGGAAAAGTTTTTGGAACATCTGGGTCCTAAACATTGGGAATCATTTCAATACAAAAGTATGATTAGACGGTCAAGGTTAAAGAATAGGGGGACAACACACAAGGACTTGTGCCCAGAGACAGGGAACAGTTAAAGCACTGCCTCATACAGCCAGTCATGTTGGGTACAACTCATGGTTACAGTTTTAGTGGCTCCTACCTCAATGCCAAAAAAAAAAAATGATGTGCTTTTGCCATTGCTGTGTATAACAGAATGGGTTAAATGTTGTCACTTATATCCAGCTGTTTGGAACAGATGTTCAGAGCTTTCAGATCAAACTGATATATACGCTTTTAATGTTAAAAGGACAAAATTAAAATTTAGAGCTCTGCCCTCTGCGAGACGATAAACGTATAATTTATGCGAATGCATCAGGTTTCAAATAAGAAACTCACTTCAGAATGACATCATAGGCAGCCTTCAGAGTGACAAGTGTTCCTTCTCACATCCGCACTTCAGAACAGACAAGTACAGAGTTTCATGTTCAAGGAGCCAACACAAAAAATAAAAATAAAGTAGATGTTCTAACTCTGCACTTATATGGAGTTTTTTTTTTTAGCATGCCAGTTTCAGATTAACTTGGTAGATGTCTTACTTGGTTTAGGTAAAAACGTATGGATGACTTTATAAAATAGATATAAATAGATGAAATTAAAATAATATTGCAGCTATTTTCTAATCTCTACTCTGTTCTTTATGTTCTTGGCGTCTTCACCTTATCATCACATTGAGGATTAAATTTATTAGACAATTTAGTCAGTTGCTATGGTGAGGACCAATGTTCCATCTAATTTTTCTTAGTTGGCGTGCGCAGAAAATTTCTCTTGTGCAAAAATTTTCACAGAGCAAAAATTTTGTGCGCACAATATCCTCACCGCATAAAGTTTCCAAAAAATTATTTTCTTTTTTGGGGAAAAACTGTTGTGCGCACAATTTTTGGACGTGTGCGCTCTCTAAAAAAGCTATGTGCGCGCGCACAAGAGCACAGCTTAGAGGGAACACTGGTGAGGACCACTTTTTTTCACCATATTCACTTTTTATACATAACCCCCATTGGCTCTTCACCGTCCTATAGATCAGACTTAGCAGCAACATGCCACTGAGTTTAGTCGCAAATTTAAAGGACTTCAGCACTTTTCTTGCTACCACTCTAAATAATAGTTACGCTTTTGCGGGTTATCTTTTAAAGCTCTTCGGTTTGTTTTACATATATTCCTCGAAGATGCTGTATTTTGAATTTAAGGCTTTTTGTAACTAAGTGGAATATTAAAAGCACAATTTCTAGCACTTTTGAATGTCTAAATCTTTACTAGAAATTATTCTTTAATCATGGAGAAGGTTCTTATGCATAATTATTCCCAGGAACACTTAATCGTCATAAAACACAGGTACTGATGGGTTGTCGCCATTGAAACAAAAAATGCTTCTTCTTTATAGTGTATCACTAAATCTCAAGAGGAAAGAATAAAATGACAGACCTACTACGATATACTAATTTAAACACACTAGAAAGTGCAGTCAGTTTTGTTTAGCAAGGAACTAGAGAAAAAAAAATGTCGATCACAAAGGCACACAGTACCCCTTCCCGGGCGGGCGTGGAGCCATTATTTATGTATTATAAAAATGTATTTATTTTTAAGAACAATAGAAATAAACCACCCCCATGCATTTAGTATACAATGTATACAATACAGAATATTAAGTAGAAAATAAAAAAAAAAAAAATAAAAAAAAAAGGCTTTATTATCTCCAAACAAAAATGTTTATTTTCCTTGCCAACAAATATCTTTATATTAAAGATAATGCCACGAATATCATATTGATAAGCATGAGTCTGCCAAACCCTTTCCAGAATTTAATCACATAAAAGTTCATTTCTTCAAGAGGGTGTTACTTGAGAAACAAAAAATGAAATAAAAAAAAAAAAGTTAAGTTATTACACCTTCAGGGGGAAATAAAGAGACAGACTTGCTAAGGTTTATTAGCTAAACACAAGAGCTCAAATAAATGCCAATTTTATATATAATTTCCCTTGAATACAATCAGGACCCCCCCCCCCCCGAAAAACCCACTTCCAACAAGACGTTGATAGGCATATCTGCAAAGCTTAATAGAGCATCTCCGGGTCAGTTACCGCCGTTTCCCTCCTACTCTTTGCTCAGGGAGCCTGGACTAGCTGGCCACATGAGTAGAGCTAACCAGCCATGTGTGAGATGAGCTAGCCCCAGATAATCATAAATGGGAACTTTTATTTGGGGGGGGGTGGAATAGCATGTTCATACAAAAGACAATAACTGTTATTGGCCAGAATAACGAGGATTTAAACGCCGCGTAAACTGTTGGCACTATATAAATACAGAAAAGAAAAAAAGGTGCTGCGCTAAACTAGTCTCAGGCTCAAATAATACAAATGTATAATATGAGGCCTACCAAACAGTGTAAGCATGCTGCAAATACAGTGTGTTGGCTGTACAATGTATACAAAAACTGTCTGCGCTTCTTCATATAACCAAAACCTCTCATTTATATGGCGCTATATAAATAAAAGATAAATAATAATAATAATAATAAACAATTAACCTAGGACTTCAACTCATTTCTACCACTGTTTTAATAGGGTAGTAATACACCACACACCCCATGACAACACTAAACCAAAGCAAATACACAAAGGAAGCAGAATGGGCCTCCTACTGCGTTAATACAATAACTACACGCACCCTGTGATATAATAATCTTCAAAAGAGTTATGCAGAATTGGCAAAGTCCAGGTTTAAAGTGCTGTTGAGGATTTTAATGTCTCTGCAAGATAAATTTTAAAATTTATAATGAGTCATTGGAGAATTACAAACGCTACTTTCCCTTGATGGTTATTGCAGGATTAGGATCTCATTTCCAGGAAGCCATCTCTTTACAGACAAATTGACAGAACTAAGAACCACAAATAAAAGATTCATCTGCTACAGATTAACTTGGGGTGGGGAGGAGTTTGCAAGAATCAGATTAATTTCCAGTTGCATTCTAGAGCGAGGTCAATAAATCCAGAAAACTGACCCCTCAAATTAAAGCTTCAGTTTAGCATTTCATAGTCAAAAACTAATAAAATTGTTCCTGCAATATAAAGTAACGCAGATGAACTTTAAACCGCACACCGCCGGAGCGGAGAGAGACGCATTTCAATTTGCTGTTATTTTACCCTAAAAAAAAAAAAAAAAAAGTTAATTGTGTTCACAAACTTCCAACGATATTGTGGTTTATTTAATGGAAACTGAACAACGTCACCGTTAACCATCATCCACTGGGTCCTTCTGCAGGAGAAGCCAATTGGCATTTCATAAGTCACAGTAAAGTGATTTAAAAATATTTCAAATCAACTCCCCTGTTACCACTAGATTGAAAGCGATAGCTTTACACAGTACACTATTTTCTATAGTACAATAGATTAAACGCAGAGTATTAATACTTCTGATGTGGCCCACATACATTAACCCCTCCACAACGTAGGACGTATTATTCCCTGCAATTCCTATCGTTGAAAACGTGTAAAAGTCCACCAGTACAGCACTCCTGCTGCGATCTTTGGCGGAGTGGCTGACAGTGGCTGTCTGGATGCTGAGCTCCAGCCCATCCAAAATTATTTCCTCTTAAGAGTTTGCTTTTTTTTTTAACCAATCACATGCATATATTTAATAATATGTTTTAAATCAAATTGGTGTTTAGCAGGGAATTTAGCTCTTTTTACATTAGTGAGTTGGGCATTAGAGTTATTTAGTAAGGAATTTTAGGGTTAGGGCTGCTTTAGCTGCTAAGTTCAGTTAGTAGGACTTTAAACTTTTTTTGTTTTAGCCCAATCGGATTTTTTTTTTTTTTTTTTTATAGCTATCAGGTTTGGTTGGCCTACTTATTCATACTAAATGAGTGATTTTATTCAGTTTGATAAGTCTTTGGTGTATCCCTGGTTTGTCTTCTTGCCCGGGGGTAAATAAGTGTAGTTAGGAAGTATGTTAGTTTGCGCCGAGGGCTTTTTGGTGAAGTAGAAGATTTTCACTTTTATTTGGTAAGATTTGGTGAGTGGCTATTGCACACCCAAGTAAGACCCCCAACTTTGACTTGTTTAAATTCATACCACCACCCAAAAAAAGAAAAATGTGCATTTTGCAAATTAATGTCAAATGGCAAATTTGCAGGCAGAAGAGCGAGAAACCATGCCGAAACACAAATCAGGAAAAAAAAAAAAAAAATTAAAAGAAAAAAATTAAAAAAAACAAAAACAAGTGAGCTAAGTGATGTCATTGCAACATCAATAGCATATTCAAGAGGTTTTTTTTTTTAAAAAAAGTACAATACAAAAAATAAAAAGATGTTTTAAAAAATTATAAAGATAAGAAAAAACCCTTACATCCCATTGCCCCAACACAACATTTAGGCCCTCTAGAAAGCATGTTGTATTTCTGTAATCAGGAGATGCAGCTAAACAATTTTGGCCAGGTTTCTCTGCCATAACACATACCCTGTGCAAAAAAATCTAACAGGAGTATTGGTGGGGCAAAAACGCAGGAAATTTCTGCAGCACCTACTTGAAAAGCCAATATACAGTTTACATGGGTACACTATATGCAGGAAAAGGGGAATAATCGCTGAACCAACATACCACAAAAATGGCAAAATTGTTGAGGTACCAAAAGGGTTTAATACCTTAGGTTGCCTAGCTTTTTGCAAATAAATTTTCTTGGGTTAAACATCCTACGTCCCCAAATGAGACACGGGCCCAGTAACTCAGTAGGAATTTCAAGTTTGGGGATTAAAAAAAAAGTGGAATTGTACTTTGAGAAAATGCGTTTTGGTACAACCTACACTGGGTTAGACTGAAACACAGGACCACCATACTGCTGCAAATGAGGCATTAGCCCAGTAAACAAAATGGCAAATATTCTGTGTTTAACATCTGAAATATTCCATTGTAGACCCCATAACATCTATGTAACCATGGAATATCACTGAACGCAGATATACATTTCTTCCTGTATTTCCACATAATCTGGTAATGAAAATGCACTGAGACCGTGAACTTTTTCATATAAAAAATGCTTCATATTAAAAATGACAATCCTTCCAGAAGGGAGTCTTTTGTGCCCCTACTAAAAAAAAAATAAAATAAGCTGGTCTAGGTGGTTACATTAAACAGAAGGGGGGGCAATTACAGTTAAAGCAAGACAGTAAAAATTCCGAAACACCTTGCAGTGTACACTGGCGTAAAATGCCTGGTCCTTAAGGGGTTAATCATATTGCTAGCAACTGAAGATGTGGGTGCATGTTCTTCAGAGGGGTGTCTAAAGTAGAAGGGGCCACACGTAGCGCTAATAAGCACTCATGACCTACTTAGCCCAGTGTTGCAACTATATCGTTTTATGCACATAAAAGGGACCTTACCCGTGGCATGAGTTCCATTACTTTGTTTATTTTATTTAAAGCAAATACATTTTAGGAGCCGTACCCCCAAGTAGGAGGCAATGTGTAGTCCATGCCATTCAAACACACCTAAGGCATAAACATTGGGGATTCCATTACACTATACGGCCACATATTGCTTATCCCGCCACTACGTCAAAGTACCCCAAATTTGGCGAGTCCTGGAATTTTTCATGGCTACATTGCTTACCAAGGAGCTAAATCAGAGGGACTGCACTGCATTTTAAACCAAATGACACTCAAACAATTTCAAGGCTTCTCAGGACACCATTAATGAGACACCTGTGTGAGAGGAGGAGAGTAAACCCTAAGGTCTGGTCACAATATATTTACATATCAATCAAGATCTGCTACCTTCCCTTTATACTGGAAACAGTAAAACTCAAGTATGGTTTTATTTATAAAACACATATATACACACACACACACACACATTGGCTCTTGACATTGGTTAATAAATAATAATAATAATAACAAAAAAAAATTAAAAGTGCTTACAAAACAGTTTCATCATCCAAACTTTACTACTCAGAAATACTGCATAGTCACACCGTGATCCAACGCAGTAAGCATCACATAACAGGGGTTATATAACGCGGACCTATGTTGCGCAACCAGCACAGGTCCACACACATTCGTGTTACATGTTCTAGGTGTGACTGACATCAAGGGCTGGGGCGAGCGCTCCTGGTTATATCAGCAGGGAATTCTGCCTGCGGCCACTAGGTGTCGCCCTATTCGAGGAAAAGCTAGGACGCCAAAGCCTTATTTACTAACCACAGGCAGCCTGGGAGGGAGGGGGTAACAGAGCCTGTACCTCACTGATCAGCCCACACACACCAAAAAGTGCAGGGGAGGAATATAAACACGGGCATGCCAAGTAGGTGAAAGATGAAATCACTGCCTGGCTTAACGTGTAATGGATCTGCTCAAGAGAAAGTGCCCTCCCTCCCATATGTTATGCTTCATAATAGAATGTAATGGGCACAACGCACAGATTATACTGCATGCAGGGCGCAGATACCCCACGCACACAATGAACTCCTACCCCATACATAAAGCAATTCTGGGCTTATTGGATGCAGGAGCTGATCTCCGAACTCCTGCAGGTAGGCTGGCATCTGCACCTACTGTCAGGATAGGCAATCACCTATATTGTAAGTTCCTGCAGGAACAGGGCCCCTCATTCCTCTTGTATCTGTATGTCAATTGCTGTATCGTACTTGTCATTCTCTGTAAAATGTTCATCTTGTACAGCACTGCAGAATTTGTCAGCGCTTTATAAATAAAGTATAATAATAAGGCAAAGTGGCCATACAAAGTTGTGAAGGTCCATAGAACATCATTAAATTGCCCACCACAGACCACAATAAATGTACACCATGAGCAACAGGGGTGCCAACCCCTGCCTGTTGTATACATGCAAAGCCAGCAGTCTACCAAGCGTACATTCATTTGCCCCCACGTAAGGGCTTTTCTGTAGTCCGATATACAGGAAACCCCAGGGAGCGGGGATTCCTCACAATCCAGCCCAAGCAGACTGGATCAACAAATCCCCTCTGTTCAAATACCCCCGCCACACAATACCATCCACAGAGTATAATGCGGTATATGCCGCGCCACCAGCTCCGTGCATTGATATACAGCGCTAACAGCCAATGTCTCCTGATAATGATAAACCCCCGCCACCTTCCCCCGGCTGGCTGAGAAAGACCCCGTCCCACTAGCCTCCCACATCGCCTTCAAGCCTGCAGCGACTGCCCCCCCCAGAGCCTGACAACCGATAACCACCGCAGCCGCCACACGCAAATATCTAAGTAAGTATGAGTAAAAGAGGAGGAGCTTAGATTTTGGCGCGAAAGAAACAGCACCGCCCATGCTTTTTATGGAAACAGGTAGGCCGGGCTAATGGCTGAGGAGGAGGCGGGGTGAAACGGGGTCTTGTCTTTTTTCTCCTGTCTCCCTCTCTCGCCCCTCCCCTCTCCCGGGTGTGTCTTTTTTTTTTGGGTTAATAATATCCAACAGCTTGAAAGTGCGTTCAGTGACAGTGTGCGGGAGCCAGTGCATGCAGCGCTAGGGTGCAGACACAGTGCGGTCCCAGGCTGGGTGCTAGTGCTTGCAGTGGCAGAGGGCATTCAGTGCCTGCGCTCCCGGTGACAGCCCGCACAGAGGTAAGACTGCTCTGTCTATACACCTCTCACCATTCATCTGTCTCCACCTCCCCTCCTATACACCACCCTGTCCACTATGTGTGTGATGCATGCCGCCCTCTGATTGCATCCACAGCGCTGTCTGCATTAAAGTCTAGCATCCTATATAACGTGCATGCATCTGTCTGTGCAGTCTATACCTTCTATAAAGCCCAGAATCTAGCACTGAAGATCTACATATATATATAAACACACACACATATATATATATATATATATATATATATATATATATATATATGTATGTGTAATATATATATATCGGTGGGTATGTTGTCTGCACCCCTCCCAGCCAATGCTGTGTGTGTCTGCACATTGATCTGCATGTCCCAGTGCCCATATGCTGCTAATTTATATGCAGAGGGATACTATATCTCCAGCCCTCTATACTTTGCCTTTATTCTCTGCCTGTGTGGTCTGATGGATGCTGACAGACTGCGTGTCCCCTCCAAAAAAAAGGCTGCAGAATCTCACAGATGGCTTTTTTTTTTGATCTTATCATAATCATGATCATTGTGATTTGTAGGAGATCGTGTTGTGAGTTCTATATCTGCAGCATTATGCAATAAAACTATATTATGTTAATCCTGTGTATTTGCCCAGGTAGTATGTGTGGATAGTCACACTATACTATACATGCTGCTTGTGTGTAATGTTGCTCTTGCTGCAGGGGTTGTTGAACTTGGTATAGATATACATTGTTGCCATGCATATGGCATATATATATATATATATATATATATATATACATACATTATTGCCATGCAGTGAGGGCAGGCAGGGTGGGAGTTGCTGATGTGATGTAGGACCTTCCCATTACAGCAAACACATCCATGCATCCTCTGAATGCAGTTCCAAGCACAGACTCTCCTCCTCCATCCCGCTGATCATTGGCATTTCCAACTGTAGGGTTTTGTTGCTCAGTCTAGAACCAGCCGACAAGACGCTCTCTTTTATTTTTTTTCTTCTATAGAATTTGGAAGTCTCACTTGTGCCTCTTTTTTTTTTTTGATATTCCAGGTAGGGTTTGACTTCCTCTTTTGGACAAGAAGACATCTGTGTTAAAGATTAAAGGCGTCGAGGAGCTGGAAGATGCCTGGTGTTGTGAGTAAGAACCCAGATCTGGAGTTTGACTCCTTGCAGCCTTGTTTTTACCCGGACGAGGATGATTTTTATTTGTGTGGCCCGGACTCTGCTCCCCCAGGGGAAGACATATGGAAGAAGTTTGAGTTACTTCCCACTCCTCCTCTCTCGCCCAGTCGAGCTGGGCTGCAGAATGACCCTCTGTCCCCCGGACAGTGGCCTTTGCTGGATTATGGGTTGTCTGCTGAAGGGAATTCCTTGGACTGGGCATCTGAGTTGCTTCTTTTGCCCCCCGAGACTGACCTTTTGGGGGGATCTGGCTGGGGTTTGCTGCAGAACACAGAGCTTGGTTTGTCTCCCTGCAACTTGAAGTCCATCATCATCCAGGACTGTATGTGGAGCGGCTTCTCAGCCAGGGAAAAGCTGGAAAGGGCTGTAAGCGAGAAGTTGGGCAAAGCTGTAGAAGCCACCAACACCAGCCAGCCTGGGACCCTTACTGCCAGCAGCATCACAGTGCGAGGGGAGGATCTGAACAACCCTGCAACTCACTGTGTTGACCCAGCAGTGGTGTTTCCATTCCCAGTCAACAAGGGGGAGAATTGCAGAGGTGTCCAAGCTGGTGCCTCCAGCAGTGTCTCTCCCTCTTCATCTGTACCTTCTGCTGCACCAAGCAAGAGCAACGCTCATTCCTGCATGACCAGCTCCAGCTCTGGATGTGACAGCCACAGTGAATCAGGTAACTATACATCAAGACTTTGTGTTTGTCTCTTGTTCAGAACTGTAACATGTCAATGTACTTTTCTGACCTTATTTTATGTAATTATTCATGTTTATAAGTGATTATGCGTATGTGCCAGAATGCGTTAATACATTCTATAAGTGTTTTGTGTGAGTGTTTTTGTATGAGACAAATTGTACTTAGTTCACGTTACACCCGGTTCATGCTGGATGGGTGATTGTTACAATAACACTGTGTTTCACGTCTATGTTTTGTATTGGCACTCCTGATAAGATCAGTTTACTTGACCCTGTAGTGGATCCAAGCATACGGTGGACTTCTTAGTGTTTTCTTTGAACTTTGGCATACATCCTAAAATTGGGATAGTAGAGTGGTTTACGGTCAAAATTAAATTGATAATGTTTTAAACAAATATTTCTTTCTGGAACATATTTATTATAAATGTAGTCCCTTCCTTATGATTATTGCACTCGGCAATCGGGTGTGATCCAAGGTATCCCTTTTGTCTTGTTGGGTTTTTTATTTATGAGAAGCTTTATTGATGTGGCAGCAGTATATATTTTGTTATTTTATTTTATTGTCAAGGTCACACTTTTTTTTTTTTTTATAAAAAGCGATCAACTGTGGCTTTAAAATTAAATTAGCTAATAAACCCTGTTGCTAATTCCTAAAGTTTTTTTGTTTGAAACTGCTGATGATAACATAGCTCCGGATAACTAAGAGTCCTTTCTGTATGACCTAGACACCATATTAAAAAAAAAAAAATGCCTGCATTGATGTATTGATCTATGCCACCAGTAGGTGGCAGTATATTTTTGCTTGTGAATGGGTTCATTGAATTAGAGAGACCTTTCTTTTTAAGCGGTCAAAGCAGCAGACGGGTTACTGTGTATCTAAAGGTAATCCTATCACATTAGTTACTAGTAACAGATGCTTGCCAACTTAATGAGCGAGGTCTCAGGCAGAATTACAACACCATCTATCTACCAAGTCCCGCTGTTCTGAGAGCCTCCTATTTATCCAACTGCCTCACTAATTAGGAGTTGGGGCACTTCATTTATTTAAAGTATGGAGAGCGAGGGTGTTTAAGACAGGATGACGCAAGGTGTTTATTCCTAGCTGTTCTTGTAGGCATTTACTGTCGGGGACATTAACCCTACGAAGAGAATTCACATCATGTGGAAAATCTATTTGGGGTCTTTTGCTTCGAGAGCCGAGAACAGTCAATTGTTGAACAGTTGAGCTTATTTATGCACATAGGGGTCATCACCATAAACTGTCTACAGTCCCTTTTTCATGTTTGCGCCTTGACAGCTCTGAGTGAGGAAGTGCTTCCTCCAAACAGCTGTCTTTTTGGCCTTGGACCAAATTTCTGGCTTAAAGGGGCCTACAGAGCTGAGCAGACACACACGCTGCACAAGAACAAATCCAGCGATTGTCTGGATTTGCAGTCACACAGGCAGAAGATTTGTAGAGTTAATGCATTTTTCCCCAGTACTGTAAATCCCCCAGTTTGTGCTTTTCATGAAGCCTTTGGCAAACTCTACAATGCACTGTATTTAATATAATTCGTTTAGTGAGGTCATGACTTGCATACGAAGCACTTCTGCCTGTCCGATAGTATGCGGTCATATGATTAAGGTTATTGGATATAATCATAGATGGCTGTTGATTATGTTGGGCTTTTATTTATTTTTTGCTGTTTTGTTTATGCATTTTGGAGTTTTGTTGCGTTTTAATACTTAACATAATGCAGAATAGGTATACTGATCTTTTGGATTTCTGGTTTCAGATGATGAAGAAGACGATGACGAAGAAGAAGAAGAAGAAGAAGAGGAGGAGGAGGAAGAAATTGATGTTGTAACAGTGGAGAAAAGGCGGACTTCCTCCAAGTCTGTTACATCGCTTACAATCACTGTACGCTCCAAGAACATCAATTTGGCTCAAGGAAAGGCCACACAAAGTGATTTGATTCTCAAGAGATGTGCCCCTGTTCATCAGCAACACAACTACGCAGCTCCTTCCCCATACGTGGAAACTGAGGAAGTGGTCCCTCCCCCAAAAAAGCAAAAAAATGAGGTGCCTCGTGTTGTTAAGAGCATTATGCCACCGAAGTCGAAAAGCTCTAGCCCACGCAACTACGACTCGGAAGACAGCGAGAGAAGACGGAACCACAACATTCTAGAACGCCAGCGCCGCAATGATCTGAGATCCAGCTTCCTCACGCTAAGGGACCACGTACCAGAACTTGCTAAAAATGACAAAGCCGCTAAAGTAGTAATCCTGAAAAAAGCCACTGAATACGTCCATTCCCTTCAGGCCGATGAGCAAAAACTCTTGCAAGAAAAAGAAAAACTGCAACTCAGACAGCAACAGTTGCTTAAAAAATTGGAACATGCAAGGACTTGCTAACTGTCTTTCTCCCCTCCTGAACTCTCACTGCCACTTTGCACTTTTTTTTTTCTTTATACAACAAAAGCGTTTTGACGTTTCTGAATGTTTGGTTTTATTTCAATCCAGTTCACTCTACAGTTGAAAATACATTTTTATATGGAATTTTTGTAAACAGCTGGATGACTTTGAGGTGTTTTTGAATAGACTGCCAAATTATTTACTGTATTTTTTATTTTTATTATTTTTTTCCAGACTTGGTTTCTTCATTTTGTGAGCATTTTTGAGCTGCTGACATTTTTTCTTTATTTTTTCTTTTTTAATTTTTTTTTATCCTGTTTTTTTTTGTTTGTTTGTTTTTCGTTTTTTATGGTGCTTATACCGTTTTGTACGGATGTTACTTTTGGGGGTTTAGCACTTGTACCTCTTGATAAATTCTTGTAAATATCATTCATCCACTTGCCTTTTTGTACAATTATCTTGGGCTATGCGGGGACGCTGTTAACTACCAATTTTAGACTGAAAGCTCAGACCTAAGTACTGTAACACCTCAATGTTTGAGGAGCATGTTTTGTATACAAATATATTGTTAATTTCTTTGTTATGTACTGTACTAATTCTTACAATGCCTGTATACTTTAGTATGATGTTGATACATAACTAAATTTGATACTTATATTTTCGTATGAAAATGGGTTGTGAAAGTTTTGAGTAGATATTACTTTATCACTTTTGAACTAAGAAGTTTTTTTGTAAAGAAAATTATTATATATGCCTTTTTCTTAGCCTGTTTTTCCTTGTTAATGTATTTGTTCTCGTTTCTTGGGGGCATAGAACTTGATCATTGTTGAGTTCTGTGTTCTTTTCTTTTCCTTTCAAACAATGTACATTTTTAGTGCTTCATCCTATAGCACTTTGAAATACCTCATGTTTATCAAAATAAATAGTGACAAAAGAACATGACTGTGTTTCGTCAATCCTAAATCTGCAAGTGCTGATGAGGGGAAATATACATAAAAAAGAAAATACAGAAAATGGTTCCAAAAATATTACGTCCTTATATGGGAAATACTATATATTAACATATGTGTTAATTTCACAGTCTCAGTTGTATGGTTTTTTTTTTTGTTTGTTTTTTGTTTTTTTTCTCCAAAATTGGTTTATGTTCCTTTAGAGGACCTTCTTTGTTATATTTATTACTATTTAAGCACTGCTTTATGGCATTTCTGACTCATGATCTGTATGTTTTGATATTGAGAGCTATAGCCTCTGCCCAACCTATCATGCCAACAGTTTTCAAAATAAAATATATTTATAGGCAAAACCCTCCATTGCCATGAAGTGATACCTAAGTGATACAGCAGGCCTAGAAAGTGGAATCCATATGAATTGGCATATATATTTTGTTGAAATAGGTAAATGGGATAAGAAAACATAGATGCAGACGTTACCCTCAAACTAGAAAAATATTTAGTTTAGGGCAGTATTCAGCAGCGTTTTTATAATTTCATAGTTATGCAAATTAGTCTTTGGTTACAATGAGAAACCAGCGGAGAAGAAGTCCAACAGAGGTACAGTTGCTGCTGTGGGCCGTGTCTGCTGACGATGGTAAGTAAGAGATGGAGTTTATAGCCTGTTGCTCGGAATGTTGGGTACAAGGTTTCAAAAGCCAAACTTGAATAGTTTTGGAACGGTTTAGAATAATTAAAATATCTCGGATCACTTTACCCTAATCTTGTTCCAGTTTAAGCATGGGAGACAACAGGAAGACCAGATTTTGCTGGAACATAAATCTCCCAATCTTGGAGGATGTATAATGTCTAACCAGATCGCCTAACTGATGCAGACACATTAAGAAACCAATACACGTACATCTGGTGTTTGAAGCTAATGTAAGAAGTTTAGTTCCTAAACCATATTGTTGAGGCGAGGTGAAATATTCCTCAGTTTAACCGTGTAGTAGGAAAGGTCATGTGTGTGTTGAGCTAGTCTTAATCATACATAATCAAACTGGACGGAATTATATGTACAAATGTAGCCATTTTTATCACAATGTGTCCAGGGGTGGCCCAATGTATTATTTGGCGAATAAATCAACACAGATTTTTAGCATCAATACCAAGAAGTATTTTTACTATATTTTTTCCGCATCTATATTCTTGCCCTTTCCTTTAACTATTTGTAAAAATAGACTATTTACCACATTAATGCCTTGCACAGGATTTCCTTTATTGTATATCAAAGCATATAAAGTGAAAGTCACTCACCTTATATGTTATGCTATGCAATTTTTGCCTTAAAGTGGAACACCTTAAGTCTGGTTTGTAGCATTTTCTGAATTTGTGCAAATACTTATCTTTTATTATTATTAATTATTATTTTACAGGATTTCCTCATGTTAAGGATATTTTCAGATGGACTGATAGATGTAAAAATGCATGTGTGTGATATATGAAAACTGTTTACATTGTTTAAAATTAAAACCACTCGGTTAATCTGTTTTTAATTTGTTTGGGGAAATCTTGCTAAAACAGGCATTGCTTTAAAAGCTTTGAAGTGCCTCCTGCAGTTTTATTAAATGCCTGGGGAATGCACTCCATCTTTGTGACTTTTAAGCTGGCAGAACCTCACACCCCTTGATCTAGTGACGTAACTTGCTAAACCCACTGAGACACCCATTTCCAGTCCCGCTCCAGATTAAGTCACTGTTGTTAATTGAGGTTCATCTGGGACAGCTTTTTGCCTTGCGTTACTTCTGTCTCTTTCTGTGAAAGGGTTAAACATAAATATTTAAGAAGGGGAATATTCTTTAAGTCTTTTTCAAACTTAAATTTTACTTACGTGGAGCTTTACGATGTATACTCGCTTACCCATGATCATCAGATATTCTCCACCCTCTTTGTCCACAACCTAGATGCCTTCTGGAGCTTGGAACAATGCAACAAAATTGCGTCAGCTTCACCCTTATTTTCAGCGATATGTGGCTTCATTCATGGCGCCCAATGTCCAAAAGCTGGACAGATGTGACATTCCCTGAACACGTCCAAAGACGAGCCAAAGTTAGGCAGCTCACAACAGCTGTTCTACACTAATGGTCAGGATCTATGGTAACCCTATCTGCGGAGTTTGGCCTTTAAAGTGATCTTGTTACATGTCAACTCACGGCCAGCTTGCCCCTAAGGAGTAAATCACACCTAGCGCAGGTACAAAACGCATTACTGGGTATGTACACCTCCTCCTGATTTTTTCCCCCTCAAATTTAAAGGTCAGGGTGATTGTGTGGACACTCAACGGTACAAAGGGGATTGTGTATAATAGGCAATTTCGCTGGTGATTTGGAAAAGCAAAACATTCTACTGGCTGCTATGGCGACTGCACCACTTTTAATGTATTGTATTACATTACGTTACATATTATTTATGGAGCACCAACAGATTCCATAGCACTATTACAATAGTGAAAATGAACAATAGTGATAACATTGACAATAACATTAACACACTTTAAGATATACTGGTACAGAGAAGAGCGCCCTGCGCTTGCGAGCTTACAATCTATTATATTACGAGTCTGAGGAAGAATAAAACAGAATTTTAATATATTTTTTCTTTCTACATAACCTCCCTTTGGACCGCAACATTGATTTTAATATATGTATAAAATTTAATAATTACATTTTCTTCTCACTTTTCAAAATGAGAGCCCTGTGTGGTCCAAGCAGAAAGAAACACCAGCTGTAGTTTCATTTGCCAAGTAAAATCATCATGTTTAGTAAGAAGGAAACTGCATCACCGGACATTTCAGCATCTTCTAGAGGACCTTAGGTATCATTTGTGAAGGACTATGGGTCAGGACTCAGTAATCCTTCATAGTTCTCTCACGGTCCTCTCGTGAGACTACAGAAGATGGTTTCAAGGCAGGGCTGGACTAACCCAGTACTTCTGTTTAATTTCAAGTGTCTTTTGAAGGGTTATATCCTTTTTTGTGAGGGAGTTTAAATACACATTTGTGCAGATCAGAATTTGTATATAGGGCTGGATGAACACCAAAACAATGTCTTGGGCAGTTGATGCACACCAGCCCACAAGTTAAGTAATTCCATGTTTTCTGCAACTGTAAATAAGTTGCAAGCCAAGAAGCCCACCAGCATTTGTCCTATGCATCTCATGGCCAAGCGGAGACATTACAACAAGGATAAAGATACAATAAAAAAAGAGCAGTGCCTGGTCTGGTAGAAAGGGGAAGAAAATGGAAGAACATGAATACAACCCCCCTATTTGATCATTTGATTTTTAAAGGGTCATTATTGTCGAGAGAGAAAAAATCACTATTAAAACCATAATTAATTAATTAAGCACTACATAAAATTGCTGGCGCTATATAAATAAAAGATAATAATTTAAAGCATCTCAGCATCAGCACCTATTGAATTTTTTCAGGTAATGAGAGATAATGCTGTATATTATTATAATTATTTAAATGATCTTTTATTTATATAATGCCAATAATTAACGCAGCCCTTCTTACAGTCTATACACTTGTTAATAAACTTTAATTCATAAAATGTACCCAGAAAAATGGACTTACGGCTGCTTTGCTATTCTCAAGGCATATTAATATCTGCAGCTTTGAACATTTTAGGGCCACAGGATTCAATAATAACTACTGAGCTTTTTTATGTGCCGCAAATATGCATTACTTTAGTAGATTTGTAAGTGCACAATAAAAAAAAAAAAGCTTTATTCTATTTGGAAACTATTAAGTAGTAGTTATCGCTGTGTAGTATGATACGTCAATATCCCCAGAGATCAGGTAACCATGGACGGTGAAGCGTGAAGAGATTTCCTTTACAACCGAGGAAAAACTAAATAAACCGTTTGAAGTTCTGTTTCACCTAAATGACTAGGCTCAATCTTAAAAAATATCTATAGAAATTTATTGGCTTTTTCCCTCCTCTCCTTATGTTTTGTGTACGTTCTCAAGATTTTGTTCCGGGGGATTAAATGTCGTGGGTTTATCACACAGTTATTGTAGGCATTTCAATACTGTCGTGGCGAATGTTCCCAAATTAGTAATTTAGCATCAACAGAAAGAATGGGGAAATGGAAAGGTTTTTCACACGATCAGGGCCGCCATCAGGAATTTTGGGGCCCGGTACAGATGTTGCATCCCTTCCTCATGTTCTGTAAGACCACTTCCCATTCCCCTATTTACTTGTCCCCTCAGAGTCCCTGTCTTTCCTCCCGGAGTCTATACCCTTCCTCCACCCTCTCCCGCTGTGCCCATACCCCTACCCCTCTGACCCCCCCCAATATCTGTAGACCTCTGCCTCCTCCAGTGACCCTACCCATCTGCTCCCTCTCCCCCCCATGGTCCATACATGTTTGACCCCTATTGTCCATACCTTGTGCACATATTAGGCCAAGTCTACCAGAGTAAGTATTTTGATATAATTCATCAACTCAATAAAAAATCATAAATTTTACATTGTTAAAATCAACATTTTCCTAAATGCGACTAAAAACGTTACAGTTCATATATTGTTGTTGTAACTTCTCCATTAAGGAGTCTGCTCGCTCCTGGTCACCCCACATACTTTTTCTAGCGTGTACCACACCACTGCATCTGTTTCGGTTGTTGACATCAGCCTTACCTTTCTCATTGGTTCATTGTTTGATATTTTCATTTGTGAAAGCCCTTAATCAAAATGCAATGTAGCAATTCCTCCACAGCAGGGAACCCTCTGAACTGCTTTCAGAAAGCATGGCACTGAACCCAGTGAGTGGCTTTCATATCACACGACAGAGAGCCCTGTAAATTGCACTTAAATACCACGGATGAACACTGAAACTTGTATGTTGCAGTAGTGAATATATATATGTATATATATATATATATATATATATATATATATATATATATATATATATCAACAAGGAAGAATGCTCATTGCATTCAAAGGTGGTGGTGCAGTGGTAATGTAGGACAGCAACAGACCAGAATAAAAATCACACCTGAACCACACCTGAAGAAAGAAGCGGACGATGGACTTTGTGGGTTTTTTTCAGTCATCTACACACTGAAAAGTAACCCTTTGTTCAATTTCACATTCCTGCTCTCTACTGGTCCACATATGTACATTGCTCTCGACTTTACAGAGCAAAGCAAGATTGGTGCAAAAGAGAAGAAAAATCTTCCTGCTCCATCAATGGACAACCATTGATAATACCACTAGTTAGCACTAGAAAAATGTGCTCAATGTTAATCAACAGTGTTTCGTGGAACTGTTACGCTCTAGAACCCTAAGCATTACAAGCAGGGGCAAGGTAGGGTGAATTTGGCTCAAGTCTTGTTAGTTCTTGTGGCTCACAAGTTGTGGGAACTACATAAAGTTATAAAATAAAAGGTACCATGATCAACTCAGGATTTATTATTTTTCCAAAAAAAAAGTCAAACTGGCTACACTCAAAGTAAAGTTTCAATTATCATGAAAAACCAGAGATAAAAACTTCCCCTTGATGCATTTTATAACATACCTGCTACTTAATCAAGATTCTAAGCTATAGAAAGTCTTAAACCTAATGGATACAAATTGGTGGAAAAGTTAATATAGTTTAATTTTTTGCGTGTCCATTTGAAGAATAAGTTGTTGGTACTTGAAGGGTTACACGCATAGACCATGTTGTCGATATGCCCCGAGGTCTTGTCCAGAAGGACTCAGACAAAGCTTCTATTTCACATATGTCCATTGCCTCTGACCATCTGACCTTAGAACAACTGTCTTCTTCAATATGAAGGGGCCTACGGACCAGGGATAGACCATCTCTTTGAATAACTAGAAGCGGATAATAGTCACGCTATATGCAGGAGCCATATATAACAGAATAATTTTTTTGTCCAATTTTTTTTTGTTTTTTTGTTTGTTCCCACATTTCATTAATATCCTCTTTGCTGTTGTCTCCCGCTTGTAAAATCAAACTTTTGCTCAACAAAGAGATATTTTAGCTACAGCGTAGCAATCAGTTTATACGTGACTTCAAAAGGCAACATTTAATGCTAATTTATAGGGTTAACAGGGATACTGCCCTGCTTCACAATGTTGTATCTTTTGTTAACCCTTTCCCTATACTCAGGTTTTGTATATTATTTACCAACAATTTAATTTAATACATCTATTTAACATGCATGATTTACCCGTTGGAAATATATTGAATGTTTTGCTTGAAAATGAAAGGTTGATAACAATTTTCTAGCTATACAAAATGTTTTGCTTCTAAGTGAAAAGGGACAGGGAAATGGCTTCTTGTATATGTAGACAAATTAATCTTCTCTTATAAACAAAATTCCGCCTGCTGTTGAATGTGACATGATTACATTGACATTTTGAGGTCATGTCGTCTACATACAGTGTAACATACAATGTATCCCTAGCTTACGTATATATCCATGTAGGGTAAATTGCTTGTATACTAATCTGAAAATAGCAAAAGTAAGTGGTAAGAAAAAAAGTATTAAGGGAAGCAACTACATAATGATATTAAACACTAATTAATTTTAGTATATGCATATGGTTTACATTTGGGTTCCTTGTGCTTGCTACATCCTTACATTTTTTTTAAGTTAATCTATTTTTGGGGCAAGTAAATTGAAAATTCTTTTTTTTCCCTTTTTTTTTGGAAATACTAGTAGTAATTAGAAGTACAGAGGACCAAAAGTATTACATAGGACAATTGCATTTTATGCATTATATCACACTTGTAAATCAGTTATAATATACATTTATAGGATATAAGATATATAAGTTATACACATAATACAGTATAAACTAGGCTGGGGAGAGTTGTGTTATGTTAATGTAATAATGCTCCAAATAGGTATAAACAAGCTAAGGATCATGGGAATTGTAGTTCACGGGTATAGACTGCTCTAGCGTTCACTAGTGGGAAATTAGCAAAAATGCCACCTTCCCACTTAAAGTGACGCTCCAGTGCCAGGGAGCCCCCTCCCTTAGCAATAAATGCATACGTACTTTCAAATGCATTGTTCATCCTCCCACTCTAGCTGTAGTCCTTTGCGCTTGAAGCTTCCAATCAGTGGGATGCGTATAAGGCTTTTGTTAGACCCCTGCTTGGTGTGCTCGCCATACCAGAAGCGTACCAGAGTACCATGGAGCTGACTGGTGGTGAGTATACCACAATGCATTGAAGTTCATATAATGGCTGGAGTCCCTTTAACTCAACGACTAAAACTCCACTCTTAGGCTCTAAATGTTTTAGGTTGGTTAAGCTGTAGACTGCAGGACCTTGGAATATCTGCTCAATTTCATGGCCTACCTTGTCTGAAAAAAGTTTAATTCTGCATTTCTGGACCTACCAAAGATAGGACAGAATAGGCTCTGTAAATGCAGCCAGATGTATTCATTAAGGCGGCAGAGGTAGTAATGCTGGAGGCTGTTCATACCCCTGGACATCTACAGAACCTTGTCCTTGGGGAGCAAAGCCAAGATCAAAGCTATAGCTCTTTCCGTTCCCCCCACCTTCATACACCACTTTATTTAACTCCATTCGGTTCATTGTTTGCTTCTTTCATAATTTCGTTTTCCTTTAATTCCAAACCACTTCTCTTAAATGTCCCTCTTTTTAACTGGCCCACTTACTTCCCTACGTATGTCTCTGCCTGCGCACATCAACAGTTGCTTTATTTTATAATTCTTTCAGGGCTTTTTTTCAGGTTACATAACCAAGTGTTGAATAATCAACTGTAATAAGAGCTGCACAGTGTGAGCGGAAAAATGAATGTCATTTGGAGCGTCATAACGTCAAAAGGATGGACATGACAATAAACAGTAACAAAAAATCGAATGAAAAATAAACTGAGAAAGCAGCGAACACATGAGGAGTACCGAACATTTTGGGGCATTTATTTCCTTTTTTTCAACCTGCCCCCCCCCAGTTATGCACACCTGCCCCCAGGCTTGCCGCTTTGCCCCAGAAATGCCTTTTACCACCTATATGCCACTGTGCCCCATGATATGCCTTTTAACCCTCTATATGCCAATGTGCCCCATGATATTACATGACTTACAGAAACAACAGGTGAAGAGGGCCCTGCTCAAAGATTTTACAAGGACCGGTTAACACATAAGAATATTATATATCCCTCATAATCTGTCACCCCCCCCCCCTGTCCACCTTTTAGCTCCAAAACACTGTAAGTGCCATTAAATAAACAGTCTGATAATAATTCAATATTTTTGTAGGCCGTGTAAAAGAAAGACAGTGTCGGCTGTCCATTACAATAAACATCTCCATTTTATTTTTAGCAAGATACCAAAATGGGTAATCTAAAAGACAGAAGAGGAGGGAGAAGGAGGGAAGCTGGTGGGCTCCAGGCATTTTAGCATAAAGATCACATGCTGAATCCTGGCTTATTGTTCACGTTTTCTGGTTGCCATGGAAACTGGAGCAGCTGCACGATTACTGTATGGGCCTTAGTTGTATTTCGCGGGAAGCTCTATCTCCTTGTGTGTCCATTTCATGTGATCTGCCAGCTAATCAGCCTCCTGCTGACGATGGTGGCATACCAGACCGTGCACGATAATGTTTACTAACATTGACCACATGGTTCCCTTTTTATACAGCTTTGCCCAAAATATGTCAGAACAAGTGGATTGCCAGGCATCGCACCAGCCTGTCAACAACAGGCCGAAAAATCTGTCACAAGGGACATTTACCAATGATGTTTTGCCAGATAACGCTGGGGGGAAAAAAATTGTGTGAACACTTTGTCTTTCTTTGTAATCTTTAAAACATAAAAAAAATCTACTTAACCCTATGATTACCGGAGTGGTGTGTAACTTATTAATGAGGATTTTCAGTATTTGTGATATTTTGGTCTACAAATAAAAAATGCAAGCACTAAATTAATTTATTATTGCTCTTCTTAAAGCACATACATTTAAAGGGTTTAACAAAACTAGAATTGACAGACGGACAGACGGAGATAGCACCACAGATCAATACCTTGAATGCATATAAGTTATGTAAATAAGCGCTGCATAAATTGTTAAATTGGTGTGCTATATGAATAAAAGATAATAATAATTCACAAATTGCCGTATAAATAAAAATATACATACATAGATACAGGGGGGGCTGGCACCTTCTGCCACGCCTGTAACTAACACCCAAGCACACATACAC
Source organism: Spea bombifrons (assembly GCF_027358695.1). NCBI lineage: Eukaryota > Metazoa > Chordata > Amphibia > Anura > Pelobatidae > Spea > Spea bombifrons. The sequence goes on from NC_071089.1 coordinate 110,491,359, forward strand.
ACTAACACTACTACACTAAAACATACCGACTCCATCAAACCTCAGACTCCTTCTACCTTACACCTAAGAACTTACTCCATCACTCTATCACTCGTCACACCCTTACTTGCCTGGAGCATTGCCTTTTAGTTGCTTGTACACTGTGCGAATGGTCACGCCTTTACCACGGGGTTATGTAAAATCTAGGAATGTGACCCCCACTGCGCTCCTGCCTCTGCATAGATACACTGGAAATCTGAGAACCCCACCTTGTAGTTCTAGTCCCTCTCTTACTAATATAGAATCAATTCAAAGATTTGTTTAAAAAAACAAACATTGTTTAACATAAAAATATGAATTTCCTGCAGCCTAGAGCTGCTAGGTCTAGAATACTAAGGGCCAGATTAACCAAGGGGCACATGAAGCAATTGCTTCAGGGCCCTAGAGTGGTAGGTGGCCCTCAGTCCCCCTCACTGTAGTACACTTACTTGATTTGTAGTAGCCTGTGAATTAACGTGAGGGACTGTCAGACACTAGCAGAGAGGATCCTTGGAGAAAGAGAAGCCTTTCCTGCACCTCTTTTTCTCCACCACTCTGTCTGCTGTATTATGGCTTCTTGGAGTACTTCTGCAAAAAAAAGCAGATCAATTGTGCGTATCAGGCTCAGTATATATTGATAGGAGTTATGCTGTACCACCCTCAGTGTCTGGCTTACTATTTTATGATAGGAGTTATGCTGTACCATCGTTAGTGCCTGGCATGCTATATAGTGATGGAAGTTATGCTGTACCATTGTCATTGTCTGGCTCAGTATATAATGATGGTAGTTAGGCAGCATAACCATCAGTTAAAATATATATAAAATAGGGCACGCATAAGCTAAAAATCATAAAAACCATACACATTCAGATCCCTGCTGCTAGAATAATAATGACTAATAAGTACACAAAACAAAGCAAGAATTCAGCACATGCCCAGCGAAATATTCAAAATACATCTACCTAATGCTTAAGTATTGGGGATTCCGTCACACTATATGGCCATATATTGCTTAGCCCACATTTAGTAAGACCTATGTAATTCTTCATGGCTATATTGCAGTCCAAGGAGCTGTATCAGTGTTCTACATATTAATTATCAGGCTCTCAGGCAATTAAAAGCCTTCTCTGGACACCATTAATAAGGCGCTTGTGTAGGAGGGCTGCTCAACCCTAAGGTTTGGTCACAAAGAAAATATAACAGCCCCTCCTGCCAAACAGGTGTCAATACTTATGCCTTAAATAGGTGTTCGCTGGGTATGCATTGAATTCTTGCTTTGTTGGTGTACGCATTGGTCATTATTATTCTAGCAGCAACCCGGGGATCTGAATGTGTATGTTTTTTGCGTACAGTCATGAATGTCCAGATCAAGAACAGCTTCACGGCAACATGTAAATAACATACTTTCCAACTTGTACCCCCAGCATATCGGGATTTAGGGGAGGTCAATGGAGGTAGACAATGGAGAATTAATTCTGCACATGCACAGAATGTATTCCCCAGTGTCCCAGACAGAGGTAAAGCTCTGTGGCAAAATCGGGACTGTCTAGTTCAAAGGCTATAAATATTTTGGTTTCTTTTTCATCATTGGTGCCGAAACCATATTTCTTAAAATATTTTCCCAGTGTGATTATTGGCTGAGATATGTTCTCCAACCCCCAGGGTATTCAAGCAATTTTTTCAAGGGATAGATATAAATTGTCTAATATCCTCTCTGAGAACAGGATTAGACCGTAATAAGTCATAATGAATAAACCTTATTCTGGAAATAATTTGTTTAATTGATTCAGCAAATGAATGAACATATTTACGGTGCATGAGACAGTCAGTGATAATATGTCATTATCACCTCCTGGAAATCTGTATTGGTAAAAACAAAAAGCACCAAATTCCTGCATTTACCCTACAATTAAAAAATGCCTAAAATTGTATATTTCAGACATAGAATTTGACGGCAGAGAAGAACCATTCGGCTCATCTAGTCTGCCCATTTTTCCTGATTTAAGACTCACGTCTTAATCAGTCCTTCATCTTGCCTTTAGATTCAGGGTAGCTTTATCTCTATCCCATGCATGTTTAATTTCCCTTACTATATTAACTATTAATGTTGCTATCACATCTCCTCTTTCTCTTCTTTCCTTCAAGCCATACCTAATATGTCAGGAGGCAAGATCACATTCAGTACCTTACATTTATTTATATAGCACCAGCAGATTCTGCAGCTGTGTTACAACAGATTCAGTAAAATAAATTAACAACACAAACAACAGCAAACTGGTACAAAAAGAGAAGACGGCCCTGTTCTTCCGAGTTTACAATCTAGTCGGTGGTTGAAGGGAGGAGAGGGCTCATTTATTAGCTGGATTTTCTTATTAGACTAATCTCAAGCTTTATGCCCGGAACTGTGCCTTCGCCTAAAAGTATGCACTGTATTTGAGTTATTGGTGTTGCACAACATACCTTTATGTCTAATATTTTTTATACCCTAGGGACTAAATATATGGAACTTTCTGTCTCTCTATAAATAAAGTGTCAAGAAAGCATCCAGGGGCGTACCCAGAGTATTTGGCACCCAGGGCAGATCCAATACCCCCCCCTCCAAACTCCAAAAACACTCACTCTATCACTCACTCCTACGCTCTATCACACTCTCACTCTTACTCACATTCTCCCATGCTCTCTCTCTCTCTCTCTCAATGTCTCTCTTCCTAATCCCCTGACCACTTCAGTGTCCCTTTCTTCTGTTGTCATTCTTTGTCCACTTCTCCCGGGTATCAGCTCAGTTGACCAGGCCTCACAGAGCGTTTCATCAAAAGGACAGTACCTCCTAACACACCCTGGTCAATGGAGCAGATACAGCGGAGAAGCAGACGGAAGAAGGAAGATAAAAGAAGAAAAGAAGCCGAGCTGCAGGAAAGGATATCTCTGTGTGCCAGTGTGGCACCCCTGACGAGTTGCACCAGGGATGGACTGCCACCTCCTAAATACACCACCCTAAACATCACTGTTTTTATAAAGGTGTAAGCTGCATAACAAGAACATTAGGCAAGGGACTGTTATGGACTTTATTTCTCATCATCCTCAGAATACCTGAAAAACTGGAATACAGATGTTCCTAAATGTGTCATCTGTATGCAAGAGAGGGTTTAAGTTAAGTTATCTTGTTACAGAATGTGAAGTACATCCTGAGACATTCTGCCCTGAGAATGAATTGTTATGAACATAATATTAATTCCAGACTTATCTAGATGAAGGCATGACTAGGTAAAGTATGCAGAAAGTAATCCCTAACAAATGGACCTAGATGTGCCGTCTGTAACACAAATAATGGCATAAATAATTAATATGTATCTTTACATGGTGAATATATGATACATTCTTGTCACACTTCCACAAACCTACCCACTCGATGCTCTCACAGGCACCCCACTGATCAGTAAGTGCCCTCGGCAGCTGCTTAAAAGACTTATATAGAAGCCTCACTCATGTACGTCTCGCGTGTTTGCATTTAATCTGATCATCCAATGCTTGAGATCAGAGAGAAGAGATATTACACCTGCTGATTAGTGCCAGTCGGTATAATACATCACTCTGAACTACACTGGTACATAAACTGAGCAGGAGGAGAGCGAGGAAGTAATCTCGATAGTTATCAAGATTAGGGCCCTGGGGGAGAAAGTGTTTGCATTAGCCTGTTGTGTGCCACTTAGTCTAGTAGGACATGTATATGAAGCTGCTCCAAAGCCACCATTCATGTTTTATAACTGAAGATAATGAATAAATATAAAGTGTAAGTTTGTTGCAGCTGTAGCCAAGACATTATCTCAGAGGATGTATTCCTCTTATGATGGTATAATTCATGTAATTTGGTTAAGTACATACTTATCTCCAGAACATGTTTGTACGGTCCTAATGTCTGTGTAAATAGCAATAATATGTCAATTAAGCACACCATTCTGTATTTATTACAAATTTGTGTCTGGATAATAATATTTACACATATCTGTCTGTAGTTTGTTACAGCATCCTGTTGGTTCTGTCAATTTAATTCAAGGGCCATTGATAAGATGTGTCACTAAGAGTGTCTGGCTACTTGATGGCGGCAGAAGTGTGGTCTGTGATAATAATACAATGACCAAGCATAGGCATAATATCCATAGAAAGACATTGATATCTGTGAAACGACTTAAAATTCATTGGCTCCATTGGTGTGTTTATTGAAATGTCCACCACAAAGCCTACTAAACCTACAGATACACATAGACACAAAGACTATTTAAGTCAGCCCATACCTTTATCTATTTAAATAATAACAACCAAAAATTGTAGTCAAAGCCTAGGGGAGAACTGGGAAGAACATGAGCTCTAAAGCAAAGGCCCAAGCTCAAACATGGTCGATGCATTTATTATTAGGAAGCATTTGAAACATAGAAACATTTAAGAGCATATAAGCCTGCCATCTAGCCTGTCCATTCAGTGTTTTGTCAGGTCCTATACTTTGGAAAGCTTTATATCTATCCCATGCCTGTCTGAATTCCCTCACTGTATTAGCCTCCACCACTTCTTTTTATTTATCTACTACCCTCTGAGTAGATAGATAAGGAAGTAGAACTTCCTTACGTAACATCTAAGCCTCTGACCCTTTTGTTTTAGACTCTTGTTCTAACAACCTCTCCTCTGAAGTCTCTCCAATGTGTTAATCTCCTTCTGGATATGGTGTCTCCGGAACTGTACGCAATATTCTAGGTGAGGCCTGACCAGAGATCTGTAAAATGGCAGAACCACCTCCCTACCAATTCCTCTCCCTATACAACCCAGAATCCTGCTTGCATTTTGAGAAGCTTTATTGCATTGTCTACTTACCTTTAAGTCATCAGAAATAATTACTTATTACCCTCTTCCGTTGTTACTCACAGTACAGTGCCACCAATGCTATATTCTGCCTTAGGATTTTTACATCCCAAGTGCATTATTTTACTTTTATCAACATTAAAGTTCAGCTTCCACATGACCATTCTTCTAACTTACTTAAATCATTCACCATTTGAGTTGTTCCACCTGGAATGTCTACACTGTTGCAGACTTTTGTATCATCTGCAAATAGACATACCATTAAGACTTTCTGTAATGAATACTGATCCCTAAGGTACCCCGCTAGTAACAAGTCCTTCCTCTGAATATACACCATTAACTACAACGCTCTTCCAACTATCACTCAACCATTGCCTTATCCATTCAACTATTCTGGCATCCAAACCCAAAGATTGCAATTTATTTCTAAGTCTTCTATGAGGGACCTTTCTCCCTGGTTATTATCTTAGCCAGTGATTCCCCCCCCCCCCCAAACTTAGTTTGACAGGGTCTTCCTGTAGTAAACCTGTGCTGTTTCTGATTACTTCTAAATATTAAACAATTCTAACGTTTAGTGTGTTTCCGTAACATAAGACTTACTGGTCTATAGTTGGCTGAGTCTCTTCTACTAACTTTTTTATGCAGTGGTAGTAGGGTTGCAAACATATTTATTTGCCCCAAACTTGTTATTTATAGTTTACCGCTATGGAGCTTGCACACTGTGTGAGGAAACGCCCCAGGGCTGGAAAAGAGCATTTCCTCACACAGTGTGCAGGCGCCACAGTGGTAAGCTGCAAGCCCGCGTTAGGCGGACTTAGGGACGCACAAATGTCTGTGCGGGCCCCAGTGATGCTCGGTTGGCCCGGGACTAATGAAATCTGCAAGAGAGGTAAGGGGGTGTTGGAGAGTGAATAGGTGAATGAATGAGTGAGTGAGTGAGTGTTTAGGGGCAGAAATGGGACAGGCAGGCTGTTTAGTTGGGAAGGCAGAGGTGGCACAGGCAGGCAGCTAAAGGGCCAGAGGTGGCACAGGTAGATTGCTAAAGGGGCAGAGGTGGCACAGGTAGGTTGTTAAAGGGGCAAAGTTGGCACAGGCAAGCTGTTTCAAGGGCAGAGTTGACACAGACAGGCTGCTACTGGAGCAGAGGTGGCACAGACAGGGTATTTCAGGGGCAGCAGTGGCACACGCAGGCTGCTAAAGGGGCAGTTTGGGACAGGCAGGCTGTGTTAGGAGCAGAGGCCTACCACTTGAATGTCTGGCTTAGTGTTTAATGATAGGGCTTATGCTGCAGTACTGTCAATGTCTGGATCAGTGTGTAGTGATACGAATTACACTGTACCACCATCAATGTCTGGCTCAATATATTGTAATAGGAGTTATGCTGTACCATATCAGTACAGTAAATGTTATTTATTTAAACATATTTAATTTATGTATAATAATAATTTAATTATATGTGGGAGGGTGCCACATACACGATCCGCTCCGGGTGCCAAATACTCTAGGTATGCCCCTTCTAACATACATTACTGTATGGAGCACTGGACCTTATGCTCAAGGAGCAAGTGACTTTCTCTTTAAATGCATACAATTCTTGTAATTGTTTCAATGTATAGAACCTCAAATTGTGATAATTTGCATATGGCACCTGTCAGTCTACTTTCTTGATATTATATTTTAAATCTAAGTTTATTCACAGACCTATTTATTTCTGCAAATTGTCCAGCTACTTACAGTAGCTGACATTCTTCAAGATATGTCTAAGTGTATGTATGTTTTACTGGAGGAGAGTGTAATTCCTTGTCAAGCTGTTACAAGAAATGTATTTTAAGTGGTTCTTTCCTGAAGAGAATCTATAATGCACTTCACATTGTGAAAACATTTTTTTTAATATTGTAAATATTATTCCATTTATATTTAATTTAGGACTTTAACCTTTGTAAAGCATTTCATAGCCTCTAGCTTGCAAAGAGATAAAACCCATGCTGTACAGGGCTGGAAATCATATATTAATTCTGTTAATGGTGTTACTTTTATTTAATGTGCACTTTTTGTATATATATATATATATATATATATATATATATATATATATATATATATATTTGAATACCATTAAACAAACCACCTATCTAAGGCATAAATATATCGGATTGCTTGAGAGTCTCATTTGACTTAAAATACAGTGCAGTCACACTGATTCAGCTCCTTGGTAAGCAATATAGCCATGAAAAATTATATAGGGCTTGCCAAACTTGGGGTACTTTGCAGTAATGGCAGAGCCTACCCCGGTGGCATCGGTGGGCTGTTCCGCTGACCTCAGTGGGCGGTCCCACTGAAGTCGCAGGACACATCACATTTAAGGGGGAAATAGGCAGGGAGTAGGGCATGCCAGGACCCCGCTCCCATGATTCAGAGAATTTGGGGTGAGACGCTGAGAATTCCCAGGTATGCTGATCATGACTCCTGCATCTGTTTCATTTTACTCGCCGGACCCACACCATTCATTTGCTCTGCGATCTGCATAGTATTTTGCTCCTCCCCTGTCCTGTGTGTTTGGTGTGAGGACATGTCACTTGGAGTCACATTAGGGTCAGAAGAAGGGAAGATCGCACCGACTCTGACAGTCTCCTCCTAATCTGTAGAGTTAGTACAGCAAATACTTTTTTGGGGGGGGTAAGCGTGATTGAATGCCAGGGAGTGTGAGGTGTGAGGGCCCAAGCAAATGCTTGCCGAGGGTCCAATCAGTATTAAAGGTGTCACTGTAAATAAAGTTGAACATGCAAAAATAATTTCTAATACAGTAACACAGTAAAAAAAAATCATGTTAAAAGTGAAAAGGAAATAAAAAAGCATGATTTACATGTTTTATATAAGCGTAAGAATTAGCATCATGCATAATCTGGAATGCGACAGCTCCTATTTAAGCCGAGCCAGATGCACATCACACGTAGATACGCTAATTTTTTTAAAAATAAGCAGCCGCACAGCTGGTGGTGACTTCTTTTTAATCTTTTATGTTTTTGTCTTGTGCTGCAATAACAATGCTGTAATCTTCCATCTGCTGATTATAATATATCCAGATAGCTTGGACTGGATTGGAAATTTCTGTCCTAACAAAAAGATAACTGCCGTGTGGTCAGACCACCATTCAGCAGGCTTTCAGGAGTAGCAAGTTCAACAGGATCAACCATGCGGACATGATCAGCTATCATTTTTCAAGAGTTTATTTCAAAACTTTCTAATGCAGTGAGTTCCTGTGTAGACCCCACACCGGTGCTGCTTTTATCCTTTATTATAAAGAAGTAATGACAGCTGGAAGAGATTCCATTACCCCTGCTCCTCAACCAGTAACTTAATTTATCTTATTACTACAAATGGATTTACACCACTTTTACAGCAGGGTCTCTAATTCTGTATTAGAGCTGCAGAGGTTGTAAGGACCTTCAAAACAGGCTAAAAGCACCGAGCTATGACAACCGCATGGCATGATGTTATCCTCATGACTGAATAGGCACACAGCCTCACCCTTTATCTAAGCGTTAATTGCCCCTTTAACCCGCCATTACATTCTGATCACACCATACCGTGGTCAACCTCAGTACACACTTCATTGAATATGCATAGAAGCTATAATGAGCATCCTGCATAATTAACATATGTTAATGTATGCGAAGGACAGCAGATGCAACTGCTGTGTGGTATGCATTCAAGGGAAATTCCAGATTGCCCCCAATCCTAATTCTGACACCTATATACAACATTTGAAACTTTTTTTCAAAGCTACATCTGTATGTGGGATCTGTCATCGTATTGGGGCTTTAGCTGCTTCATACTAGTGCTGTGCTTTAAGATATTTGTGATACTGGCTTTACAGAGGACCTGCGCAATTGTAAATTGTCTCTTGTGCTACAGATTGTGCTTACAAAGTTGGAAGCATAGCATGGTCCAAAATGTCTTGGTATGCTGAAGCATTAAGATTTCCGTTCACTGGTAGTAAGGGGCCCAACACCTGAAAAACAGCCCCATACTATTATCCCTCCTCCCCCAAACTTTACAGGTGGCAAAATGCATGCAGGTAACGTTCTCCTGGCATCCGCCAAACCCAGACTCGCCCATTAGACTGTCAAACGGAGAAGCGTGATTCGTCACTCCACAGAACACGTTTATGCTGCTCTAGAGTTTTTGTGCTGATATTAATGCCAATGGAAGTTTGGAACTCATCAGCTATTGAATCAGCAGAGGGTTGGCGACTTTTAGGCACCATGCGCCTCAGCACTCAGTGATCGATCTGTCACTTTATGTGGTCTTCCGCTTCGTGGCTAAGTTGCTGCTGTTCCTAAACGCTTCTACTTTCCAATAATACCATGGAATATCTAGCAGAGGTGAAATGTCACAGACTGACCTATTACAAAGGTGGCGTCCTATCACAGTACCACGCTTGGATTCAGTGAACTCTTCAGAATGACCCATGTTTTCACAAATGTTTGTAAATGCAGACTGCATGGCTAGGTGCTTGATTTTATACACCTGTGGCAATAGGACACTTACATTCATTGAAACACTTAATTAAGAAGTGTGCCCCAATACTTTTGTTCATAAAGTGTATATAGGGAAATTGTTGCCACTGTCAGCCCCTATATCATAGAAGATAGGGTAATAACAACAAAACTGCCCATCCATGTGTATGTGTATATGTGTATATATGTATATATATATATATATATATATATATATATAGAAATGCTTTTAAATAAGCATTACAGTCTCCTAACATAGTTCTCAAGTTAATCTTTTTACTTGTATTTTCCCTATAATCTTCTAGCTGGCTTTTGTCTATATTCTCCTTCTCCAGTTCTTCTTTGAAATCTGAATAACTACCAGCACACTTTAGGAGTTTCAAATGAAATTCAATTCGATGTATTGAACAGAAGAAATATTTTAAAACCTGCCGACCAATTGTCCTACTGCAGCTTTGAACTAAGCCACTGTATATCTGATACATGTCCTAGAGGACATTGCAGAGAAGAAACAGATTAATGTCCATCAAAGACAGGCAGCTGGTGCTGCGGATGCCAGTGGCTGCAATTGACATCATTTTCTGATATCCAAGTGACATCAAGACTTGAGACTTAATATAGTTTGCATTCTGGTATTTTTATGTGTCCAACTAGCAACATAATGCAAAATTGCGAATGATGATGGTGGACCACAGCCAGAGGTACATCATCCTGTTGCTGATTGGGTGTGCTTCAATAGGCTTCCAAATATTTTTGCATGATCCAGTTGGAAGATTGGAGAATTGCCTCTAAATGGCTCATAATGACGTGATCCTTAAGTGAGCTCTATCAAAGTATCCTCAAGACATCAGGGTGAAGGCCCACCAGGAATGTATGTTAAACATGACCATCATCTGGCCATCTGGAGAGGCAAACATGCCAAGTAAATGCCCAGCGGGCCATTGGCCAAGACTGTTGCACAACTACTCCATAGGGTGCTTCATTTTGAGGCTGTTTTGAAGCTATTGTTGGCCTTAAAGTGACAGGGCTGCTTTTCTTCCCTAGTCTGGCCCTAGACATGGTAAAAGGGAAAACCAGTTACTAAAAAATATACTAATATATATATATATATTTATACATATATATATATATATATGTATATATATAATAATTATATATATATATATATATATATATATATATCCATATATAATAGACTAAATTGGTTTCACTGTTGAAAATGGTGGAATTGAGATATAACTCCATGTTGCAGGTATAAATACTACTTTAAAATGTGTCGATAATTAACATGGAAGGACCAGGAAAGGACATCACAGAGATTACAATCTAGTCTAGTCACCCTGCTGGGGTTTGTATAATGCAGTCCTTTCTATTGCGTTACAGATGACTTCATGTAGGTATCTGATTCAGTTAAGGGTTGAAAAGCCACACATCAAGAATCGTTGCCTGGGGCTGTCCCAGCTTTAGTGCTTTCATCAGATGATATGGTAGCACTTTACTGTATTTAAAAACGTGTTAACCATTTTTAAATAGATACTGCATCTAAAACGCCATGAGTTCAGATGGAAAACTGTTGTTGGCCTTTTAGTTTGTCAAGGTTTGAAGCTTAGATAAATCCTCCATTCCATGTTCCGATACACTAAAAACCAACAATCTCTATGATCACACTAACTGTTCGCATAGCGTCTCCATTTAATACTTTGGGTTTTGGATATGCTCATAAAATTAGACAGTTTAAGACGTAACAATTATCTTTTGATTAATATTTTTAATTTATGATGCCATTTGACTTTTTATTTCAGAGAGAGAGAGAAAGCTCCAAGTAGTTTAGGTGTTGCGAAACTGGCCCCTGAAGCAACACAATGGTATGTTATGTAGTTATGGGTATGTTAACCAGATAGACTAGGGTTAAATACTTTCTAGCCCCATAGGCAAATTATGAATCTCTATCTATCTATCGATCTATCTATCTATCTATCTATCTATCTATCTATCTATCTATCTATCTATCTATCTATCTATCTATCTATCTATCTATCTATCTATTATCTAGATACCTGGGAACTTTCCAGTGTGGCAACTCGGAGGACCCCCTTTTCTATAGAAGTTGCTTTGTGTGGGAACAGAACTAGCCTCACATGGGATCAAGGATAACCCCAAAAAACCCTTACTGAGAAGAAACTGGAGTAGTATGGAGTAGGTGGGAACATGCGTGGACAGCCGGTATAGCCTCACACCATTCCCCTGCCTGGAGAAAGAAGAAACAGGGCTTTATCCGGAGACTCTGGGTCAAACCCGATGACTTTCCAGGTGTATCTGTCTGCCTATCTACCTACTTATCTATCTATTTAAACTAAGTTAAGATGACATATTTTTTTTCTTTATGTTTCTAGTCTGGAAACATTTTGCCACATCATTAATGAAAACAGCAACAGATATTTTCCAATCAAATTACCTACTGAGGATAAGTGTAAGGATTAAAATTGTATAATTTGTATTTGTTAAATTGTCATCCATCAAGACACAGTTAGAGGTCAGTTGAGATAGTAGGCAGTAGTGAGAGTTTTATTCAACTGGTTTTGATTTACAAATAGGTGATTGCTAAGCTATTTTACCTCTGTTATCACCTTTTTAGTTGTAGAATAAAATGTGTGCAAATTACTTGGACATAGTTTTGTATCTAAGATGTTGGATAGTTATAAAGTAGTGAGACTTGAGAAAAGAATATCTTTCAAAGAACAGGAATGAAAGCAGGTTTAAATTTTTTGTAGAAAAATGTTTTTGTAAGTGTCACATCATTGAATGAGAATCAGTCAGGAATCTATTCAAGTTATCCAACAGAAATTACTGTAGGTTATCAACTATTTTAAAAGTACCAGGAAAATATAGTAGCTTTTATTGTAATTTGAAAATGTCTATTTGTGTAGTGAATCCATGTTATTAAGATAGTATTTAAAAATTATCCTGGCGCAGGTTCATGATAGCTGCCAATAGCTGTCCCTTTAAATAGTCCACACGTCATGCACTTGTCCTCTTTCCTCACCTCCAAGCTCTTTGGCTTGCAGAAGATATGTTTGGCCACATACGTGGTATACTCAGTACCAGCCAGCTCCAGCATTGGCTCGCTCAAGAGTTCTAAGAGGACTAAGGAGACCCCCCCGTGGGCATGCCACTGATTGGCTGTTGTGTGCTTTTGTAGCTAATGTTTGGTTTTTCATTGGTTTATTTGCTTCTTCTGTGTGTACATTCTTCATTCAACTGTCCTTTGAAAGACTCAGGGGAGTAAAAAATTAATTCCCTGAAAAAAATTCTAGTTGGTATTGATGTGAAGCAAAGAATGTGACAGCAGTGCAATTTTTTTTGGTGTTTTAAGAAATATAAACTCCCTGTACCCTTGATGGTGAAAGTGACTCAGGGTGGAGACTGGAATGTCTTGGGGTTATTTGCCCGATCCCCAATTTTCAGAAAGCAAGAATATCATTCATGCTAAAAATGCATGAGACATGCATAGGATGTTATGTTACCTTTTTAGCTTACAGTTTTCTCTATGACTACTGCGCTAACCATTAGCTGTTAGACTATGATACTTTGCTTCCATCTCACTTAACATGTATTATTATGGTGAGTTTCTCATACCTGACAATGCTTTAGATTTACCCCACAAGTAAGTAGAGTGACTTATCATTTTGTCTACTACCCACCACGGTTTTGCCAACATCCCTAGAATGGGGCTGTGCATGGCTGCCCAACTCGGTTCCATCATCTAATTCATCACACAAGAAGCAGGAGAGTGAGCGTTCTAGAGGGAACATCTCTGTGACATTGTTACTTATGCAATAGTTCCTGTCATAAATTTAGACAATTTTAAGATCAAACTAGCCCACCGGTTATTGCTAGAGGGGTATTCTGGCCATCTAGGCTTAGGGCAGCAGGTTTGGAGGGGTAGGGGTAGCAGCTACTTTGCCTCTGTTCAATGGACTTAGATATAAAGTCAGATCTTAAAACACAGATAAGCTACACTGAAAATATAATACAACATATATAAGAAAAACTATACTTTCCAAATATATTTATCAAATTCTAATACCAAAAACTATTTTGTTTTGTTCACTTATGTCCAGCTCGATGTACAGATGAAAACATGCTTTCTTTGAAATTAAATACAGTAATATTTTTTTTTTCCTTCAGCTGTTACAACAGAATTCATAGTTAAAAAACATTAGTGTATGTCAAAACGGGTTCTTTCACACACTTTTCATTGAAAAGCAAGAAATAAATAAGAATAATCTTTCCTGTGCCGTCAGGCCGCCTCTCTTGTTCCAGTCGCTTGCATGCTTCCTCTCACCCTCCGTATGCTTCTGTATTTGTATTTTGTATGTTTTTTTTTTTTATTTTTTTGTCCCTTCTTATAGTACCGGTGTATACAAGTCACACCATGCTAAGCATTGTCTCAGAAGGAGGGGAATTACATAACCAATTCTTTTCTCTGAAGCAGCCCCATTGTTCAAAGTATAGATAACCGTATAATTTTCGCTGCAAAGACTTAGAATTTATCGGTTCGAATTTCAAAGAAACCCTTAGCCTGGAAGGTAATCTATACCACTGTCTTATATTGCAAAGAACGCATATCAATCAAAGCATCCGAAGAATTAATGGTTAAATATATTTATTAACGTTAACATCTATTATTTTATTTAGTTAACAAAATATTTTCTTCCGTACTACAGATAATAATTGAACTATAACTCTCACTGTATGGGGCTTTGCTTTTGGAACTATTGGAACTATTATATTTGATTTTATTTGTGAAAAATCTTTTCCTGTTTTGTTTTGTTTTTTTTTTCTCTCTCCGATGCAGTGTCTTTACAGGCTGTTGGTAATCTTCCTTTAATCCTTTTTATTCGCATGAAGAAATAAAAGATCCCAGTTCGTGGCTCTTGGTTGCATTAGGAAGAGCCTCCACAAAGCTGCCAAAATCTGCCATCTGCCACCAACTAGTGCAGGTGCCATGGAGTCTCCCCTGCCTACAAAGCACAAAGACCGAATGTGCTCCAATTATTGCTAAACACACATAAAGAGAGACCAGAACATTTTTATGAAAGTTTACTTAGTGTGCAGAGATTTGCATACAGATGGATAGGTCAGGGACTTTGAGTGCAGTGTGTGCCGCCTCGGCCAGTGTAAGGAGGCCTGCCTTCAAGCAGTCCTTTTTAAAGCACACACGGCCTCGACTATAATGTAGTGTGGTGGAGAGGCCTCATTCTATACAACACTGAATAGTCATTGAAGTAGCTCGCTTTGAAATAATAAAAAAAAAAGACCTTGGATGCAGTAGGGGAAAAAAAAAGAAGCAAATTCTTTTCTTTGTGAAACGGGAGGAGTGTTGGGAAAGGGGCCAAAGGACCTTAAGAATGCGGGTTAGCAACCAGGAATTAGAGGGAAGTTTCTGTGGAGACACATTTAGAAATGTGGCTTTCAGTCTCTTCTTCTGGTGACCGACAAGAACAAGGATATTTCGAATGTTTCACAGAATATGTCAAAAGAACCTGACCGTTTTTTCCCCCCCTCCAAGTAAAATGCAACTGTCTTAAAAAAAACGAAATTTAAAAAAATGACCGTTTAAGCTGCCCCGCTTTGTGCATTCAGGACTCCGTGGGGGTAATGGAAAAGTTAGACTTAATTTTTTTTTTTTTTTGCACTTCTAGGCCATGTTATAAATTAATTGCCAATCAGTAGCTGTTTTTTGTGCTCCTGCAGCTGCCGCGGTTCAAAATGCAAAACTGAAAGGAAGCCGCTTTGATCATGACATAATCCCATTCTAAAATGGCCAGTGTTTTGTGATGGGAAATCAAATTTGACAAATCAATGGGATAAGATAAAATGGTCTAGAATGGTCTGATAAATGCAATTCATTTCCTTTATTAGCCTATTGGCCATCTACTCGGCGTCCGGTTTAGGAACATTTTGTGTTCCTAGCAAAAATTTTGAATAGGGCAAAAATTTGACCTGATTGAAGAACTTGTTTCTGGAAAAGTTTTGGATATTCTGCTTTACTAGGAATTATGTTTTTTATTGTTGCAGTAGCTATCCAACTGTTGAATGGAAACAAGTTAATTGTGTAATTGACCTTTCCAAATGAAATAATAGTTTAGAATGAAATAAGTCTTTAAATATCAAAAAGAAGTGGGTGCGACATCAGCGCGGGTCCTACCCTTTCCCAGGTGCTTAGCTGATGGCAACAACAAAAGATGTATTAATGTAGTAACAGTTCCGATTAATAAAAATAACCGGTTTTGCCATATGTCAAATAAAAAATTAATTGGCTTGAATTAAGATTTTAAACAGACCCATTTGCAGTCGATATCTAAAATAAAGGAAGAGTTTTTGGCAACCCATAGGCAAAAACCTTTGATTTTACCGATCAATATATAAACCTTAATAAAAGTGAATAAAACGTATATACGGCGCTATATCTGCTATATAGTGTTACTTGTTTCCATAGAAACGTATTCAAACTTGCATTCCATTATAGGGACATGGCTTTGTAGTAAACCATCTTATTCTAAGGATACTTGTAGGCACGTCCAGGAGACTCTTGAGGGGTTGTTGCTTATTGATTTATAAATCTTTTCATGATTTCTTTCTTCTTTGTACTGCTTGCCCATCCATATTAACTCATGTTCTATTTTTACTGTTAACCAAAATCACATACACACTCATACTAACACAGACACACACATTCACTCTCTCTCACTAACATAGACTTGCACACTCATGCCAACAAGCACACTCGTTCCATGATCACACCAATCACAACTTTATCACATCCTTACCTTGCATGGAGCCTTTGTTCTAGCGTTGTGCGAGCAGCCGTGCCATTGCATTAGGTTACATCTTCCTATGTGACCCCCACCGCACCCCCCTCCGGGCCAGTCCAATTAAGTGTACAATTCAGAGACGCTCCTTAACTGTGTAAACAGTATTTCTCCTAATAAACCTGTTATCGTCAATATATAATATATAATAACATTGTATCCAAAAGGACAAAATATTCTGTCACTGTTAAGTTTGAGAGCTTACTTTGTGTTTTGTTTGGATGCACATCTCTGAACTGGACTGATCTAGTCCCAGTTTGTTAAACTAGCCATATATTGCTTGGCCCGCTACTATGTCAAACTACCCCAATTTAGGCAAGTCCTATCTAATTTATCATGGCCATATTGCTTACCAAGGAGCTGAACCAGTGGGACCGCACTGCATTTTAAACCACTGAGACTCTCACACAATTTAAAGCCTTCTCTGACCACCATTAATGAGGCACCTGTGTGGCACGAGAGTCCTTGGTTACTGTAGATTGGATTTAGGGGCTACACTAAGTCTACAGTACAAACACTAACAGTACAAACACTTTTGTTGACAGGATCTTATTCAGCCAGCCATATTGTTAGCTGAACTTCATGGGAATTATGAAGTTACAGACTAGGGTTGTGGTGGCCTAAACTACACATTTACTTTTTGGTTGACTGCAGCTCCCATAATATACAGTAGCAAATGGACCAAAAACATTTTGGGCAAATTTGTAATTTAATTTTTCGTCCATTCGTTTTCTGACAACAAGTTTTGTTTCTTGCCCATTCACTCGCTAATGCTCTCTCACACTCTCATTCATTCTCATTATCACTCACTTTCTTGCACTCTCAAACACACTGTCTCCGCTATCTGCTTCCATGTCCCTGTCTCCTTTCCCGCAACTCTGCTTCTTCTCTTGCCTCTTCTTGGTTTTTTTGTCTTCTTTCTTCTGTATTCTTTCTTCGCCAGCTTCTCCCCTTGTCTTCTTTGTTCGTCTGCTTATTTGTGAATCTGGCCTCTGGTCAACTTCTGCAAAAAGGTGAAGCCTCCGGGCACCCCCCCATTCAGTATAAAAGATCTGTTGCGCAGTTCTAAATTGCATGTCCATCCATTCTGTACTCTTGATCGTGGACATTGGCTGGTACTGACACGAGGTTTCCTCCACACTTGCTGAACTAAACGAAGCTAAGTAAATTTTTTTGACATAATAAATCACATTTAATTGCATGACTTGCATCTTATTTCGGCATCTGAACTAGTTTGCTGAGGTAAGACGCTTTCCTGGCCGTTTACACTCATATCTATTGATTTTCAAAAAAAAAACTTTAACAATAAAATATAAAATAGAAAGAACACTACATATTGACAATATACACACTAAAAACTGCAAAAAAAACCACTGCAATATAGTTAGAACAGAAAAATGTGCTTGGAAAACATCACTTATTCAGTTAAGGAAATAACATTTGGTCTTTTTCATACCGTAAAAGAATGAGGCCATTTAAGAACTACCAAAAGCTTTTAATTTGTATCTAATGAACACTTACTTCCCAATTAAACAAGATTATTCCTAAGGACATTAGTTTGGGTACTTTGCATTACTTTCAAAGTATGAGAGCCAGCGGCTTTGAACAATGCACGACTCTGCTATACATATGGAATCAAAAGGTTGTCCATAGTCTCAGGAGGCTGGGTTTGGGCAACTTGCCACCGTATCATAAGATTTGTTTAACTTCTCAGTACCACAGAGCTGTGTTTCCCTATAGATAACCAGTAGAAATGTAAAGAAGCCTTTTCCAACCGCGTTAAAAAAAAAGTGTTACACTTCAGGTTGCAAAGGAAAGGAGGAGAGGTGGGTCAATTTTACGGTAATTAGAAGAAACTCAAATTCTCTCATCAGCAAACCCTTTGATCTGCTTAACCCTAAAGGTTAAACCACCCCGACCTCTTGGATGCTCTCACACCACAACCATATCTCTTGGGTCACTTCCCCCATTGTTTACTTCATCACATATTAACTTCAAAATGAAGCTGCCATACTTCTGTTCACCTAAAATGCTCACCTAATCTAACTAAAGGTGAAAGCTTATTGTTTAGACTAAAATCATAGTCTATTGTGCCATTGTAAGAAAAACACTCATTTCCTCACTCTAATAACTACATCCTATTTTGGCCATTAAGCATTTTATCACTTTGACTTCTCAGTTCTTTGATCTTGGTTTTGTGTTGCTATTAATACTGTCCATTTATTTAAAGTCAAATTGTCCAATATATCTAGATTATGTATATGTATTTTATAATATTTTTTTCATAATAAAATAAAAATGTCAAGTTTTTTTTACACAATGCAATTTATCCTTTAATGAGTTTTTCATGATGTATACAATTTTCATTATATACATTAAAGTACCTAACATAACACTCAGTAATTAGAATGACGATGATGCTTAGCCAATCTTTTGAATGACTTGGCATCATGGGAGATGTGGGGCATTAACAGCCTAAAAGTTCCAAGTGTCAACTTGAACTTTGACAGCCTCCATCAAATTAAACTTGTAATACTCCATTTTGTAAGAAATGATGCATAAGCCACTAGTGCTATGTAAATAAAAATGTAATTAGTAATTATCATTTGTCTTTTACGGGGGGGAGATTCTGAATACCAACAAAATTAATTGACAAATTAACTGCAAGTACATGTTTGCTTGACAGATGTTTGGTTAATATATGCATATATTATATTACATTTAAAACAGTGTATCGTCCAATTGGTGCCTTTCATAATAATAATAATAACTAGACATGTGCAAATGGGCCAGAAACATTTTGGATACTTTTTCGGTTGGTCCATTGTTTTCCGACAACGAATTCCGTTTCCTTCCCGTACATTTCAGATGAAAAATCGGGAGGGCATTTTAGGTCTGACACCCACATTTACTCTAACCCTCTCATGCTCTCACACTCTCATTTTTGTTCTCTCTCTCTGTTTCATGCTCACTGAATGTCTCCCTACCTTCTCTGCCAACCACTTCTGCTTCCGTGCCTCACAGCGCCGCTTCATGTCTCGCATCTTCTCGTTCTGCATCATCTTGTTCTGCTTTCTCTTCTGTCTCCTTTCCACCAAAATGGTGGAACTTCCGGTGGCGTCCTTTCCTCCGACCCTCCAATCAGGGGAGAGGACATCACCAGACGCTCCTCCATTTTGGCAGAAGTTCACACAAGGTTATCTTAGGGCAAAATGGCGGAGCTTGCGGTGACCTTGTCTCCCCTGATAGTCCATTTTGCTGGAAGTTTGCCAGGAAGTTATGTCCCCGGAGATGCAGTTGAAGAGAAAAAAGAAGAGAGAAAAGATCAAAAAAGGAGAATGAAGAAAAAGAAGATGACGAAACCATGTTTCTCTTTAAAACAGGCTCTGCACATGTGCAGTCAACAAAGCATGACATTGTACAGGATGGTGTCCATTCATATCAGGACAATTGGCAAAAGATATGTGAGGCACAGTATAATATCACCACAAAACACAGGGGTGGAAAAAACTAAAGGAACTAAAGATCATCTTAACTGACCTAAAGTTACACTTCAAGAAAAAAAAAAAAATTAAAACAAAAATTCAGAGCTCTTTGTTCGTTTTTGTTTGTTTCGTTGGGTGTCCCTACTCATTTTTGAAGATTCGTACGAATTGATGAGATTGACAAATTTAGTTAAAATTTTAATTCATACAAATCTAAAATGCACAAGTATAATGTTTTTATATATATTACTAGTTTTGATATAATAATTTTAGATGGCTCTGCAGTTTATATTAATTTACAAGAGAATAATTGAATGTAAATTCAAAGCCAGAAGGGTTCAGCGAGCCAGTTCAGTGAACCTCCCAGTGAACTGGAAAGATTTATATAATAATTGTAGCATTTTAAATCCTCCAGAACCCCAAAACGAGAGGTCACCTCTCCCCGTGAAATATGTGAAGGAAACAATTCAAATCATGAATCAGACCAGATAACAGAAAACCCAACCATTGTACTGATATAAAATACATTATTCATTACAAGTTAGGCTTTGGAAAAAAAAAAAAACCTCAACCTGTTAATTCTTCAGACTTCTGTGCTTTCAGTGACCCATTTTGAAATTGTAATGCTTAGGGGATCTCTCGGGGGGATAGTAAGTACAAGGTGGGCATTGGAATGCAGAACGGACAAGCGAAGTTCAATGTTATTGTCCAGAATTGTTAAGACTTTGTTCAATAGTCTGAAATATATGTGAATTTGATAGCTGTTCTATCAAATGAAACACTACCGAGATGGAACGGGGCCGTTAATGTGTCACTGCCACTTTGTGTAGATCATGCCTTGATAATTAGTACTCCATAAATGTCCAATCTAAAAGAAGTATAAATTGGCATATTCAGTTGGTTTGAACGTAGAGAAAAAGAAGAGGTGCTCCTGACCCCATGTGCTTACAATCTAACAACAGGACCCCGAGGACAATGAGAGGAACAGAAGTGCATTGGTTAAAAAGTTCAAGCCTAAGGAGGTCAAGTACATCTAAATTCAGTAGGGTAGACATGAATAATTGAAGAGTTTTAGGAGTTTAAATTTTAAACGGACGTTAAAAATTAAGAGTATTTTCTTGACATATTTTTAGTGGACTTATGAGGGTTCAGCTCTTCTTCCGAGAAGGTTACAAACTGAGGGTGGCTATTTCTATAATTTTGTTTTAAAAAAATTTAGGACAATAGAGTTTCACTGATATGTTTAGGGTTGGATCTTCAAATTTATTGTAGCACAATGGAAAATTTTAAATCAAAACGGAAAATTGTAAAAAAAATGAAAATATTCTTTTTTTCAGCTTTTATAAAATTATATACATACTTTATCTTTTATTTATATACAGCCAAAAATGTACGCTTCTTACAGCACATACGCTTAAAGGGTATGACAAAACTAGAACTGACCGACTTTATTTATTTGTTATTTATTGTTCTATATAATGCCATCATATTCCGTAGATGGCATTAATGATACATTAGGTAAAGAGGGCCCTATCCACAAGCCTACAATCTATAGATTATAATAAAAATATATGATATTCAGTCACACCTTGGAACAATCCGATACCACAGCAGTTACAGAAGCTATCAGATGTACATACAGCTTGTTAAAATGCTCTGAATGCAGAGGCATGGGTACTCTCTATTCTGTCATCAGACACAATTTATTTTGGCAACCATGCTGGACCCTTGATTCAAGTTTAATGTAGCGGCTTTTATTGTAACTGACAGTAGTTTCACATTATACAAAGACCCCGTCTTTCAAGACCTACATAAAGAGGGGGACATGCTGAAAAATGGCTGCAAACCGGTCACACTGCCCCAGCAAAAAAAGAAAGAACAAATGCTTTTTTTGATAAATGATATACATGATCATATGGGCAAAGTTAAGAGAAGAAGTAAAAGTTGATTTTTCAAGATCCAAACCTTTTACATACCCTATATCTCTATAGTACGCCCCATAGTGCACTTGCGGTCCTTCTCAGTGTTTCAGGTCGCACATTAACTGGCGTTTTCTAGCTTAATCCCTCTTGGTCTTCCTGGGTATGTAGCGGTGTCTTATCTGTGCTACCATGATGGTATCCTGCTACGCCAAAACCCCAACGGCATTACCCTATATCTGGATTTTACCAGTGAGTCTAACACTACTTTGTGAGACAACAAGAGACTATTCACAGTCACCTATACATCCATAAAATGAGTTTTATTTATATAGAAAAAAACAAAAAACAAAAACTGTCTGCGCTTCTTACCCTAATAAAGTTGGCAACAAATATATAAACATAATATAAATGAGAGGTTTTGGTTATATGAATTGGCCAAAGCATAATTAAGCTCACCCGCCACGTGTTTTTATAGTGCCAGCAGGTTCTGTCGCACTATAACAATAGGGGAAAGTGACATTATTTAACAATTTAAAATGACAACATTGATAATTATTGGTAGAGAAGGGGGTCCTGCTCTTGTGAGTTTACAATCTATTACACCTGTAGTACTTTATGGGGAAGACAGGTGTTAACAGAGTGTAACTTTTCAGACTACAACTAGTTATTCATTATTCACATCTTCACTTTGAAACATCAGACCGTATTATAAGATACTAAATTCTGGATGGCCGGGGGCACACGCAGGAGTTACTCGATAGAGCTGAAACAATTGGAAACACTTTCCCCAGCTTCAAAGAAAGTGCTTACAACCACACCACCTCAGGGTGACCCTGTACTTTCTATATTATAAGGTAAGAGGGTTTAATAGGTATCCATTTCACTACGCCTTAAAGGACAACCATACTGCAGATGACTGCCCACAAAGGGCAATATTTTAGTACTTGAAATGCCTTTGATTGAACCTTAAAAGAATGAAATTACACACTAAAGGGTATATGAGCAGGCCATAATGGGTAAGCTAAGTTTAGTCACTAAAGCAAAAGTTAACAGGATAGTTGCGCTTCAGCCAGGGCCGGCCCTACAATGGAGCCGAGTGGGGCAATTGCTCCAGGTGGCACTTTTGAAGGGGCAGCACTTTGCCGCCCCAAGCCCTTTTTTTTTTTTAAAAAAAAGAGGAAGACAGAGAGTGGTTTTCGCTTACTAAGTTGTCAGTACCCACTCCGCGCCCCCTCTCTCTCCTCTGCGAGCCCTCTAGCTCGGTCTCGGTGCCGGTTTGTAATGCTGAGCGCCGGAAGATGACATCATTTCCGGCGCTCAGCATTACAAGCCAGCACCGAGACCGAACAGGGAGATTCGCCGAAGGACTGCTGAATGGTAAGTACAAAGGGGGGGATAGGGTAGATAATAGGGAGGGAGGGAGAGGAAGGGAAGATAATAGGGGGGGCGGCAGAGGAAGGGTGGATAATGGGGGGCGGCATTTTAAACTTCGCCCCTGGCGGCTTAATGCCTTGGGCCGGCCCTGGCTTCAGCTCCTTGGCTTCGATAGACTTTTTGAAGTTCCATGTAACAGCTACATGTACTTGCATCTACCAGACATTCTATCATGAATAAATGCTGGTCAATAACACATAAACATGACTTCTTAGTGAACAAACCTTAGAATTTGAATTTGTGGCGATACCGCCTATTTAGTTTTTATATTCTTTGTTGTGCTACATACACACTCGACAATGTAACCCACAATGTATCTGCTATAATGGCTGTAGAATAGCTTTGCTAAGTTTATTGCTAGATGCCAGGGATCCGCACACAGTAAGCATTTGTTAACCGTATTGGGTTTAATAGTGTCACTTTTAAAATGGTTCCCTCTGTTTAATAAGAAGCACAGCACAGCATGACTTTTTATTTTCCTCCTGAAAGGTCCCAGCACGTGCCAAGGGCATGCAGGTGGCACGATGCCACTTAGTTAATAAGTAGGACACCAGTCATACCACGTGGGCAGAATTTATTCTTGCCGCTGGGCTATGGGCTCATTCATTTTATGTGTAACTCTATTAACAATCCTACAATCTGTTCTATAAATGCCAGATGCAGTTATCTAAGCCCCGTACAAATTGTCTACTGCTATAGAAGACTTGGCTGGTTTATGTAATCTAAACGGGTAGAACATGTTTCACTGATCATTATATATATATATATATATATATATATATATATATATATATATATATATATATATATATATATAGCAACTATTTATTATAATCACTTTGTATAGTACATTGTTAGGTTTAGACTGCATGAAAAGATTTTTTTTTTTTTTAGTTTAGGTGTACATAAATTAGCACATACTTGGTTTTTCATCAAGGGCTTTGCTAGTTTGAGATTAACCCAAAATGTAAATTCCTCACAATTACGATCTCAGATTTTGTTTAGCCCTTTTGTATACACAATGTGATATGATATCTTCAGGCAGTATTAAAATAGGCAAACTTAACCCAACGCCTTTAAGATCTATAGGAAAGTGTTTGTTCTGGACCGACCGCATACTGATTTTGGTTTTCTTGAAGTGTAGAAGACTGCAGAGGATAAGAATGTCACAAGGAATAAAGAGATGGAACAGAAAGGGTTAACAAAGTAATCAATATAAGCCTACTTTATAACTGGAAGAAAAACATTGCGTCATGCTTTACAGATTATTTTTATCATGACCTAGTAAATGCCCTAGATATAGCATATCTTTAACCCCTTAAGAACTAAGGTTGTTTTGACACTTTTAATGACCAAAGCATTTTCAGCACTTAACCCACATGACATGTATATTTTATTTTTAAGGACAGATCTGACTTTCTATTGCTAACATTCTTATATGTATTTTAGTCAATTAGGAAAAAAATAAAAAATGACTTTTTTGGCTATTTTACTTAGGGTTCCTTCCACAGGTTGGGTGCCACTCCTTTGCTGGTAAGAATGAGAACAGTCCTGCCTCCTTCTCTGGTTACTTTGCCAAGCATTCCGAATGACCGTTTGGTTATTACAGAACATAGAATATGACAGCAAGAACCCTACAGCCCATCAAGTCTGCCCAAGTTTCCCCCTGTAATAAAACATCAAACCTAATTTGGTCCTTGGTCTTATCTTCCTTGGGCTTTGCTTATATTCATATTTAATTTACCTTCTTGTACGAATCTCTACTGTTTCTTCAGGGAGGTTGTTTTATTTATCTACCTTCTTCTCAGTAATGTAAAAGTTCCTTACATTATATCTAAGCCTCTGACCCTCTACTTTTAGACATCATGTCCTAGCATTTCTCCTCTTTTGAAATATGCTTCACTCTGGTACTTTGTCTAATCTATTCATGTATTTAAATATTCCTATCACCCCATCTCCTCTCTCCGCTTTTAGTAGCCTTTTTCCAAACTATATTCTGATCTCTTGGTCTCCCCGGAATATGTAATCTAAATTCACCTTCAAAACTACCGAAAGCCACTGCCTGGTAAAACTCAGTAGCTGGGCTGCCTCTAGGCAGGGGCAAGTCAGGATCTCATCCTACGCCCTATACTTATTGGAGTCTCCCCACTTAGCTCTCTCTCTCCCTCATTCTTGAGGTCTTTCCAAAATAGCAACACTTTTGGTGTGCCATCAAGTGCAAGTGAATTTTGAGCCGGAGCATCTTTGTGTCCATAGAGTTCCAAATCATGCACTTTTTAACTTGTGTTAATGACACTCATGCATTATCTAGTTTAAATAATATTAATACAGTAAATTATTCTTGTTCACTGTAGTTATGTTCTACAAAGTTTCCATGAATACTAAATTCAGTATTCCCATACTAACACACCCCCTAACACAGACATACAAACTTACTAGCTCACAATTAGATACAGTACACAGTAACATAAAGATGCACACTGTCAGGACCCGGGCCAGCAGGTCGGGTAGGAGCCCAATTGCAGGGGATATCTGAGGCTCTGTCTGTACTCCGAGATGCATATTGACAGACAGGTAAGTACAGACAATAGATAACAGTCTCGCACCAGGCTGGTATACAAAAATAGACTGTATTGATGAAAGCTGGCTGATCAGGAACAGGACTGGTACATACAGTGGAATAAGCATAAACAGGATACAGATAATCGTAACACATGGACTGGGAAGTCTTGCCGGACAGGCCTGGAACTGGAGACCCACTGGCAGGACACACGGCAGAAAGCCCTCAGGCAGGACACACGGCTTGGAAGCCCTCAGGCAGGGCACACGGCTTAGAAGCCCTCAGGCAGGGCACAAGGCTTGGAAGCCTTCAGGCAGGGCACACTTCTTGGAAGGTAGGTAAGTCCGGGGCATGCCGGGGTCTGGTACACAAATCAAGACCTAGAACGTAGCCAAGGTCATATACAGGAAATCAGAACAAGTAGACGGATCTTTAGCTGCAAGCAGACTAACAGGGACCCAAGCCAAACATATGCAAAGGCCCAGACTGAAGAGCAGAGCAGGTATATAAAGGTAGGGTTAAACTCAGGTAAAGAGGCTCAGCTGTCCCAAGTAATTGGATATGGGTGCTCCAAAGAGGGAAGGGTGGCCACTAGTGGCTGTAGGTAGACAAGATTTCAAATAATTATTGCATAGTCCGGGGTGGCAGGGTGGACACACATACATATACTTTTTTTGTACTTTTGCTCCCCTGCAGGCACCAGCTCTCCTCTCTCCTAGCCATCATATGCTGCTTGCACCTGAGCAGCAGGAAATGATGTCATATCCCTGCGCTCAGATGCAGTCTGGAAGGCGGCCCCAGGGAGTGAGAGGCTTGGCGGCCCTGGCGTTCTGGTTGTGGGGGCCTCCGTTACATTTCAGCTGGCGAGGTTTGGTACTGTATATGCCCGCAAATGAGCTCATTCACATCACAATCTCACGGTGACGCTTACAATTTTTTAATAAGCAAATTTGTTAATTCTGAATTTGTAAATAACGAAGATTTACTGTACAAATTAACACGTAATCATTAAACGAATACATCCTTTAATCATCAAAGATCAAGAAAAAGACAACCTTAAAGAAAAGAAATAAGGCCAAACATGGCTTAAGAATATTGAGTATCTTTTTCGGTGAGAAGAAACGCTCTGTGCTGAACACACAAAATAATACACAGCTTTAGGTGGTACTAATTAGCATTGCAGCAGAGCTATAGAGCTTGTGGTAACAATTAGAAGTCATATGTTAATGAGCTGGATTTAACCAGTGTGAAATCCACCCTTCTTTCATACATGCCCCTCACAAATAGTCTTTTGTAAATGCCCAGTGTGCCTTGAGGTAAAACTGAGATCTTTTCACTAGTCCCATTCTTGTTTGGCGGATTGTCTATTCTTATCTTACATTTAGAGATCAAATGTATTCCAATATACCACCTGGTGGTGTTAAAATGAAGTGGGATTTTATTTAATTAGTGACTTAAACCATACTGCCATTTTATTATTAACTGTGTTTTTAATCAGAAGTAGAGCAAACTAGCTGTAAATTATCAGAAAGGGTGAGCGGCGGAGTAGAGGAGCTTTAGGTTTTACTTGTTGAGGCACTGATCCATTCACCAAAGAGGAATCCAAAGGTGAATCTTATATGATGTAACGATGAAGTTCACCCCGGCATTATGTAGTTTGCTGTACATTGTACGAATTCCAGGCAAGGCGGTATCTGCCGAAAATGGTTCTACAGCATGTAGAATTCATAGGTGTATACCTATGTCTTCGTATGCTGAAGGGGACCTATCAAAACATCTTGGACAATGCTATGCTTCCAACTTTGTGGGAACAGTTTGGGGAAGATGCTTTTCTATTCCAGCATGACTGCGCCCAGTACACAAACCAAGCTCCATAAAGACCTGGTTGGATGAGTTTGGTGCGCAGGAACTTGACCGGCCGCACAGAGCACTGACCTCAACCCCATCAAACACCTTTGGGATGAACTGAGACTGAGATTGCGAGCCAGACCTTCCAGTCCAACATCAGTGCCTGACCTCACAAATGCTCTACTGGATGAATGGGCAAAAATTCCCACAGAAACTCCCCAAAATCTTGTGGAAAGTCTTCCCAGAAGAGTGGAAGCTGTTATAGCTGCAAAGGGGGAACCAACTACATATTAATGTATTTAGAATGCAATGTTATAAAGGTCCCTGTTGTCCATGTATTTTACTTGCCCATGCAGGGGACAACCTCCAAAATCTCAGCCTCAAAGGAGATCATTTATCAAGACAAAGGTCATCTTCCTTAGATACTGGTTTTGAAACCACAGATTGCCTGCTCTAGACCTCTAGGTTAGACCCCTGGCAGTGCCAGATGAGAAGATGATGCACTGCAATTTAATGCATACTTACAATCTTTAACTCCCACCGAAAACAAACCCCCTTCTCAACCCTTTGCATGCCTGCGCTTTATGTGGTTACTATGTCCTTCCCCTTCATGACATGGTCAAAAAGGGGCGGGGCATACTAAAATAAAAATTATGCTCTCCCTGAAAGAATTTCCGTGGACGCCCATGTTAACATTGAACACTTATGAATCCTGTACCCTCCTTGCTTTACAGGTAAGATTCAGGCCAGCAGTATTTATAATTCACCAAAAAAACTTATATTCTGACATGAAAAGGCCAGTAAATGATAAATATTACCCGTAGCGATGGACAGTATATATAATACTTTTACTTCCAAAATGTATTTTAGTTATTAGCAGTCGTAATAAGAGATTAATCATTTTCTAAACAATTACCAAAATTAAAATAATTTTCTAATAAATGGTTTGATCAGTCTAGAATTTGTGTTGCTTTAAAATTAAAGAAGATTCTTCTTTCAATCAATTAATTTTATCACTCACTACCCCAAAAACCTTCTTTGCTAAGTTTTGTTATCTGATTAGACCTGTAACATTCCTGGAATTTTTAGCTTGATAGGCAAGCAGTGGATACCATATTAAGATAATCATGCCTACTTTTGTTTCCTTAGCCTTTGTATGGCTCCAGAGGATGCGTCAGAAGGCATGACCCTATTTACTTTTCATCTAGTTCAATCATCGAGCAAGTACGCTTACTTCCTATGCCTTGTTCTGTTTGCAAGCTTTGGAATAGCCCTTCTCGCTAAGTCAATACATAGAAGGTACACACAAAGCCCCACTGAGAAAGAATGGGAAGCAAGGGAAAAATGCTGCCGTGTTGCTGACTGTTTAGACTGGAGGTAATGAAGAGCTCACAGATGACCTGATTTCATTAAACTAGTTCAGACTGAAGCAAGAAGATGGCTTTCACCCAGCTAGAAAGCTCTGCTACAGATACATTTGTTGTAGTCCCATGATTCTGGATGGTACATGGCTACTCTATTATATTATAACCCACATTGAGTATTTACAAACCCTTAGTCTCACTTTGATTGTTTAATGCAATGAAAACAATGTGGAGGACCTTCTATGGGGAGAGAGCTTTGGGGCATTTGGGAAATTGATCAGGTAACGTTAGGTGTCCTAGACTGAGGTCAATGTTTGAACGTGGCATGGTACACCGATGGCCAAAGTAAAATAACAAGATAGCGATTGTGTTAATTTCTCAATTACTCTTGAAACTATGATATGCAATTTCTCCTTTGAGCTTGTGAAGACCATATGTGCATCCCCAAGCAGGCTTGGCCCTATGGCTTATAGGCAAAATGTCTCACGCCCCCCATCTTTCATATATATACCATACTTACTTGCTAGCATGGTAGAAACTCTGGTTCGGTACCCTAGGCACGAGCCCAGAGCTAGACCCCTGGCCGTACCTCCAAGTGAAAATCATTATTTTAACATTTTAATATTAAAAAGAAATATTAAAAAGATATAGCTACTAATTATTGGAACATAGTCCTGATTTTATAAGCTTAGCCCTGTTTAGCCACTCGTGTCGTCAATTTTTCAACAATATTATGGGCTTGTTCTCTGCATCTGCAGAATCAACACACATTTCAAGGTTTTATAACTGCTCCAAGATAACATAGGTTATCATTCATGCTTTGGGTCAGGAGTCCTATAGTCTAGTTTTATATTTGTTTGGTCTTTCCCCGGATGTATAGAAGTCTAGGTAAGGGTATAATAACATTGTGCATTTATTGAAGCTTGTTACACATTAATCTGGGGTTACTACCCTTCCTTTTTGTTTGAATATATAGTATTATCTTCTGTTTGCTAGTGTCTATCAATTACTGCTTACATTGTACTTATCGCCTATTACAGGCAATCAGAGGTGAAATAGGCACGGATGGATATTTGAAGGGTGTGCAGGATACGTGGCTAGATTATAGGGTTTCCAGCATCGGTAAGGTGTCTCCACATGGCCCCTGGTCTGGATAATATGGCCATATCCATCTAACAGTTATTATGTACTGAAAAGGACAAGGGGATAACTTCCAGCCCACTTATGGTATCCTAAAGCCCTTCATGCTCATCAATCATTACTTGGATGATGGGCGTTATAGTGAACCACAGTTATAGCTTTATTTCAGAACCAACATTAGAAAAGTAGAGAGCATAAACAAAAGATATGTTTTTATCATTATTTTCATGACACACTAGTATTTTATTATTCTTCTCTATTAGCGACTCTGATTTACAGCCAACATTGTACAAAACTAAACAAAATCTTGGCACGTTATAGCAATATTTTATTGCTTTAGGATTGTTGAAGCAAAATGTGTTTATTTTCTTATCTGATCCCCTTTTTTTGTATTAATAAAAAGCGATCTTTTCACTCAAATTCTAATTGATTATTTCCCTGGAGGCTGCTTCCTGACTTCTGATTTTTTCTCACTTTAGCAGATTGAATCCCCATAGGGCTCAGGAACGAAATACAGAAGAGCTTCATTATTTTCTTAAAAAGAACATTCATGTAAAAAAAAACAAAAAAAAACAATGGTTGATATAATTTATTCCACCATATTTCTCACCCTAGTGTACATATCTGTTGTTGACCTGTTTCTTTTTCATTCAGGCCATTTTTGCTTCATTATTTTATTAAATAGCAAGAAATAATAATTAATAGGGGAAAAACTGCAGATCCAGAGAACAGTAAGCTAAGATTCTTTTATTTGAATCTAAACTCAGCATTTCATGGGTTTATTTAGTGTGCAAAACTCTAAAATGAAGGTATTGAGAATAGTGACGGATCCACTTTAACTTGCAGTAAGTATGGAGGGCAAAGAAGGGAGACAGGAGAGAAAATTAATTAAAATGCTAGGTTTGCCACTGCTTACCAACAACTGTAGCCACCATGAGATAAAATAGTCCTATGCGAATAAACTACAGTTTTCAGAAATGAACTTATCTATTATATAATTAATTAAATAATTAATTCTGAATAAAATGTTCTTTTAGAATTAAAAGTATTTTTTTCCATTGAATAAAGCAAGACAATGCAGGGCCGTAGGCGATACAACAGAATGTCCTTGTGGCTTTTTACATTTATTTCTTTAGAATTTTTTTTTTTTACATAATACGGTACAAAATGTGCTAAGGGATTCATTGTATATTTTTTTTTTATTTTTTTTTCATGTAGTTTGCCTCAGTATGTGCTGTTTACGTATTTTTTTGGACTTCAGATCCGTGATCTGAATAGATTCCCTTATGGTAGTACCATTTGTGCAGTGGAACGCTTATGATGTCATTACAGCCATTCCAAGGTAGAAGCATCAACAACATGTCTAATACAGAAGAGGCACCAAAGAGTCTTAGCGATTTTGACATATATTTATATAGCATTTAAGAGACACAGTAAAGTTATGTATTACTTAAAGACCATGTCTTGGATACAGAAAGGACTATTCATCGAGAGTACTGACTCAAACAAAAATTCTAGTGTCATATATATATTGAAAGGTTAAATGAACAGTCCTCCGAATTGTTTAATTTTTAATGCATGTTGAAGTCGTTTCGCATAGACCCCAATGCATTTTACTGCATGCAAATCGGACCGTGCGTTTATTAGATTTCGGGGTTAGAAAATGAGACTTCCGTATCTCTTTTTAACTGTTTTGGCGGCCTCTACCGAAACCAGAAAACATAAGTATATAAACTTTTTGGGGTTAAACCAAAAGAATGCCGGAAAAACCAAAAAGCATGCGGTGAATCCAAATGCAAAAAGCACATATAAGGTCTACATATATAATCCATAGTTCCCTGATTCTCAAGATTGCAAGCCGAAATCTGGCACTATGTATGCACCTATTAAGTAGCCTCATGATGTCATATCAAGACCAATGTATTATGGAAATATCTATGAACTTCTCAAGGTATTTTCCTTTCCTACACCATATAGCAAGAAGGAAGAGCATCCAAGATAAGGAGGCAAGGCTAGCTAGTGGTGGATCATGATCAGATAGGGCCCTGGGGCCACACTCTTACACAGTGCCCTATTAAATGATGGGCTGCTTAGTAGGATTACTATGATTCCACTTTCTATTTCTAGTACTTTATTATTCACCCATAGTCAGTGAAATCACAACTGGGCCGAGAATTGGAAAGTTCCAGTCAGTAGCATCATCAGGAATCATATTTAAGGCGACAGGGAGGGGACCACAGAAAAAGAAAGACATACAGAGCAAGTGTTTGTTCCTATAAAACTCCATGAAATTTACAATAGCTGACTAAATACCCAAATATAACCAAATGTTCTCCCAGACAAGGCAGTCTAACAGGAAATGTTAATATATGTCATATATATATATAATATCATTTTAGGCATCTTTTAACAGGATTTTTTTTTCCTTGATCTGATCACTTGTCCAAAAGCATCCTTTTTATCATTTGTCTTTGGCCTTCTGTGAGATTTTACTTCCTGCGTATAACTCATCGATCGTGATGATGTAATCATGATCATGTGTCCATCTTCAGCTCTTAATTAATCCACACTTACCAAGAATGGGCCAATAGAGAAAGAGAACACAGAGGAAAATTCATTATTTCTGATTACAATCTGTGGCTGATTGACAACCCCTTCAGAGTTTTATATATGGGAGCAGTGCTATAAGGGAGAGGAAGTGATATTTTGTGATTGTACTTTTTTTGGGCAATTTTTGCAATTTGGGGAACAATTACAGAGAAACCGCCATAAAATACAAAATATGATTTATAGATAAATACTGTTGTATTAGTAGCAAGTATACTAATAGCCTTGAATGTTTAACTTGTCTGAATTTGAATACTAAAAAGGGAATGTCCTTCCTAACGTGGGACACTTGAGATGTATGGGGTTTCACATGTGGTGATTCAGACACAAATTACAGATCAAGTTAGGTAAATTCTTAATCTAAAAGTAGCGGTTGAACTGAATGTATTGCCATGAATGTCACTACAAATACATTGAACCAGCACTAGCCACAAACATCTAAACCGAAAAGAAGTCAAACTGCTGTGCAAGCAGTACTTTCTGTTTTTATTCTGTGACGTTTAATGAAAAACTCCAACATAAACAGAAAAATAGTGCCCATTTCACCCAGCAGCCAGTTTTCATAAAATAAATACATAAGTTCTGTGAGATAAATACACATACTCAGGTACATATATGAAAGGTAGTTTGGTTGGGGGGAGCTATTTGTGCTTTGCACACATCACTTCCTCTTTGTCATGTAGAAGCTTCCTGCTCAGTAATGAGAATATTCAGTAACACGTAATGCTTTTCTAAAGCAGCTGTTTCATTTGTCATTTAAAGGTTGCCATGTCTTAGAGCAGGGACAGCCATGCGCTGCTATGGGGCTAGTTCCAAAATGGGGAAAGGGTGCAAGGAGCAGGCAGAACCTGAGGCGCAGAGCGGGAAGAGCCAAATATGCCGTGTAGGACTCTTTGTAACTTGTGTCTCTTCTTCTACTCTCTTCTATCTCTTGCCACTTGTGATTTCACAGGTGCTGTACTGCTTCTCTGAAACACCATACTCCATTCTGTCAGACTTTCGTCTTTTTATTCAAATTTGTAGTGCCCGCTAAAAAACCCATCTATACCACCATTCCTCCTAATACACTCCACCAGGATGCCAAAGAAACCTCCTGTCATGTCCACCAGCAAGATCAACACAGTGCTCCATATCGCCTACGCTTAAGTCAGCTCATCATCATCCAAGCACTCTCATCTGCTGTCTCTCTTCTTCTCCCTCAACCACCAAATAGATTGTAAGCTTGCAAGAGCAGGGCCCGCTTCTCCTTCTGTACCAGTACATGTTAACATCTGTTACTGATACTTTAATTATAAATTATTTTCAGTGTACCCTGTTGAAACAGCACTATTTTACTATATAAATAAACATAATATAATGGCCAAATCTTGGCGTCTTCCAATTCCACTCTCCTTCCTCCTGCTTTATGATGAGCATACCACACATACTCATGTCACAAAAAACCAACACTTTTGTTTCCACCAGTCCACGTTATTATGTGATGCACTCTTAGGTATGTAATGTTTGCCCATTGTACACCATTATGGTAAAGGGTTATTACTTAGAGTAAGTGATTATAATTTAGCACATGCATTTTAAAATGTTCCTTGGGCATGTATGAGACTTGTACATAAACAGATCTTTCTGGCCATTCTTAAGTGTGGGTTTTAATATCTAAAATATATTTCTCACCAATTATTCTCCTTTCCATATGCTGGAGAAGAAAAATAAATGCGGTAAAAACCTAGTGATACATTTTATCTCAGGTAACAGAATCCAGCCCTTAATCCTCATAAATACACAACTATCACACAGCGCTGGCTCTCCTTATTATACATATCATTCAATGTCTAATGTCTAGTATAGGCAGAGGCACCGCTGCGCAGCCTAAAGACATAGTACGAGACATTTTTTTTTCACTGTCAGGAAAAACAGCAACTTTCTTAGGGAATCGCAAAGGTTTTGACAGTACATTCTTTCATTTCTGCTTAACCGGTCAATGGTCAATACAGTCAGTTAAGATTTGACATGGTTAGCTGGAAACAGAGCCCCGGTGAAAAAAATAAAATACAATTAGCTCTTTCACCGCTGCGGATTCACGCAATAAAATAATCACACGGATAGTTTGACTGTTCTACTGTGTTGAATTTTCACAGCTCAGACTGCCTTTTCTCCCAAGTCATTTGATGGAGTGCAGCATAAGGGCATG
This sequence comes from Spea bombifrons, assembly GCF_027358695.1. Lineage (NCBI taxonomy): Eukaryota > Metazoa > Chordata > Amphibia > Anura > Pelobatidae > Spea > Spea bombifrons. The sequence continues at coordinate 110,526,171 of NC_071089.1, forward strand.
TTAGGTAGTATTGTAATGTAATAATTTGCTAAGGCTTCCTCTGGCTTCAAACGGGAATTTTATTCATATAAAGCTTTGGACAAATAATCAAAACATAGTAATTTAGGTTGCATCCCACTGTTGAAGAGGACAAATACAAATCAAAATTTAAGCGATTTCCAATTGTGCCTCTAAAAGGCTAAAAAGTCATCTAGCCCAGATTTAAAAGCATCTTTCAGATTTGATAGCACCGGATCTGTGGTAAGTGAATTCTACATCTTTATGGTTCTTACTGTAAAGAACCCTTTTCATTCAAGTCTGAAAGGATGGCTGTTCTGTGCACAGTTCTATTAAATGAATGGGTCACCAGAGACTTGCATTGCATGTTCAAAGTGGGGTCTTACCACTGACTTATACAGGGGCAAAACTATATGTTCCTCATGTGTGTCAGTAACCTTTATTTATCTTATCTTACTGGCCCTTGCAGCAGCTGACTGAAATGTAACACTGTTGCTAATCTGCAAACAAAGACATATGTGTTTATGGGTCTAGGACAAAACCCTGAGGAACTCCACTTACCAGGTGGAGGATATTCCATTAACAACAACTCTCTTAACCATATCTTTAAGTCAGTTTTTAACCCAGGTGCTTAAAATGTCACCCAATCCTATGTCTTTTAATTAGTACTGTCCCATTTTATGGGGAACTGTTTCTAATGCTTTTGCAAAGCCCAAGTAAAGCACGTCTACTGAAAGACTCTGATCAATATGTTTGCTCACCTCTTCATAGTGTGCAATTGAGTTAGTGTGACACGATCTGTCCTTCATGAAAGCATGGTAACTCTTACTAATGATGTTCCTGGATCAAATGTATTCCTGAATATTATCCCTTAACACGCTTTCAAATGTCAGGCTCACAGGCCTGTACCTACCTGGCTGAGTTTTTGACTATTTTTTTAAATATTGGCACCACTTTTACTTTACACCAGTCTTTTGTCACAATGCCAGCCAAGAGAGAATCCTTGAAGATCAAAAGCAATAGTCTTTTTATTTCTTGGCTAAATTCCACAAGTCTACCATCTGGCCTTGGAGCTTTATCTTTTTTAACTTTAGTTAGAAGTTAAGCAATCTGATAAATTATCATAGTGCTAAACATAAGCAGTTAACCTGCAAAGAAAACATCGTTTCAGGTGTTGGGTGGGATTGAAAGTTGGCAGGGTGTTTAAGACTAGGTGAGCATCTGGTAGTCTCTGGACCAGGTGACCACTGGTGCGCCAAGTTAAACGCCTCCAGTGCCATGGATTTTGATGTCCATTCACAGTTAGAGACACACACACAACAGTTACTTGTCAGGAGCTTAGCTCTACTTATCCTTGCACATGGCAGGAGCTGCCACGATACTAGTGGAGACATCTTACTGTGTGACCTTGCTAAGCTCTTGGTACAGTAGCTTGGAAGGTACAGCTACTTCTGGCATGCAGTCGGTGGTGGTGTGACAGCTGGAATATTCACTAGAGCACCAGGATCCACTAGAGCCTGAGAGCCCCTCAGAGAGCCCCTTGCTAAATGTCTAGCTCTTGACCACAGGACATTTGTCCACGGCTACTGAAGGTCTGGAAATAAAATAAAATCATCAACTGACCACAAATAGTACCAGTGAACAAACTCCCAGAATACGTATTTCTATCTAATTGTGAAGGAGAGAGGGCCCCTGGAATAGGTAGATGTTTAGAGGATGATTAGTTGTACCATGTTCAAAGGTGGCTGTAGCTGAAGTGCAATTAAGCAGCCATAATGTTGCTTGCATTCATTAAAAAGTACCAGGTCAACTCAGTTTTGGCTTTTGGGCCTCTAGTGCCTGGTCTTCAAAAAATGGTATCACAGCATTCGTGCCCCATGCATTCTTAGCTAGCCATTGGCTACTGTCTATAGGAAAATATATGTATACCTTTTATCTGCTTTAACTACTAGCTTGTTCCCAAGGGGAATCAGATTGTTTACATGGGATGACCCTGATCACCCTGAACTGATGGAGTTGAAGAGGATAGGGATGCATCAGCCTCTGGCCACTGTAGGATCTTGGTGCACTGTACAACTCTGTTGACTTTGATTTAATAACAAACCCAATTAATTCTATAGTAACCAAAATCAAAATTTAGTGTGGTAGTGGGAGGGAGTCAGCACCAGAGTCACATTATACACAGGAACAATGTCTCATATGTATTCAACATTGCAATTACATTGCAGAGACACCATGCAATAAGTTACCACAACAATCCCGGGCCACTGCACTATAGCATGGTTTGATTGCTTTCAAAACCAATGTCAGAATACAGAGTATCCTTTGTAAATAAACAAGGTTAACCGTATTGATTTAAAGTGCAACAGCAATCTGGAGTATGTTTAACGGGCAGGGGCGCAAAAAGTGTAGCATACAAAGCTGATGTGGTAAAGGAAAGTGAATAAAGTGTTATCCCGAAGCTTTATCACATCCATTACTGTAAAACAGGCAGGTGTTCATTTTACTTGGGATTCAGGTATTGAAGGATTCCTATCGGCCAATTACCAGCATAATTACATGGTGCTGGGTGACAGAAAAAGATTGTCCATCATGAAAAGCATGTATGATTAGAGAAGAAAAGAAGAATTTGTAGGGTGTGTGAGGCTGTACTCTAAGAATTACACCTTAAAGTTATTAAATCCGGTCTAATGGTCTTTCTGTCACTCTGATCCTATTAGTGAAATAAAGGTGATGGCATTTTGTATGGTTTATGGATGCTTTTTATGAAATATTTTAGGGTTTTTTGCACTTCACCGGAAGGAAAAATGTTATCCATGTTTGACATTTTCTGCAATTATTGAGAAATAGAATTATTTTGTGAGTGGCATGCATTAAGACCCACAAAGTTCTACACTAGTTATGTTAATAATATACACAATTTTATATTTTCAGGTAACTTTTTATCTGGTCAAGTAGGGGTTTTAATCTGAAGATGTACACAAGAGAGAGGGTGAGGAAGATGAACGAGAGGAAAAGAAAAAATGGGAATAGAGCAAGAGAAGAGAGATAATGGGATAATAAAAGAGAGAGAGAGTGGAAAGAGAGCAAGAGAAAGAGAGTAAAGGAGAGAAGAGAGAGAGGAGGGAGGAAAGAGAGAAAAAGAAAATAGGGTGTTAGAAAAAGAGACATGAGAGAATGGAAAAGAAGAAAGAGCAAGGGAAAGAAAAATGAGGAGGAAGATAGAATAAAGACGTAGAGAGGCCAAAGAGGCAGACAGAAGAAAGAAAGAGCGCAGTAGAGTGTAAAAAGTAAATGTGCAATAATTTGAATCATGGGCACATATTATTATTGATATTAGGTATTATCCTTTATATATATATAGCGCAGTTATAACAATTTGCTCAGCATAAGAGACAGAGAGAGAGCTATATACTCATACATTCTCATTTAAAAAAAAATACGTTGAGTCTCTTTTTCTGCAAAAGTAAGTTTTCCGATCCTTGCATCTGTTCATTGTAGGAACATCTATCGGTTTCCGAGAAGTGATCAATTCACGTGTGTTTCCTGGCATTATCAGATGTCTGCCGTCTGCCTTATCCCTTTAATCTGCCGTGCTTGTATACTTCTGTGTCACACAGTATCCTCAGTGGGGAAACTTCAGACTGATAGTGCAGGGTCACTCTACCACAGGAATGACTTCAAGACAGTCTACTTGTTATCATACTTCCATGAGCCGTGGCAGAGGTCAGAGAGCAGATGAGCGCTTATTAGTTTCCTATGACCTAAAACTAAAAGGCAGATGGGATGTGCCTGAGGGCCACTTAAATGTAGATGCAAGATTTATGTTAGCTTAGACTCTGATAGTTTTTACTATTTTATAACATGTAGCTTAGGTCAAAGTAGACCACATCAACACAATGGCCCTGTATAAATGAGGAGTTTAGAAATAAATATTTATTAGTTATTATATATTTAATGAAAATGCTATGTTTTGTTAAAAGTAAATCATTAAACAACATTTTGCATTTTATTTGGTGAGAAATGCGAAGCGTAAGGCCTCTCTAAATTTAATTTTTACATTTTCAAATTTTCAAAACTTTATATATCAGTTTCGTGGAGAAACTACATTCCAAATTCATTGCATAATTTGGTGCTTTATGGAAAATCATGTGGAGTTTGGCATGGAATTCTTTTGTAAAGATTGAAGTGATCTTATTACCATGGCAACTGGTGAAATGTTCCTACTAAGAAGAGTGTTTCACAGGTTGCTAAGACCCGACAAACTTCCCACCACAATCAGTTTTTAAGCATAACTCACGTTGGGCATAGCTGACTGTACCTGAAGAATCCTCAAACCAGACACGAGGATTGAGGTTAGGAAAAGGATAGGCAAAGGGCCGGACTGGTAATTTAAATTAGCTCTGGCACTTTAAGGCCAGCAGCTGCTTAATAACATAGGTGTGTTTGCCAGTCGCAAACTACATCCTTATCTCTGGTCCGCAGGGCATTTGCCCAGTTTAACAGATGGCCTGTCTGGGGCTGCCATGATCCATCCATTCCCGCCCCATTGGCTTTCAGAGGTCACTCCACGGTTTATAATTTCATACAAATCTAAAGAGTGTTATGTTTTAAAGCAGAAAAAGTGAATATCATTATTTTTACGTATAGCAGAACCAAAAAACATTGAGGGAACATTGGCTTATGAATATTAGGCATCCATTTCTCATTAAAATAGGTCTACAGTTTCAAGGATTGTTTTTCCATGGTCCCTGAAGTCCCATAAAACCAGGCCATGCAAAAAAAAAAGGATTTTAGTATTTAGTATATGTTGCTCTGGGATTTTTACTATTACCTAATGTTTCCATACAGAGTTACTGTAAAAGCACCGTATAAATGCCACCTTTCATGAGCCAGTTTTTTTGGACTATAGTACTTTATTTTTGTAGCACGTTGGTGGAATCCCCTTTTTTTTTTCTTCTGAAAATATCCCTTTTTTTGTCTGGGAAAGCTTATAAAAATAGGATTTTCCAACACGGCAGTTAGATAATTCATATTTTAACTCTGGTCGTCGTTTGCAGAAGCCCTGAACTGGATTTGATTATCCATGGAAAAAAAGTCATTTTTTGTTAAAGCACATTTTTTTTATTGTAGTGTTTTAGAGAATCTAGAGATAAAAAATAGTGATAAAAGTATCTTGGGTAACAAAAAACAAATGCCCACTTACTATGAATATCCACAGTCTAGCCCGAGGGTCAGGAGTACCCGGGGTTTGACTGAATTTTCTATTCATCCATGGAATTCACAGAAGGAAATGTTCTTCAAGAAACAGATTGTGTTTCTGCCCCTGTGAACAAATGGTTTTTTTTAGTGAAAATCCATGGGATGTGGCTCCATTTGGTGTTCATTATTAGTTTAATTAACAAACTGTTTAAACAGGAAGAGAAAAGGAAAGTTTACTTTGGATTGACATATTGGAGCACAAACTATCTCATGATAAGCGTCAACTTACCCGGTAATGATGGTAATGAGACAGAAAGTTCAAAAAGATATTCTGGAAGAAAGTCTTTGGAAAGCTTGTGATCTAATGTAATTCCCTTAGCCAATAGTGGTATAATCTTTACCAAATTTGCTCTTTTTCTTTCCATGGCTAACATGGAACCATCCAATACCCTCCAAAAAAAAAAGAAGAAAGAAAATACTTCCAACTTACTTCACGTAGGTGGCCTATATTCAGATGCTAGCATTTTACTCATTAAATCTCAGATTGATTAAAATTTGAAACAGGAATTTGCCTTGGAGCATTTTTCTACATTTGGGAGAAAAAATGATGTTAACAAAAATTAAAATAGTTGATTCCCCAGATCTTTAGTTTTTTTTTAAAGTCTGATAAATAATCTAATAAAGTTTGATATCACATGTTGCATTCCGCATGATGGGACAACAATATTTAATTTAGAGCTGTGTGTTTTATATATAAGGAATAGTACTTTTCGCTGTATTATTTTGTCTAGCATTAGACACATTTCAAGCAGAATAACAGATGTATGACTGGGACAAATTGTATGAAGGAAAAAGAACTCTATAAGCAGATGTGTCACTTTTCTCAAATCCCAAAATCAGTGCTCTACACTAAACAAAACCATTTCATTTGTGTTTATACATTCAAAAAATAAAAAATCAATAAAAAATAAATATATATATATATATATATATATATAGATATATATAGATATATATATATAGATATATATTACACATCTAGCCCATTGTCAGGATTCTGTTCTCAGGATTTCTTCTTGCTCTCAGGATTCTGTGACTATGTCTCACCATTTAGTTATCTCTCACCTATTGTTACGTTGCTGATTGTTGTAAGTGGGTTGGGAAGAGGGAAGTTCGTTTTACGACACAATATTGATTAGATAATGCTAGTTCTAAGAGAGGCTGCCACCAACCTTAGCGTCCATGAGCTAAACATTTAGGCTAAGAAAAATATTAAACTATTTGACAAGCAAAAAGCACACGCGATAGGCATTTCTAACCAATTTTGTTTTGGTAAAAGCGGTGATGGCGACATTCTCCCTTCAAGAAGGGGAACCCTATTGAAAATCAAATATTCCACCTTCAGCATCCAATATAGTAATCTAGGACTAAAGAATAATGGCATTTATGATTTTGTTCCAATAACCTCCCTTTATCTGTATGTCTGCATGTCTGTATATCTGTATGTCAACGTTGTTGTCAGTCATGTTATATTTGGGTGGCAATCCTTGGAGATGTGATTTATAGTAGAGTTAATGAAGTGTAGCTTATCTAATGAAGACCTTTTCCCCAACAGACTTTCATTACTTAGAAGTTCCCTTGGTTAATTAAGCCCAAAATATCCTATTGATTATCACAAGGCACCGAGATAAGGACTTGGTGTGTTTGTCTGGTAGATTTGCTAAGATGGCAAAGACAAATCTATACACACAACCAATACACACGTGTGTATTGTTAAAAAAAAGCCAAAAACTGGGTTACTTTGTTAAAAAAAACGAGATAAAAATGTGTTATTATTCCATTATTTAATGTGTTGTATATGTAATTCTGGAGACCCTGTTATGACATATTGGAGAGCGTTCAGGGCTACTAAAATGATACGTGGTTTGTAGGGTAGAAGTTATTGGCAAAGACTAACGGATCTCAATATGTTCGGCTTGGAGGAATGTGATAGAAACATTTAAATACTTAAAGGGATTTCACAAAGTGCAGGAGGGAAGTTTATTTCAAATGAGGAAACATGTTAGAACAAGAGGCCATAATCTAAAACTAAAGAGTCAGAGGTTTAGATATTATCTAAGGGTGTTTTACTTTACTAAGAGGGTGGTAAATAAGTGGAACAGCCTCCCACCAGAAGTGGTAGAGGCTCATACAGTAAGGGAATTTAAACATAGGCAAATAGCTCCTGAATCTAAGACGAGACCAAAGACTTTTTTAGATGTCAGTCTCTCTATTAGGATAAATGGGCAGATCAGATTGGCTGAAAGGGTCTTATCTGTTGTCAAATTCTATGCCTCTATGTAATATAAGAGGTTTTTCACTCTAAAAGATTGTCATCCCTCCTTTACTAACTTTTATAAGGGTTTTTGTGTTGCCATGGCAGCCAGGTCCTAGAGTATTTCACAAAGTATCAGCAAGTAAGCAGCTTCTTGAGCATTAACAGCAGTGCCATTTGTCCTTCCAACTTTAAGCTTATTAGGGAACATTTTTTGTAACTTCTTTTTATTTCTGTCATGACAAAAGATACTTCAGGTAAGTACCGCAGCATAAATCACACAAAGAAAAACATACATAATTAGCTATTAGAATTTTCTTCTCAATCATATAATATCTTAGAACATTTTAAGAACAATCCCCGCTGATGGACCATTGCATTGGACCAAAATCACTTAGCTTTGTAACAAAATAAAATGTTATGGTCTAATTTGCCATTTTGCCTGTTTCCCAGGAAACGGAAAATGAAAAGACAAAATGAAATTTGTGTGATTTGTAAATGTAATTTTTCAAATTGCAATTTTTAAAAATAGCAACAAAAAAAGAAAAAGAATCCAGAGAGACAACAAGGGGCGTCAGACAACAGAGACACTGAGTAGCTCAAGAAAGGATAGCAAAAGAGCCGAGCATCTGTGCGGTGGGAAGGTGGCGAAGCCTAGCCAGGCCTTCAAAAAATGTTACAAAAAATACAAATAGGGATACTGTCGTGACAGGAAAACAAAGATATGGTCACTTAATGTAATTAAATCACCAATATTTACATTGGAGATAGATGTTTTTAAATTGCATTGATAGGATTTGAAGGCTGTGCCTACTGGGTGTGTGCCGATTCCATGTTTGTTGTGTTCTATTAACGGAGAACACTTTAAGTTGAGTTTGAAGCAATACACCATTTTTTAGTGCTAAATACTTTTATATACTAAGTCTTTAGTTATGTATACATGTTGGTCTTTTTGGCAGAACCTCAAAACCAATATCTGTTTGTTTCTTAGATGAGTGCCTCCATTTTTGTAATTTTCCCCCAAATATTAAGTATACTTGATGCTGGTCAGTGATATGACCATCAAGCAGTTACATGTGCCTTACCCGTTCTTCCTGTTACCCATGCCCATGCTTCCCATTGAACTCAGTTTGCTGTAAGGTGGATCTGTTGATATGGAGGATCTCTACCTTTACAGGTAGACAGGGTGGTCTGAGAATAGTACCAACATTATATAATATAATAATCACCGATGAGTTTAAAGAGCCAACAAGGTTCGAGAAAGTCTCTACTTCAGATTATGATGAATGCTACAGAACCTCAGCTCTTCCTGACAACGTTTCCCACAAGTTGTTCTCCTTTTTGAGCCCTTATTGAAATCCTTGTGCGGAAGCCAGGCACTGATTGCCTGGCTTCCAAAATCTAAGGATGGTTTTGCATAAAGCAAGCTCAGGTATTGTGAATAATTTGCCTTTGTTGCTTATTGAAAATTAGAATGCTGACTTTTGGATTTCCAACAACATAAGGTTGTACGTCCACATCATGGAGGGAATTTTATAAACAATATCAACATTATTCTTCCAGCCATGGGACCACAACCATCTCCTACAGAACCCAAGTGAGATTACACCAGCCTTGAAGAAGGTAACATTTTAATTACAATGTAGACAGGAATATAAATGATTTATACATTTTTGCTAATGAGTCATTTCTGACAATGTAATTTGATAAGATTAAAAAAAAAGATCTGCTTGGTGGTTTAATTTATTAGCATTAGCGCTGGAGTAAATAATGATATATTTCCCCTGGGGAGGACTGGCTACTTCGGTATGCAAATGAAATAGAAGTCGTTTTTCTGTTTTGGTAACTCACTGTGCAGAACTGCATATTGTGTCTAAATAGATGCAACTGTTAATTAGTTGGATGATTTCATTAAACATTGCAATTGGCTATATCAAAAGAAATCGGTGTTCTTTGTACTTCATTGACTTTTGAAAGCGATGTTACATCCAGGGCAGAAAATAGTATGTAGGGATTTGTAAATGTAATACAAATCTAAGAAGCATATTGTTTCATAAGACATAAACATAATAATAAGTAATATTTTCCCCAGCTGTAGATGCAATTCATGGAATTTGCATATTTAGCAACATGTACTACAGCCTTCTCAGGGAAAATAAACTCAGATATGATGTCATATCCCAATTCAACAGAAAGGATGGCATCCGATATGGAAAGTCCTGTTGAATGGCTGGGGTTCTACCCCTGGGTCGGAGGACCAACCTTTGCTCCTTTTGACTTTCCGCTTGTAATCTGGTAACAGCTTGATTTGTGTCTTGGATGGCCAATCTAATGGCAGTGGTATGGGAGCCATAGGAAAAACAGACTTGCTCCCTTTCAATAGACTCAAGGTACTAGCCTTCATACCTCTCCAAACACCCATCTAAAAGTGAAAATGTGTTCTTGTGGGACCTCCAGAAGAAGCTTCACCCACTAACCTCTTCCCTGGTATCTCCCATGGGGACAGAATGGAAAAGGAAACCAGCATTTCCTGATAGGCCTCATGTACTGCAACATTGCAGAATATCATGTAATATAAACATGAGTAAATACATATTTAGCTCACCTGAAAAGTCCCACAATGGTCAAAGTGCTCCAAAGATTTATTTTAATGTGAATTGGTTATGGTAGAGGTAGGCACCTAAATACCTACAGGCAACCCTCTTGGGCTCTTTTGCTCTAACACACAGATATCCTTGCTTGTGTTGATAACAATGAATGGAAATTCACAGATTAGACCTTTTTTGGATACACTCTTACTGAAAGCATTTGGACACTTGTAGATAAACAGGACTGCTAGATCCTGAATTCTTGACCTGATAAACTCGCATATAAAGTTGACACAAGGGGCAGCAGATTAGGGAGATAATACACAGTAAGATATATACAGTGAGATAAGGAGATTAAGGATCCTAAATCACATGAGTTTAGCTGTAAACTTTTTTGGAATGCTTTAACCAGAGCTAAGAAACTGTAAAGAGAAAAGACAACCTTTGTTTATCTGAAAGGGAGATTACTTATTTTAGCATAAAGAATTTATACCTCTGGAAAAGGTGGGTGGGCTACCTTAACAGAACACTACAAGCACATGGAGAACATGGATGCGTGACCCAGATTAACCTCACCTAAAGCCAGACCTTTGATTTTAAACAAAAAGTCAAGTCAAATTATCCATAACTTTCTCGCTGAACTCACCCACGGATTTTTCAAAAACATCACCCATTATAAGGCTATCTTAAAGATTCGGTTAGCAATGTCAGAGCTGGCTATACCATATAGGCAGTGGCATATCTAGGGTTTGGTTATTTAGGGTTTTGGCCTGACCCACAGAAGCACCCCAGCAGTCCACCACCACCACCACTTACTTCCATGGCACTGTGAATTTACGGACTCGCATTGCGGAGTAAGATCATTATAGAGCCTGTGCCAGCTACGCTCCATAATGTATTTGGGCCGGTTACAAGGGACATTATCCTAACCAACCCATAGAGCAGTGGCATGCCAAGGAACCTGATCATGCAAAAGGTGATCTGCCCCTCAGTTATGTGCCGCCCTAGGTCAACACGCCATTGCATATAAACATCTTTGGCAGCTGCCTAAGGTGCTATGACCTGGGATTGTCCAGTGTTAAGTATGTGCAAGAGTGTAATGCCAGAGATATACTTGGACAGCTTGTGTCTGGACAGCTTGCCATCATTGAGATACTCAACTCAAGAGATTTAGCTGTTGTTCAACTAAATATTAAAACAGAGACGATTAAAGGGACCTTGCCTGTGCTGTAAGTTTTGGTACCAGACATTGTAGTTTCTGCATCAGAGATACAACCTCCTGACACACTACAATCTCTAAAGTTTACAGATAATGGTTTGATGGACAAAGTCTACAAGTACTCAAATATCCACTCTTTACAATACTAAACATCATGCTATAATATCCAATTATAACTTTTATATCACTTAATATCCCTTTTGGGTTTCTTAATGTGTTCAGACATATTTTATAATCCATGCTAAGGAATATATATAAACAAAATGCTGATGGTACATGCCATTGCCTTGCATGGCTGATAAAGCTCCCATTCTGCTAGGCTGTGCTTGCCCCCTCGAGAGAAATGTAAAGAAGCAGTCAGGTAAATATATGTAATTGCTTACTCCCGGTACTTGAAAAGCATTGGTGCATATTAGTTTACCGATACCAGTAACACCAATCTACAGATGTTTCCACTATCGTTTTAGCGGTAGTTGTCATTCAGTAGGTCTACAAAGGACCCCTGACTTTGGGTAGTGTTTTACATCATGTGTCTGGTGAATTTTACCAACTTATACATTACAATATTAGCTTCTATACATATCACAATCACCAGTAAAAACAAAATACCCATTAGCATGTTGACCTTTTTTGCATTTCTTCTCTAGAACAAAGTATTTCTAACAAAGGATATCATATTAATAGATCACACTGACATCTACAGGATTCACATAATAACTGCACTACCAATTCCTAGCCCGCGCAACTCTACGCAAAAAAAGGGTAGATTCACAAATGTTTGGGTATGTTAGCGACTTTCATTTTTAATCCAATTTATGAGATTGGGATTAACTATAGGAGCCACAAAATCTATTAACACCTCAGATCATACTTTGCCCTTCTCACTGGGAACACTTGCCAGGGCTCCTCGCTATATGAGTCTTAAGCAAGTTCCATTAGAACACATTAGAAAGAGTCCTGAAGTTTCATGTTTTTGGGGGAAATTTGAGAAAACTGAGGCATCAATGGTTTCTCGCACATCCTGCTTGAAATGAGAACTTGCTATGATTCACAGCATGAAGACGATTCTTGAATGATGCCAACCTACTCTGCTTCTGAATTCTCATACCAAGTGGTATAACTGGTGATTAGTAAATTCTCCTACAAATGGTCTATTCAAAAAATATTAAGTTCAGCGCCGCATAACCTAGTTGTGGCCAATCACAGGCAGCCACTAAAGATCCTCTTTAACATTGTTTGCAAGCGAAATTGGATGTGTTCCATGTGTAAGTGGGATTCTATCAAATCCAATGGCAACTGGTGAATTGAACCAAGAAGCAAGTCAAAATCCACTGAATTGTGTCGTAACCCCTTAAATAAACTTCAGAGCTAAACATCTCACTACATTTCAGTCAAAACAGTTTGGGAGTATTTAGCGTTATTATGCCCATAGTGTTTGCCAAGCAAGCACTAGAGCCGACGGTAGTTACGTTTATCACTTGCAGGAAAAAATGTCCGGCCATCAGTATCAGTATTACCCAAAATATATTTATTGTGAGAAATCCTAATCTAGGATAAACAATTTAATGTATTTCAATCCAATATTAACTCTCTATATTTGGATACATTTTTTAGAAGTAATGCCTTATTTTCTGCTACAATATTAGATTTTTTTTTTTTTATCGTTCTGAATGGATTATCTTGTTAGTTTATTCAAAATCAAACTATGATAATAGGGCCTCTTTCAAGCATGTAAAATAAATTGGATAAGTGGGATAAAAGTCAAACCATAGTAAAAAGTTATGAGCCAAATCTCGTCCGATTTAGTGTTCAAGGTGGAGGACAAAATGTAAGATTAGTTCCACAAAATGGACTATTGATCAGGAAAAATCTGCATGATGCATTAGCATAAATATATAATCTAAAATCCAAGATAATTATTTTTAGAAGCTAAAATAAAACCTGACTGATAAATCATATATATTTCCAATACATTAACATAATCACTGGCTTTAAGGCTACCTCTTAAATCATTTTTATTGCATTTTAGCTGTAATATTTTGGTGCATAAACTGGTTTATATTGGCTGTCATTACAAGGACTCCAGCTACCCAGAACAGAAGTCTTTCCTGACCTTCTCACACGACCTTGAGCCTTGATAATACAAAGTTTTGATAGTACCCACATATTTCTTCCCATTAGCTCCCTCTAGCAAAATTCAATATGGTCTACCATATACATAAAAGAACAAATACTTTGCAATGATATTATAATAAAGACATTGATAAATAATAAACACAAAGGACCCAGTACACAAGGACAGACATGCTTTCTTCTCAGTAACTCAGATCTTCAGTTTCTATTTCTGTGTTTGAAACAGAAGCGGCCCAGACAGATCCTTATACATATAAAAGTAAATGTCACGAGAACAGATGGAAATAATTACCATTTAGTTATTTAATGTAAACAATTTATGGAGCACTTTACATATCGCTGGAGTTTGGCATTCAAACTGACAAAGACGAGCCAAAATTGCCAGCTTGTGGTCCAGGGCCTATTTAATTTTATTTAGTCATACTGGTATGGAGAAGTCACCTTGGGGAAAAAACAACAAAATGTTCTCCCCAAAGGTGGTGCCAATATATATTAAGTTTAGACAGCTGTTTGGGGGTTCCTACAAGTCTACGGAGCCCTCTCAGAGTACAAGTGTGCCAAATATTTTTAAATAACTATATTTATGCTGTTGTGATTATTTTCATTTTATAATTTTCTTGTAAATATTATCTTCTTTAGTTTATGCAGTCTTAATCTCTTAGAAGACCAGTGGGCATTACCTTGTGCATTTGTCTGAATCAATGTGGGAGCACAAACGTGCCTTATCACGGAGGTAGAGTGTGTGTGTGTGTGTGGTATTCTTTTCTTCACTCATTTTCATCATATGTTGTACTTTTACTTTTATTAAAGTGTGGGGCGATTTTATCGCAAAGGCTTTTTTTTAAGCCCAAAAGTAAAAATCATGACTGTTGCAGCCCTGGCTCGGCCATAGATGCAAACCAGAAGGACTTAGCTGCATCTCTTGATCTACTTGAACTCTAATCTGCGTGTTTCAGTGACATGTTCCTTTGAAAGAGAGCCTACACCTCAAACTTTAATGAATCCACCCCATAGCGTTTTTTGGAAAAGTTAACAGACCACACTTTATTTAAATTTACCAACTCTCTGCTAATCTTTGTATAACAAATGAACAAATCAAATAAATTCTAAATCAAAGTCTGGGAATTTATATTTTAAGTGCTGCAAAAGACATATTAAAATGAAAGCCTTTAGGTTAATGTTTTACGTATTTGGATTCTTTCAAACCCTAATTGACTCAGAACTTTGAAAGGATTTGTGGATAAATACATTTTCATTCTCATTTATTTTCTGGATGGAGGTCTTTTCATATTTTGAACCAATCTTGAACCTTATCCATTAGCACTTAGAGTACGCAATTGAAATGAAACACAGCTGTCTGCGCGTTTCTGTTCACATCGGACAGATTGCCTTCATTGTACGAACAACTTCATGGCTTGTTTGAAGCTAAGGCAATTAAACAATGAATGGCTTCCTTCACTTACTGATGTTCTTATTTTTTTCCCCCTTGGAAGTGGCGTGATTAGAACAACATACTGGTGAGACTTAAGCTATAAGCAAGAATGGAAATGCTGGCTCTCAAGTTACCTGATTTGTGAGGTTAATAATCTACAAAAGGGGAGAGAGGTTTATTGCAACCGAAGTTTAACGTTTCCAATTTAAAATGTAAAACTCATCCCCTTCCTGAAGCTTGGCCGCTGCAGAGTCTTGTCAACAGGAGAGTGACAAACACTGTCAAACACAACCTGTTAGGAGACTAAATCATTCAAACTCACTTGACTCATCTTGATAACTTTTCAACTTCAACTACTTTAGTTTCTCAAGGGCTGGCAAGCCTCTGGGTAAGGCCCAGTGCAGGACCGCCTGGCGTTGTGATATGGAGCCCAGTGCAGAAGGGAACTATGGAGGATTGTCTCGACTCGCAACAGCCCTCCATAGTGTCAACAGACCAGTTGGGGAGATCAGAGATCTTCCTTTTAACCATCCCATTGAGTAATAGCTCCGCAGAAGACTGAGACTCCCTGTTATGCAGTGGAGGTCAGAATATGTCACTGCTGGCAAGTCACTTCTGTAACTCAACTGACAACAATGGGAAGGATCCATATGGATGCTATGATTTCAGCTACTTAATTGCAATGGCATACATGTGAAAATATTAGAGATTTGAACTGGGTACGAAACTATCATCTACTAAATATAGAAACACAAAAATAAATCCATTATTTCGAACAGGGAGAAATAGAGAAATGAAAATCAGAAATGTATGACTCCTTCAGTAGCAGGGAGTTTGATGTTCTAACATGTAATTTTTGGATTACAAGGTAACAAATTCATTAACATCCAAATAGAAAATAGTTGAACAACGTTACACATTTTGATCGATGTCTTGGAAATCACTGAGATGCACTGAAGCTCACCTTAATGGCTCCATTTCATTCAGCATAGAATGAATGATTGGGAGAACGTCAGCTTATAACTAAACCCTGGAGGGGAAAGTAACACAGTACAGAGAATTATTCGGGCCCTCAGAGTGTCATTATTTTACCAGGAATGGAATAAGGAACAAATTTACCTAAAGCACGCTGAAGCCCCCAAAAGTTTAAATAAAGGCTATTTTCTTATCCCTCTGTTTCTCTACCCCTCTCTTGATCTTTCTTTCTTTCTTTCTTTCTTTCTTTCTTTCTTTCTTTCTTTCTTTCTCTTTCTTTCTTTCTTGGCAAATAAACCTTCTGAAGAGATGAATAGACTGTCAAGATTTAAGAAGAAATCTTCAGTGCCTTTTCTTTGCAGTAAAGTTAAAAAAAAAATATTAAAAAAATAAACAAAATGTCCCTAGGACCCCAAATAAATAGACTAGATAGACTATTTTAAAATATGTCCAGTATTTGTTCATTATTATTATTTTTGGATGGTCTCCTTCTCAGGACTGGCGATTTGGATTTGGAGAAAATAAGAAAGATAAGAAAAGTAAATGGAAAAAATAAGGACAGGTGGCCCTCTTTTTAAATTTATTTTTTGCAGTAAAGTAATAACGTCATAATAAACTAACAACAGTAACTATGCCATTGAACAGTATTAAAGAACTTAATAGAAGCTTATAAATAACATTTAAAAAATAATTAGTATAGCTCTACAGTCTTTTGAGCGATAACTCATTTTTCGTTCCGAAGAGTTCAATAGTGTTCTGAAGAAGGGAAGAAGAATACTTAAGTTGCGTTTGAATTGCTTTAATTACAAGGTCTTGTTTGTGTAGCAGTAAAACTGACCACGGCTAAGCAAACTGAGCAGTGATCTTTTAGTGTGAATTATGCTTTATTTAGCTAAGGTGAGGAGAACATTTGGGAGCACAAAGTGCAGGAAATATAAACCTAGAGAGCAATGAGACGAAAACTCCTGTAACATCCTATCTGTTTGTTTTCCTTATAGTTCATTGGGGGGTGTTTGGTGCAGAGATCCATAGAGTCACAAGAAAACTCATAAAAATCAATACCACGAAGGCGCTAAAATTCACATTTTTAAATGCTACCTTTATCAATCATGGGGAAAAAAACAAAGTTTGATGCTGAGTTAACCCATATCAGTCAAATATATATTTTAAGATTTTTCACAAATCTCCACAGAACAATCATCTGGATCTGACGTCAATCATTAACCTCCCGAAACTGACATATACACACAAAAAATCGTGCTATAAACCTTCCTATTTATATATGTATATATACACCTTGCCTTTTTTAAGGTTATTATTATACCTTCATATATACCCTAGTATATTGGACTAGTAGCATAAACAAGTGTATTTAAAATATTCAATATAATCAACTTGATTTCAACTTAAGGGAAAGATTTTTGAGTTTTCATTTAAGTTTGTCTTGGAAACTGAGCTGCTATTAATAAGAAGTACCAGTCCTTCCACTGGCTCCCTATACCCTCCAGAACTAAATGTAAAGTCCTGACCTTTACCAACAGAGCCCATAAGGCAGCACGTACCCCTATATATTATTATTTTTATATGTAGCGGCATTATATTGCGCAGTGCTGTACAATGGGTAAACAGGACATCACTAGTAGTAGATAACAAACGCATTTGACTTATAGGGGTATGTGGGTTTTCCATCACACTTTTTTCCACACCATACATAATTTGATTTGTATGAACTCTAAGGTGCAGCCCCTTAAAGCATCACAACCTAGATGTTTGCTCTAAAGGCATCCACGTATAACGTTGTCTGCATATGTCCACCTATTCCTTGCAGTGGTGTTAGAACTACAAGATTTCTGTAGGAACAGCAAGTCTTTTGCCTTGTCTGGTACACGTAGATGAGTGTTTAATAAAGCCTGCTAATATATATATATATATATATATATATATATATATATATTGTAGCAGGATGGCCCGATCAAAACAAGAAACTCCGAACACCAGCAGAATAAAAGCAAGATGTGGTTTATTGCAGATTTGTACAGTCCACAGCAATGCACTTCATAGTGTCAATAAACCAAAACAAAAACAAATCCTTTTGATACAGTCTGAGGGCCTCTGGCTTGCCTGCCTCTCACCCTATTCCCAGACATCTAATGCCTCTAACGGCCGCCCCTTTAAGCACCTGAGTTCAGGTTAATTGGCTCCACCTTGCTGACCTCCAGCAATTAACCCTCCCCATGCTGGGAATAATGAGCGTTCCAATCTGCCACTTATGTACACAGAGTCCATTACTTTGCCACATACCCTCCCCCTCAGCTTAACACAGGTGTGTGAAGCGGCCTTCGACAAGAAACTGTGCACCCTAGACAATGCATCTGCGTTGGCATGCAATAGCCCAGCCCTATGCTTCACAACAAATTTGAACTGTTGCATAGAGAGGAACCAACGTGTGACTTTAGTATTCTTGTCTTTGTTGTTCTGCATCCATTGTAGTGGAGCATGGTCAGTGATGAGGGTAAAAGATCTGCCCAACAAATAATATTTTAATGTTTCAGTTGCCCACTTAATGGCCAAACATTCCTTCTCTACAGTAGCATACTTCTGCTCCCTTGGCAACAACTTACGACTTAAAAACAACACAGGATGTTCTTCCTCTCCTATCATTTGAGATAATACCGCCCCCAGGCCCACATCAGATGCATCCGTTTGCAAAAAGAAATGTTCCTTAAAATCCGGGGCTACTAAAACAGGGTGCCTGCATAAAGCTGTACGCAAGTCTGCAAAAGCTTTTTCTGCATCATCATTCCATCTCACTGTATCTGGTGCCTTTGCTTTAATCAAATCAGTGA
The DNA here is from genome assembly GCF_027358695.1 of Spea bombifrons. Lineage (NCBI taxonomy): Eukaryota > Metazoa > Chordata > Amphibia > Anura > Pelobatidae > Spea > Spea bombifrons. The sequence continues at coordinate 110,544,877 of NC_071089.1, forward strand.
GAGGTGCAGCTCGAGTGGCAAAGTGGGGTATGAAGCGTCTATAATAGCCAACTATTCCTAGGAAAGCTTTGACCTGTTTCTTTCTTAGAGGGCGTGGCCAATGTTCAATAGCCTCAGCCTTAGTGAATTGAGGTTTTACCAGTCCTCTCCCTACAGTATAACCAAGATATTTGGCTTCCATACAGCCAATAGAACATTTGGCAGGATTAGCAGTAAGACCAGCTTTCCGAATACTATTTAAAACCGCTTCTACCTTTCCCAAATGGGAGTCCCAGTCTCGGCTATAGACAACTACATCATCTAAGTATGCAGAAGCATAATTGGAGTGAGGTCTTAGAAGTTTATTCATTAACCTCTGAAAGGTTGCTGGGGCTCCATGAAGCCCAAATGGCAAAACTGTATATTGGTACAGGCCTTCAGGGGTCACAAATGCAGTTTTTTCCTTAGCGGTTTCTGTCAATGGGATCTGCCAATAACCCTTTGTAAGATCTAATACACTTAGGAATCTGGCCTGTGCCAGTTTTTCAATGAGTTCATCAACCCGAGGCATAGGATATGCATCAAATTTAGAGCATTCATTAAGTTTTCTAAAATCATTGCAAAAACGAACTGACCCATCTGGCTTAGGTACTAGAACTATGGGGCTAGACCATTGGCTATGTGATTCCTCAATGACTCCCAGTTCTAACATTTTTGCTACTTCTGTTTGTATTGCACTCCTTTTTGCCTCGGGAACTCTGTAAGGCTTTACTTTTACTGTAACTCCTGGTTCTGTGATAATATCATGGCAGATTTCACTAGTTCTGCCAGGAATACTAGAAAAGACATCTTTATGTCTTGATATCATTTCTTTAACTTCCTTCTGCTGTTCAGGGGTGAGATCAGCAGATATTTTAACATCTGGGCCTGGGGATTTATCTATAGCAACCATACTACTTTCTCTATCCTTCCAGGGTTTTAGCAGGTTTATATGGTAAATCTGTTCGACTTTCCTGCGATCAGGCTGTCGAACTTTATAGTTTACAGGGCCTACTTGTTCAATAATCTCATATGGGCCCTGCCAATGAGACAAGAGTTTGCTTTCGGCAGTGGGAACAAGGACCATAACTCGGTCCCCAGGTTGGAAAGAACGTACTGCTGCCTGGCGGTTGTAAATAACCTGTTGGCTTCTTTGAGCTTCCTCCAGATATTGTCTGACTATAGGAGAAATTTGTGTAATGCGCCCCTTGAGTTGCTCCACATACTGAATGACATTCTGTCCTGGTACCGTTTGTTCTTCCCACTCCTCCTTCGCTATATCTAATAAACCTCTTGGATGCCTACCATAAAGGAGCTCAAAAGGTGAAAACCCTACAGAAGATTGGGGAACCTCCCGAATAGCAAATAATAAGTACGGTAGGAGAGTGTCCCAATTTTTCCCATCTCTATCAACCACTTTACGTAACATGTGTTTCAGGGTCCTATTGAATCTTTCAACTAACCCATCTGTTTGAGGATGGTACACAGATGTCCTCAAAGCTTTTATTTGTAGCAAATGACACAACTCCTTCATTAATCGGGACATAAAAGGGGTACCTTGGTCAGTTAAAATTTCTTTTGGTAACCCTACCCGAGAAAATACTTGAAGCAATTCTTTCGCTATGGTTTTGGAGGCAGTATTGCGGAGGGGAATAGCTTCTGGGTAGCGTGTAGCATAATCCAATATGACCAGAATATATTGATTACCCTTAGCTGATTTTTCTATTGGTCCCACCAAATCCATAGCAATTCGCTCAAAAGGGGTTTCAATAATTGGCAATGGGATTAGGGGTGCTCTTAGACGAGGTTTTGGGGTCGCTAGCTGGCAGTCTGGGCATGAGGCACAGTACCGCTTTACCTCTTCATATACCCCAGGCCAAAAAAATCGCCTTAAAACCCTTTCCTGAGTTTTTTCTACCCCCAAATGTCCCCCAAACAAATGAGAATGGGCCAATTCCAACACCTTTCTCCTGAAAGACCTTGGTACTAAGAGCTGTTCAAGTTCTTGCCCCTCCTCTCTGATCACTCTATAAAGTAGGTCATTTCTAAGAATAAAATGAGGATACCTGTCTCTGGATTGTCCATCGACCATGGTCCCATTAACTTCTACAATTTGGTTACGGGCATTTTGCAATGTTAAATCATTGACTTGTTCCCTTCCAAACTGATTTAAACCAACGTCCAAATCCACAATAGTAGGCTGTTCTCGGGTTTGGCCCTGGGGTTCAACCAGTATTTCGGTTGAAGGGTTGGAACTAGTGCTCGGATCTTGTAAGGTCACACCTTCATTTATCAAAGCCATTTGTAAGTCCCCAGTACCCCTATGCTTATCTTCCCTTCTCTCACGTCTTGTCTTGCGCCTTTTACAAAACAAATCTGGGTGTACCAATGGGAAAACACAAAACGGGTTCTCCTCTACAGACTCCCACGGGTTTTGAATCAGGCTTTGAAACGCCGGGAAATTACGTCCAAGAATAAGGGGATGGGGTAATTTAGGTACCACTGCAACCACTACTGAAAATGTTTGGCCCCCATAGCCTATGTTTACAGAGGTAGTAGGGTATGATACAGTACAGCCATGTACACAGAGTATCCCAACCTTCTTACCTGGGAGCAACTGAGACGGTTGAATGAGACTGCTTGTCACTAAGGAAATATCGCTCCCAGAGTCCACAAGCGCTACGGTTTCCTTCCCATTTAACAAAACAGATTTATCAAACACACATTTTTCGGTCTGTTTCCCAACCAAACAGATTAGTCCACAAAAGTCATTTATAGCATTATACCCACATTCCATAGGTTCCTGCAAATGAGGACACATAGCTTTTATGTGACCTAGCTCCCCACACTCAAAGCAAGTAACTGGAGGTTTCCTGGTTTGCCATCCCTTTGAGGGTTTATAGTCCTGGTTTCCATCCGGAGAAACTTCAGGGCCTCCAGTTCGGATCACAACTTGATTTTTCCCATAGTTCCAGGGCCTTGAGCTTGTGAGCAGTCTTTGGTTGTGTTGCATTTTAGTCTGTGATGTAGATTTTAACTCTCTCACTGCTGTATATTGTTCAACCAGTGCCACCATTGCATCATAAGTGGTAGGGCTTCCCTGCCCTGCCCACTCTCGTAGGCCTTGGGGTAATCCTCGCAAAAAACGATCCAAAACCAAGGTCTCAATTATTTGAGCAGGCGTTGAACTCTCTGGTTTTAACCATCTCCTGGCCAGATGAATCAAGTCAAACATTTGTGATCTTGGTGCCTTCTGTTCCTGGTATTTCCAATTATAGAACCGTTGGGCACGGATCACTGGAGTCACGCCAGTCCTTGCAAGAATCTCTGCTTTAAGAATATCATAACTAGCAGCCGCCTCTTCCTCTAGGTCAAAATAGGCTTTTTGAGCTTCACCAAGCAAAAAAGGTGCAACTATACCAGCCCATTGAGTGCGAGGCCATTGCTCTCTGATGGCAGTCCGCTCAAAAGCTGTTAGATAGGCCTCCACATCATCTTGCGGCGTCATCTTTTGCAGATACTGACTTGCATGGATAGGTTTTGGACCGCTGCTCTGTTCATCTGTGGTAGTTTTTGAGAGTTGCTGTACAATCTCTTTTAGGACAATCCTGTCCTCTTGCTGTGCTTCCATCATAGCTCCCATCTGAGCAGTTATCAGCCGGTTGGTTTCCTGTTGCACTGTAGTAGCATGCAGGAGGGCCTTTAAAACATCCTCCATGTTGATACAGGGTTCAAACAGCAATATCCCACCGCTGCCACCACTTGTAGCAGGATGGCCCGATCAAAACAAGAAACTCCGAACACCAGCAGAATAAAAGCAAGATGTGGTTTATTGCAGATTTGTACAGTCCACAGCAATGCACTTCATAGTGTCAATAAACCAAAACAAAAACAAATCCTTTTGATACAGTCTGAGGGCCTCTGGCTTGCCTGCCTCTCACCCTATTCCCAGACATCTAATGCCTCTAACGGCCGCCCCTTTAAGCACCTGAGTTCAGGTTAATTGGCTCCACCTTGCTGACCTCCAGCAATTAACCCTCCCCATGCTGGGAATAATGAGCGTTCCAATCTGCCACTTATGTACACAGAGTCCATTACTTTGCCACAATATATATATATATATATCCAATAATATTCAATGGCGACAAACAGTGGAATAGAGATAGAGCAAGATGGCTGAGATTCTCTGAGGGGTGACCATGTACCTTTGTTGGGCCACAGTGGACCACTGGGTCACCAATCTTCTTCTTCTGTGGTCAAATTGTTTCCTCCCCTATTGGAAATAGAGGAGAATTGGAGTGTTTTGATGACAGCCTGTGTCTTCTACCAAAAAGTCTTCAGGGACCCAGCTCCACCGTGGCATTTTCAGTGAGTGCCTCATTTAGCAGTAAATTGGTAGACAGGGACATTGAACCCCTCAAGGACCACATTAATTCAGTCGTGATTTCACTTGTTTACAGTACCCCCACCAACAATAGATTGGTTTTTTTTAGGCGAATCACATATTGCTTTCAAAACTATATTAATACATATGAAACAATATTTCAAAGAATTAATATATCAAAAAAACATTTTCTTAATATATCATACGGCATCTTTCTGATAACCAATTTGCATATTTTCAGTTTTTTGTGTCTAGGGGGGTTTTTGCATTGGTGTATGAAACAGGTCAAATAAAACAAGCAGGATGTAACATGTTAATACAAACTAATAACAACTATTATATATTGGTAGAAATATATAAAAAAGATATAGTTACATTTAATGCTCTGTTGATAAATGTCACATTTTTTTTGGTGACAAAGCCACTTTCCTGCTGAAGTTTTCGATTGTGAGTTAGCTATAAAAAAAAAGGCCTCATGTCACATTACTCTTTATAAATAATAATGACGTGCCTTTATCTTTATGTACCGTGAAATTTCTTACAATCACTTCCTGGGAAAGTAATTAATGGTGAAACATACAATACTTCAGAGAGGCTAAAAAATTAGCAGCAGTTGTCTTGGAAGCTTGCGCTCCAAATTAATTCTGAAAGGAAATTCTAAGTAAAGTAAAAGAATTCGAGCAGCAGGTATTGGTTGTATAGGATACCTTCTCACGCTCTGTAACAAAAGTGTTTCACAATGTCAGGGGAAGCATGTCCTTGCTAGGGAAGCTAAAGTGGGCAAGTAGGTATGGAAGCCACCTGAGTAAGTCCAGCTTATCCTTCATCGTATTGGGCCTCACTCTGTGCCCACTCACAGGTGCTCCAAGGCATGGCTGTAGCAGAGAAGGAATGGAAAAGGTCGATACTCTCAGAGATGGCTCCAGTCAACATGAATAATATTAAAAACAATGCTGTATTGTCCCATCGGTGTAGACTAAGACATTATGCGTTTCACAGCCAATGGAACTAAATCACAGTTGTTGTAACCTGTAGTAACCATCAGTGTTGTCCAACATGTACTACTATATGCTTTGTTCCTTACATACTCCAGTGCAACAACATACCCGCTGGTTCAATTTTGCTTTACTGTGCCAACAAATGTGTGTATTAAAGTAGAGGGTTAACCTGACTTGCTCAAGCAGCTCTGTTAGGTGTAGGGCAGGCTTTATTTATTGAATAGACCACCTTGATTAATGAAGTTCCATATGATGGGATACGTCACTTTAGCTCAAAAGGCTTAGATTTCATGGAATGATTCTTGGAATCATAGGAGGTATCGTTCAAAACAGTGAAGATTTGCCTTTTACTGTCCCTTAAATCCAAGATTTATGTCATTTTTCAGATATCCAATCCATCCTTTAGAAAGAATTTAATGGAACATTACGACAATAAACGTATGGGTACTTCATCATTTTGGTCACTTCCTCACTTTGCTATAAAAGTTTGGGACCCCCTTTTTATATATTGCTAGGTACCCTTTCTGACCATCTGCCACCTGCACCCTTACCATCTATTCTGACACTCCGTGGCGGTTTTCTTCTTAACATCAAGGTTGACTTCTTGCAATTCTTCTTGAATTTTGGTACACAAGACATTTGTTTATGGAATTGGGTTAGTTTTGCCTGCATAGAAACAAAACAGACAAGTTGTGGAACTGTTTGTTCAATACACCGATCAGCCATAATATTACAACTACTGACAGGTGAAGTGAATAACACTGATAATCTTGTTATCATGGCACCTGTCAGTGGGGGGGATATATTAGGCAGCAAGTAAACATTTCATCTTCACAGTTGATGTGTTAGAATCAGGAAAAATGGGCAAGCGTTAAAATCTGAGCGACTTTGACAAGGGCCTAATTGTAACGACTGGGTCAGAGCATCTCCAAAACTGCAGCTGTTGTGGGGTCTTCCTGGTCTGCAGTGGTCGGTACCTGTCAAAAGTGGTCCAAAGAAGGAAAAGCGGTGAACCGGCGACAGGGTCATGGGCCGTCAAGGCTTATTAATGCACATGGGGGGCGAAGGCTGTCCGGTGTGGTCAAATCCAACAAATGAGCTACTGTAGCTCAAATTGCTGAAACATTGCTGGTTCTGATGGAAAGGCGTCAGAACACATAGTGCATCGCAGTTTTCTGCGTATGGGGCTGTGTAGCCGCAGACCATCCTGGGTGCCCGTGTTGACCCCTATCCACTGCCGAAAGCACCAACAATGGGCACGTTAGCATAAGAACTGAACCATGGAGCAATGGAAGTAGGTGTCCTGGTCTGATAAATCACATTTTCTTTTACATCACATGGATGGCGGGGTGCGTATGGATCGCTTTCCTGGCAAACACATGGCACCAGGATGCAACTTACAGGATTTAAAGGACCTGCTGCTAACATCTTGGTTTGAAAAGAGACTTCCGTCTAGGGGCGCTTCTGACCACCGTGAAAAACTCAGAGAAAAACAAAAAATAACATATACAAAATAGTGTAATATGGTCAATAACCCAATACAGGAAATTAAAACATCCAATGGTTATACTCACAATATGTATGAGTATTTCAAGCCTCCAAAAATGAGCTCTTTGATATATAACCCGATTTATCCAAAGTGACAAATATAGAAGAGAAGAAAAACATCTACCATAGGATGATATCTTTCAACACTTGTAAATGCTCGATAATCGGTTACACTCACATTTAAATGGATGTATCAGGCACTTCTGGTTTGTTTTCTGAAGTTTCCAATGAATCCTGGGTATCCTGGGTTGACCTTTGCCTCCTGGATGGAGTATCCAGGTGTAGGCTAACATCAGATACCACAGCACACCTTCAGAGGTCTAGTGGAGTCCATGCCTCAATGAGTCAGGGCTGTTTTGGTGGCAAAAGGGGGACCTACACAATATTAGGCAAGTGGTCATAATGTTATGGCTGATCAGTGTATGTACCATTACTCTCTAATCTCTTTATCCTAACATCTCTTTCTTCCCATTCATCCTTTGATTTCTTTCATTCTATTGTCAGTCTCAATAAGAAACCTAGATGAATCCCTGTTAACCTCACATTTTAATGCAGTAGGAACAATAAGTCTTGGTTATACAGTGCAATATTTCAATTGATTATATATATTACAGATTTAATTTGTAAATCCTTTTAAATTTCTACTGGGAACCTGGGACTTCCCTAATGCACTGAAGCCTGAAAATATTTCATAAAAGACCAGCTCACAATTACTAGTCAATTAGAACAAAATAATTGAAACTGGGAGAACAAAGCAAGAGGAGGCTAATTACTCGAACTAAACCACTTAGAGATTGGAAAAATTATATGTCTACACTTTCCAGAATCATGTTAAAATTTATATCCATGTTTCTATTTTTCTTATTTCTTTTAAGTAGTTTGAACTGGTATTCAATAAAACCAAATATGATGTGTTGACTTAACACTGTGAACAAAAACCAAACTCGCAATGTCCTTAAAACAACATAACCTGAGTCTTACAGGATAAATTGGAATTATTTTTGTAAATAACTTCTTTTGCAGCAGCTAATCATATTTTTTTCATAAATACACAGGTTATTAAAGACTATTTAAAAAACAAAATGGACATTTTGAGAAGCATTTGTTCGCTTATTGCACAACAACACAATCTTCATTCCACAATGCTCTAAAATCAGTTTTTGCTATATAAATATGTTAGTAATAATAATCTATAGGTTGCTTGTTCATGGATTTCTATTCTTATGCAGCATTGACTCACACACATGTGACCATTTCACAAGTGCATTTGTAGCATTTCCTATACAGAAAGCCTTGACCAATAACTTTATTCCCTCATTCACACACACATGCAGTGGTTATGGAAGGGAATGATGGTATGGGAGAAGGGGGACAATGCAGAGGCATAATAGATTGGGATGTGACTGGGACCCAAATAAGGTTACCACCTTTTGCTGAGAGGTTGTGTCTGAGCGTGTGGCCGTGCAGGTAATTTTGGTAGTGAATGCTAATAAAAGTGAGACACGAAAGAAAATGGAAGAGTAAGGAGAAATAGAAAAAAAACAGGAGAGGGAATAGAGAAAGGGGAGAAGTGAGAAAAGAGCAAAAGAGAAGAGGTGCGAGAAAGACGAAAAAGAAAATAAAAAGAGAGAGAAAAGGACAAAATAGAGAAAAGCAGGATAACGAAAGTAGATAATGGAGAAGTTAGAAAAGATAACAAAGAAATGAAGGAATAACAAGTGTACATAAAAAGGAGAGGGATAGCGTAAAAATGAAAGGAGAGGAAAGTAAAACAAGAAAGAAGAGACCATTTAACTTTTTGGAAGGGATATTTGGACCTCTTGGTAGCTGCATCTTAGCTCTGCTAACTATTTTCCTTTTTCCAAAGGCTGCCTAGTGCCCCCCCTTGCGGAATGTGGACTAACATGGCCCCCAGTCAGCATTTCCCTGGACATCAAGAGGTGAATCTAGGACCCATGGCTCACCTCTTTGCTCCAGGACTGTCCAGACGAAGCATGGGCGGCTGACAACCTTAGACCCATAGCTAGTGATAATTAGAAATATGATTCTTACAGAGCTGCAGAATATGACGGCGCTATATTGATATAAATCAGGAAAAAAAAATAACTACCAAATAACCTAACCTTTAGCATGCATATAATACATAATTACACACGTGAGTGTGTATAATACCCCAGGCATTACAATGTTTTCAGGACTGAATTCTTATCTCTTCTTTTAACACTCTCCAACCATTTGAGCCTAATGATTAACTACCCTCTCTCTAATGGCAATGAGCGTACAACTGGAGAGCTTTGTCTGATAACCGAGTACCCCAGCCACTTAATAAATCCGGGCCTTTATTATGTAGTGTTCCTGCCCTTGTTTTATCTCTGTGAAAATCACCAAGTCTTAAAAAATGAAAATCCATCTTATTTCCAGCATTCCAGAATTATTAATGTGACTAATACTTCTTTTATAAATGAGTTTCATTCAAAAAATACCCTCTTCTTGAAATTACTGGAACATGGAAGATGAGGCATTCTAATTGACCACTATTAATACATAACAAAGTGAAGGATCAGTCTCACAAAACATATGGTTTCCACTAAGTCAATAATCAAGACCGACTGAAGGTAATCTTGATCTGGATTCTCCAAACATAAGGCATTATCCATGTGATCTAATTAAACCTGTTTACAAGATATCGGTGATAAACCCATTATTATTTTATGAACAGACCTTTTCAAACATGGAATAGAAAATTAGAAAGCCTAAGGGTATCTATAAACCATAAGCCAAAACAGAAGACATATAAAAAGTCACAGAAGCCCACATATGAAAAGCTTATGATCTTAAGTGTATTTAGGAGTATTTAGTAGCTAAAGAAGAAAAAAAAAGCATAAAAATGGTAATACTAAATGATCCACTATTAAGATAGTAGTATGTATGTCTGTATGTATATATAAATACATATATACATATACCGGTATATAGAAAATGAGTATTGCCATTTGTGGTTATGCCTTTATTACAATAATATTTTTGGTTTTGAAACAAGAGTTCGAACAACTTCCTTCTACCAAGTCCAAAGTGTGTTTGTGTATAGTGTAAATACCAAAGTATTGTTAAGTGTGGCACTTTGTTTGGGACAAACCAGAAGCCAACAAAAGCCCCCTTCCCTGCTTCCTCCTATAATCCAAACTTTTATAATACCTCATTGTTTTTTAAACACGGGAGGGGAAGAGGTGGAGGGGGCAATAACCTCTGTAGCTGCTCTGATTTGAAGGGTTAGGCAATGCTCTACATGTTTTGTGTGCTTTACTTGCAGTTCCACATATAGCCACCAGGGTACCAAAAATTAGGTAGTTTTTCCAGTGTCACTGGATGCTTTATGCACATGTTTTATTATTATTATTATTATTATTATTATCTTTTATTTATATAGTGCCAACAATTCACGCAGCGCTTAATACAATACATATATTGAAGGGGTCTGACAAGACGAGAATTGACAGACTGAGACAAACCGATACATTAGGTGGAGAGAGCCCGGCTCGCAAGCTTACAATCTTGAGGTTTTGATGGCTTTTCATGCAATGTCCTTTGGTGCATATGGGTGGACAGTACATTATAGAGACCACTGAGTGTTTTGGGCCACTATAATATTGGTACATTTCACCAGGCTTACCCCATGGACTAAATATCGGGAACATACCATAATCATAATAATTTTGAACATGCACAGCCGGGTCTACCCGGTGTATTGCCTAAGTGTCTAATATATTTGACAGGGTTTTTTTTTATGTTTCTTTTGGTTTATATCTAGGGAACATTCTCAATGTGAATAAGACCCTAGGTAATATTCGCATATAAGATATATTATGATTCAATAAATTTTTTTTAAATGAAGGACATTATTTATCCCTTTTTCCCATGGAAAAAAATATTGAATTAAATTATTTATTACTAAATACTACACGTTTGGCATTTATTTATAGCGAAATGAATGCACATTTTAATATTAAATCTGTATACTTACACCATATATTTTTTTCACATAGCTGTGTTTTCTGTCTGGAACACAGATATGAAAAATGTTCTATTTAGCTTTATGCCTATCCTATGCATGTGTAAATTCCATCACTGTATTAGACTCTACCACTTCTGCTGGAAGGCTGTTCCAATTATCTACCACCCTCTCAGTGAAAGCACTGGGTATGTATTTGGCACCTTCCCCTGGCCATGGGGTTTTTAAGCGTTTATGTACATATATCCAAAAGATATATTTAATTCCTAGTAATGTTAGATTTGGGTTTTAGCCATGGAGGATTCCGCTAAGCTGATTTCTTGCCTATAACGTTTATAACAAAGCTTATCTAGAAAGGAAAATGTTTTCCAGACATGTAAGCATAGTGTGCCTTTAGTGAAAGCAGCCACTTACATTATTAGATAAAAGGATTACTTTCCCGCTGATAATTTCTGATACAGCTCAGGGTTCTAGCTGAAATACAAGTATTACGCTGCCTTAGGGTTAATATCCAGCTGTTCTTTTGCCAAACCCGATTTAGAGACTCTGAATAATAATCACTTATTGTTAATAAAATATCCCATATGTATCACGTCGTCTAACAATTGTTTTTTGAATGCATGATTCGATAATTTCATACTAGCAAGACTTGAGAATAAAGATTTTACAATTTTTGATGTATTCATTGTCAACGGAATTACCCATAATTCTTCATTTGTATAACAGAATATCTTCCTTAAATGTTTAGGTTCTGGAACACTGATATATAATATGACTTTATATAGTTGTAATCAGCAAGAAGTCTTGAAAGGCCCTCATTCTGTTATAAAACATGTTATTATCAGAGGTCAAGAAGCAGCCAAAAGGGTCTCAGAGAGGAGATGCTGTTGGTTTTATGGATTATTTCTTTTCATTTTTTTTCATAACTGTTTATAAGGTAGTTTAAACCAAAACCTGCAGACGCCTGCATGGACTTTGGGGTACCCAACAGATAAGGACCATTCGGCCTATTTTTCCTGATGTAAATAACCAGACCTTAAGCAGTCCTTGGTCTCATCTTAGATTCAGAATAGCGTTATACATACCGAATTTGCTCCATTGTAAGACCCTGATTATGAGACGACCCCCCCAAAATTTGAATATTAATTTAGGAAAAAAAGAAAAAGCCTGAATATAAGACTACCTTATAAGAAAAACGTTTTACTAGTAAATATTAATTCATATGTAAACTATGTTTTCATATTTAATAAAAACTATGATTGAGAAAAATTATTTTTTTGTTTGTATTTTCTTTTATTTGCCAACCTGCCCCCAGTTATGCACATCTGCCCTCCATAAATGCCTTATACCCCCTATATGCCACTCTGCCTTCCAGATATGTCTTATACTCACTATCAACCACTCTGCCTCCCAGATATGCCTTATACCCCCTATATGCCACTCTGTCTGGCCTCTCTGGCAGCCAGTGGAGGTCTGTGCGATCCGCGCAGACAACCTCCGCTGCTGCCGGCACTTTCGCCGGGGCTTCCATGACTGAGCATTGGAAGGTGATGTGATGCCTGTGCTTACCGGTCATAGAAGCCCCAGAGGAAGTGCAGCGGCGGAGACTGTCTGCACGCATTGCACAGACCTACCTCGGCTGCTAGAGAGGAGGATCCAGGTCTCCTGCAGCGCTGCAGGGGATCTGGATCTTAGTCTTGTAGTCAGACCTCTATTTGAGATCTGAATAGAAGACGACCTCAAATATAAGACAATGGTTATTTTTCAGAGCATTTGCTCTGAAAAAAAAACCTTGTCTTATAATCGAGCAAATACGGTATCCCATGCATCTTTAAATTCCTTCACTGCAGTAACCTCTACAACTTTGGCTGTTTCACTTGTCTACCACTTTCTCTGTATAGAGAAATTTCCTTACGTTATATCTAAACATCTGATCCTTTTGTTTTAGACTAGTTTTAGTTCTCCTGGGAACAGGAGAGTTTCCAGGTATGGTTATGTCCCTTTTATGTATTTAAATGTTTCTATTAAATCTCATCTCTTATTCAAGCTGTACATGTTGAGATCCTTTAGTTTTTCCTGAAAAGTTTTATCCTGCAAACTATTCACCCTTTTAGTAGCCCTCCTCTAAACGGTCTCCAATACTACTGGACATGGTCTCCAGACATGTACAGAATGGTCTAAGTGAAATTTTCTGTAAACCATTTTTTCTGCTACTAATGTCTTAAGGTATATAATCCAACATACTGCTTGCTTTTTCCGATGTTTTATTGCATTGCCTGCTTACCTTTAAATCCTCAAAAATAATAACTCCAAAGTGTTTCTACCTTTTTAGGTCCCAAGTTCATTATTTTACATTTATCAACATTAAACTGCAGCCGCTTCACTGCCTTCTTACTTCTCTGCCTTTTGAATGGCCCCTCACATACTTTACTTGCACACTTTTTAGTTTGCCTTGTCCATGTGTGAAATGATCTTTCGCCATGTATTTCTGGTTCACTGAAAAATATCACAGCAAAACCGGGTCCCTAAAATCACAGTTTTTGACGGAAGGAGTGGGTTATGCCCACCTTGAAGACTTCAGTGGGTCCCTTTGTTGGTTCACCCTATGAGATATGGTACTCCCTTGGTTTTGGATAGGGAGGGAGGGAAGGGGCTGCATATCCCACCATGGGCAGTGCTTGGCTTTGCTCCCACTCAAACATGGTACAAGCTGCCACGCTACTATGTCTTGGTCATATAACATTGTGTTATGGGACCCCACTGAGCTCTTGTCTCCCAGGGTGGGCTGGTTAAGTGTCAGGAGTCACACTGGGGTAGCTCTTGTTCAAGACGTTGCCACCTCTACCCTGCCACACTGGGAGACTTCTTCAAGCAGTCGATACCTGTTTGGCCATCCAGGTTGGACTCCAGGGGATACAACCAGTCACCATACACTATTCATTAAGAACATTTTAAGGAGCTATGTTGTTATAACTATCTTGTGTATTGTGAGCTGGGGTGTAAGCTACTATACTTGTGGATACTTGTCGGCATGCACAATACATTCAACATATTACATTAACACCCACCTATTATTTCATATATGTTATGAGTCCTGAATTTACAATGATAGTCCTAACAGAAAATATTACATATAATTCATATTATACAGGGAATATGTCCCACCTGACAGATGAACATATATTTTTTTTATTTTGGAAGCTTAGCATAAACACTGCCAAAATATGCTATTTTGCATGCAAAAACACCTTTTCGTATGTAAGCTTTTATATTTTAAGAAAAATATAACACATCTACTAATGTAACAAATGTTTTAAAATTAATATCAGCCCAAATCTGTAAAAATATAATCACATTATTATTATTATTATTATATTCATTTTTTATTACTGTTAGATTCTGTAGGGTTATTACAATAGAAGAAATATAAAGTTAACAATAACATGAGCACATATAAGACATAATGGTACAAAAGGAGAAGAGGGCCCTAAAGTATACTAAATCAATCATATTATACACAAGAAGCAAAATCTTGCAAAGTCAAATACTGAAACATCCCAATACTCCCAATTTTTAAACACCCATGAAGAGGGATACGTATTACACACTTCTACAAAAACAGCTGGACATATTTTTTCTTCAAACTCCTGTATAAATTACGCCTAAGATACACTATATATAATATTTTACAGTATAGCGTTCAACCTGTCCATGAAGACCTTAATCGTGTTGGCCAGGATGAAGACGTTGGTCAAGATAAAAATCAGTGTATAGATGTTATATTTTGACAGAAACCGAGTCGAAATGAAATCAATGTATAGCGTAAGTATATTTTGTTTAGCTGGTCGCAAAACACAAAGCAGGTCCTTGACGGATTAACCTGCCGCCTTTTAACCGATGCGCAGACAGGTAATTTTTTTCCCTCAGCTCTGACGCTTTGTCTGTTTTTAGGAAAACAAGCCAAAACTCCTGTATGTAAATTTTGCTCGCCAAAGCTTCAGGGCATAACCCAGACAGAAGGAGCCATCTCTCTTCTATTTTTTTACACTGAGTCAACAGACAAAAGGATTGTGCAAATGAGCCTTTAAATCCGTAACTAGTCGCCACACAATGGGCGAAAGAATGCAGCGGCGGACAAAGGGCAATATTCACAGTTTATCTCAGGGTGATGGATTTGAATCGACGCATGAACGTGAGTTTGTTATGGGATGCAGTAGGCCGCAAACCCCCACAGAGGGCCCAGTGGCCGTACTCCATAATGCAAACAGTCAGCCTAAGTCCTTAACAATTAGGGTAATTCGAACTGGCCATTGTATGAACTTAAACTTGTTCTCGTGATTGATATGAGAAATGAAAAGTATTATGCATTCTAAAAAAAAAAAAAGAAACATGTTTTCCGCTTTTACCATTGAAGATGTTGCACTCCTTTTATTAGTCGAAGTTGGTAAACTGTATGAGCTGCAATATATATATATAGGAGAAAACCTAAATTATTGAAAATATTTAATTATATAATTTATTATTATTGTTAATTATTATTAATATTATATTATTAATAAAATATTAATATTATTATTTTATAATTTACAATATAATTTATAATATAAATAGTACATGGCCATGGCTGGGCTTACATTCGCGGCTTCTGCGTTTTTCTCTGGTCTTGACAAATTGAGGTTAAATGATTATCTTTCCACATAAAAGAAGTGTATTTACCTGGTTGTTTTTTGGTGGGTTATGGAAGAAGTTTTACGAAATAGTTCTAGCTACACTAAGATTCCACAATGTACATGATTATCAATTTCAACAAAACTGGGATTTCTAAGATCCCAATAGCCAAAGTTCTATAATAATTAATCTATAATAATTAATGGTGTCCATAGCAAGTGTGGGTAGCAAAAACAAGTTAGTGTTGAATGCTGCTTCTGGTCCAAAGGAAGTATTTCATACCGAAATAGTGATAACTGTGTGTACTGGACATAAACAATAAACTACATGAAAGATTGTCACACTAATTATTGTTGCGGACCTCACCAGCAGGAGATGGAGACAAGAAATCCCCAGTGCCTTGGAAGTAAGCTGCATTAGACCTCTTTGTGCATTCTGATATAATGCAAACGGGCCACACTGCTTGTCAGTGTATTGAGATACGTGTGATATTTTCACAATAAAAGCACACTTCTTAATTCCAAATACGTCTTGTTAATACATATATATATATATATATATATATATATATATATATATATATATATGTATATGTGTGTGCGTGTTTTACTACTTGAATGGATCATAGAAAAGTGTAATAAAGTATATTATGATTCCCCTATATTAGACTGCATGCAACTGATTTAAGATGTACATACCACATCACAGCAGTCACCTACAGAAATGGTTTCTTATGAAATCATATATTTTCATCCCAATGTTTGACGCATAAATGTATTTTATTTTAAATCACGTTTATATTTGCTTATGTATTTTACATCCATTTAAGACCGGTATAAACAAACATTAAACAAACGTTAGCAAACATATAAAGTACTTGGACTTCTTGCTGTACCAACTGGGCCTGTAATGAGCTTCTGATGTGGTAGCAACCATATTAAATGTGCAGCGGTTTAGACTTGGAAACAGAGAAGTCCATCCTGTGTTTCTTAGGTATGCACACTAAATGTGTTTTGTTTATTTACTGATAGTTTTTGGATCGCAAGTATGATTTTCCCATGCAATCATTTTCTGATTTTCAGATTTTAGAGGGATAATTTAATTTTTATTATGTGTTGTCAGACCTCACACTTTTCTTTGTCCTGGGTTTTGTCTTACATATTGAATTGTATCTATTGAATGCATGCTTCAAGCCATTTATTTCAAAACACATTGAAATCATGGATTCTATTGAAATCATAAAGGTGGATTGGAGGGAACCATTACTATTGCTCTTGGGGCCATATTTATAATTTTTTTAAAAAAAAAAAAAGCAAACCTGAGACAGTTTTTCCTGTAAATTCTTAATGTGAAGCCAAGAACAATGAGCTTGTTTCTATGGTGAATGCTTTAAATCCAACACTTTGGCCCTTTGAGTCTTGCATTGTGCAGAGTGCGTGGTGTTGATGATGAAAGCTTCATAGGTCCATCTCTTATACAAGAACAGTTATTATTCTTCTTCCAGGTCTTTTAATACTAATGCAGACAAGAGGTTGTACATAAAACATCTCTTAAAACATGATAGTAAGAAAGAAAAGGTGGTAACGGTGTCCCATAATGTCAATAAACGTTGTTTCGAAGGATGGAAACACAGGACTAACATTTTACAAACAAAGCACTTACTGCAATGGTTAAGTACTTTGCTAGTGAAATGCATCAGTTGGGCGCTGGTGTGGTCCTGTGTTTTTTGTGGTAGGAACAATATAGTGTATTGATGCTATGGAAGAGAGGTGCCTTCTTTTTATTCCTATTGTGAGCTTCTTCTCGGTTGGAATCTCCTTCAGGGCAAAGCCCCTCTTCAGGGCTCTTACTGCAAACATTGCTACAAGTGTATATGCGGTTCAACTAAGTTCAAATGGTTTATCAAACATCTCTGGTTAAAGTGACCTTTAGAATATGTTTTTTGTTTTACTTAACAGAAATGCCAAGTTTTTTTGTCACATATACGCTACTGTATAATAGTTTCTGGTCACTTAGTAATGGCATTGGAAAAACTAATTTTAGCTATTAAAATAATATCAAATGGGTCAAAAATAAAACGTTATTGCTGTAAATGACTATTGTAGTTGGAAATAGCTTATTTTTAATGGAATATCTTCATAGGCGTACGGAGGCCTTTTATCACTCTGTGTTCTCCTGGCACAGTGTGTTGGCTAATCCAAGTTTATGTGTAAAAGGCTAATAGATCATTAGACAACCCTTTTGTAATTATGTTAACACAGCTAGAAATATCCTTGTTTTATATTAAAACGGCTAAGTGACCCCAAACCTTAAACCGGTAGTGCGTGTGTGTGCGTGTACGGATAGGGATGGTATAGTGGTTTACAAAGAACACACAATCATCTCCTTAAAATGCCACCATGATGGTCACAGAGGAACATGGACTTCAAGAAACCACTCTTCAAAGCAACATGATTTATTCAAAATATACTGCATTCAGGTTGGGTGGATTTCTTCTTTGTCTCCGGTCATCAGAGGCAAGTGACATCTTGAACGCCTCAAGAAGATTAAATAGGAAAGCTCAGTCGGAAGCTTAAAAAAAAAAAAAAGGAAAACAAAAAAATGGTGGAGACAAATAAATGAATGGGGGCTCACTTAGCAATAATAGAACTGTTCCTTTCTTTCTGTGAAAGAGCTTTCAAGGAGAGCCCTGGAATAAGAAGGCACAGATAAAGGGGACAATGACTGGAAGAAAGGGAAAACTGCGAGTGGAAACAGAGGGTGTGGGTTGTACTGAATGCAGGATTAGTGCAGCTTCACAGCAAAGAAAAGGAGAATCCTAGTCAAGATGAAAATGAGGAATTACTTTTTTGCAAGACTTCAGTTCACCGAACACCAACAATACGTGATGGGAGGTACTTGACATAACATTCTTCCAGGACATGTTTGCTCTCCATGTGGGACCTTAGAAAAACAACAAATACATCAAAAGAAAACAAAACTCTTTCTAGTCTTTGTTAACAGCCTTCTTTAAGTATGGCAAGGTAGGACTGTAATTGTTTGTATAGCAGGAATGCCTGGAATCTCACTGAGCGTTATCAGCTACAGGAATCTCTAGAAGAACAGCAGATAGCCTTTAGACCATACCTAAATCAATACGATGACAAACGGACCATGGTCTTCAAATATTGACTGTCCCTGTCTTCTTTTGCTTCTGTTGACCCAATGAGTAAATTCCATGTATAGAATGTGTGATGCTGAGTAGAAATATGGCAGTAATGTCTAGCTGTTTTGGACTACAGATCCCATAATGCTATGCCAGATCTAGCTAACTTCTGGCTGGCCTTATTATTTATCGTTTTATATAATGCCATCATATTCCACAGCTCTGTACAACGGGTCATAACAAGTAGTATATAACATAACAGTTTGACTTACAGAAACAACAGGTGGGTACGGGCCCTTCTCAAATGTGCTTACAAACTATAGCTATCGCTGACTATAACATCTAAAACCTTGTTGGATCCTCGGTTTTGTTCTATGCTCTGAATAGCCTTAAGCCTATCCCATGCATGTGTAAGTTCTCTCGCTGTATTAACTTGTACAACTCCTACTGGGAGGCTGTATCTACCAACAGTGAAGTAGAACTTCTTTATGTCACATCTAAGCTACTGACCTTCTAGATCTAGCCGATGACCTCATGTGTTAACATTTCTCCTCTTTTTTGGCTACCCAGAATCCCTTGTGGTTGTGGCAGCACCATGAGATTTCTGAGGGAAAAAACAAGCCTTCTGGTTTGTCTGGTGTCTGTAGATGAATGTTTAATAATACTTCTACTACCCCCTTAATTTTAAGTGGAAGGGTTTTCCGTCACCTTTACCCACCATAACTTTTGTTATTGGTATTTCGTTTGGCTCATGCAATAGAAGTATCTTTCTACCAGTGCTTTAATATTTATGTTTGTTTTCATGAGTATTTCAGATGTTTTATGAAATATATTTATATATTTTTTTTGAGGCTACAAGTACCATTCAACACAGTTTACTGTAACGTATCAAATGCTACTTAAACACTATTACAGTGTTCTGTTAAGAAACACTTAAACGTTACTTTTAAATGGATGTTAAAAGCGAAAGATAAATAGTACAATTGCAAGTAGTAATGTTACCTTTGTTGATGGTACTTCAATTTGAATGCTATATGAAGGCAATAAAATGAAATAAAATTAAACGTTTTGTGTTTTTTTTTTTAACTAAATGCTTTTATGTGTGTATTAGTTGTTGCAAGAATAAACTAATTTGATATATAATAGGCCCGTAGGAACATGTTTTTTAAATTAATTTGCTTTTTGCAGCAAATAGAGATGATGTATAGATATTCAGACTGTATTTAGTACTAATCCAAAGGCTCTAGATGTACTTTTTTTATATAGTATGTTTCAAACCACAAGCACAATTTAAAAAAAGGCTCAAATAAGGAAAAAGGTAGACATAAGCCAAGATCAAACTGCTGTCAAATCTTAGATGTTGTATGAGCAGGGCTCTGATATGATGTCATGCCTCGAACCCATGATGCAACATTATGCTACCACCTCCCATATGAGTTCCAATAGGATGGAACAGAACGTCTGAAACTGTGCACATGAACTATGCGGTCACTTGTCTCATGTGTATGGTGGCTACAGGTTTTTCAGAGGTCCTCAATGAAAATATTTATGGGAGATCATTTTTAACTGATGCAATGGATTTTATAGATCATACGCATGCGTTTTATTTTTTCACACACACACACACCAGTTTTTATATGTATATGTCCAATCTATGCCATGGTGGACATTCACTGAGGGCCTTAGGAAGCTCTGTTCCCTAGAGGGTTAAACCACATTTGTTTTTGTATTCTATATAAAATAAAAAAAATAAAAAAGCATAACAAGGGGCAAAAGTTTTGTAGAATGAACAGCACCCTCTCCTCTGTAAAGAAAGAAAAAATGCTTGATAACAAACAATAAATGCAAGTTTCACATTAATATACTTAATTATACTGAAATACTTGAGCATCTGCAGTCAAACATGTATTTTATTTTTATATGAAACAGTAAGTAGTAATGTGAGTAAGTGAAGGAAAAAGCATTAATGTCCCTTTAACAGATCTCTGTCCTCAGTACAGTACAACAATTTTATTTGCTTTGTTATCTGTATTTTCTTTTATTTTTTTTTATTACTCTTTATTATATACGGCTGTGAGATCACCAGGCCTGTTAGTATTGGAGTACTCTTCGCCGTGTATAAGCACTTTTATTATAATTGTATTGTTAAACATAATTAATCACATTAAATGTTCTTCTTCTTCTTATTCTTCATTCCAGGAAAGGCCATACATGTGGGATATTACTATTTCCAGTACATATATTTAATAATTCATACGGCTAATGAGTGGATATACCTAATAGTATTTCAGTATATCATTCAGAATCAATTTCGTCTGCTAAACCAATATGCCGGGTTCATTATCTCTGGCTAAGGCTTATCTTACATGTTGTTATTTTCTAAAAGTATTATAATGTATAACTTTAGAATAATTGGAATAAAAATAGTATACTGTATTATGTGGATGTCAGGTATTTACCCAATACAGGGGGATCACATACAAGTAATCGTATCCACATCCTCACATAACCTGGGGAGGTGACATACCATCCTATAGCCCCTGGCATTTTTGGTGTCCAAATCTGGACACCTGTCTTGGGCAATGTGGCATTGGGAAAGGTCAGCAAAAAAGTAGGCAGCACCAGAGGGGATGCCAACCACCCACTTTTTTGGAATAGCCACCTTGTGGCGCCCAGATGTAGAGAATTGACAAATGGTGGGAGCAAAACTTTTACAGAACCCAGGGCCAGTCCAGGGAGATCAGAGGATCATCCCAACCTGCCAATGATCTTTATTGTGCTGGACAGTAGGACAATGCGACAGCCACCCAAGACAACAAGACAGAGCCTGAAACTCAGGAGTGTGAAATGACTCTTATCTGCTAATAATTCTATGATTAAATAAAAGTGAGTGAGCCGGCTGCCAACACTAACCCGATCCTAGACTGGGCTCATTGAGCAGTTTTTGAGCAGACTGGGCTCATCTGAGGACCAAAATACCCAGCAAGATGGAGTTCCACTAAAAAGCTGGGCCTAGCCAGAGATTACATTTGACACTATTATTATTATTTATTTATATCGTACCAACAATTGACAAACCAGGACAAACAGATATACACGCTTACTTTTTCAAGCCAAATCACGCAGCTATAGTGTATGAAGTTGGTACAAGATGGTTGCATATTTTGTAAAAAGTCATTATCTACATAAGAGGAGCTTAGATCAGCAGAAGTGCCCCATTGACAAATGAGTACAGATCAAATATTATACAACGTTTCAAATAAATATTTACAAAGTAGTTAGCTTCAGCAGCTCCATAAATAAAATGAGCGCATTGCTTGTGGCCCCAAAAATCTATTAGACCACTGAGAAGAAGACAAAAGGGGACTTGCACTTGTCACTCATGGCTGGTAGAAGGGGGTCTTCACATATGTGTTAAAGCAAATAATATGATACAGTTCTTTTCAATGGCTCTTTAACCATAGGTAGGTCTCTCGAAATGATTATACAATAGCTGGAAAATGTCTATGCCGTAGGATTCTAAAAGCCTCCGTTGTTAAGTGTTCCTGCAGATCCAGCACAAGTGTTATAGAATGAACAGAGACTCATTTAGGAAATATTTCAAACCCACGTTTTATGTTTGTATAGTATAAAATACATGTTTTATATTGCTTAGAAAACTTCAGATATAAGAGAAAACATTCTTAGCTGCAACAAAAGCACACTTGTTACATTTTTTGGTCACTAAGTGTCTGACTTAGCCTTTTTTCATCACATCAATCCATCTTTCCAAGATAAAATGTAAAAAAAAAAATAAAAATCACGTGGGAATTGTATGCCAACATCAATTAATAAAATGTCCATTTGTAATATTTCTCCAGTTTATTTAGTAATCTTACACACCGTCCAATACTAAATTCCACAAGCGAGGAGGTGAACTGACTTACTTTTTTTTATTCGATATGGCAAAATGCTTTGCGTGCATAAACCGCAACCTTTGCATAATTAATAAGCCCCAGAGTGTCTGAAGCCTGACCTACTTGAAAGAAGGACTCAGTCTTTTTAATAGGCTGGAAAAATAGTCGGGGTCAACTCACCTGCTTTTCAAGTTATAGTGCAAGCACTGCAAATACCACAATAGGTCAAAAACCACTGGGAAAAAAAGTACAGCCGGCGTCTTTCCCGTTATAAAACGCTGCTAAGCGACGCTTATATCTGGCTGTTGGCTCTTGGCATATCTACTAGAACCTCTACCTTGTGACAGCTAACAACCGAGCCCTCTGGATTTCGTAGGGGAAAAAAATCCACTTAGAGACTCATAAAGCCCCCTTTAAAAGTATTAGATAGTTTAATTCTGTTTATACCCTTCCATATCATATTAGAACAACTTTAATTAATTCTCTAAAAAAAAAGGAATTAAGATTTTTGTTTCTGAGGAATGCTAATCTGCCCAAAAGCTGTAGGGTTTGTTTTTTGCCTGTCATTCTTAAAGGAGGTAAGGATGGATTATAATTGTGCTGTGGGTCCTGAGCTGAGAACCCCCTGTAGGTAGAACAAGCCTTTCAATCTTCTGATCAACGGAGCTGAAACAAAAATTCAGGAGGGTTGTGTTCCCACGTTCTTTGACAGTTTCCTGCTGCAGATAGCGTCCTTTTAAAGCCCCCGTACGCTCTCATTATCTTGGTAAAATAATGAATAATTTGCCTCCTCCACTCTTTCGAATGGATGGTTGGATATTATTGGGTAAAACGCTAGCGGGACTTTCCTCCACCCGCAATCAAGTTCAAACTAATAAAATCATTTGCTTCAGCTTTCTTGGGAAGCAATTATTTTTTTTTTTCTTCTTCTTCTTCAATAAAAAGGGCCTTCGTAGTTAAAGGAAGATACGGCCATTACGGTTAATTCTTATAATTCATTAAAATTAATTGCTAAAGATCTGTAAAAATAATGTAAATAACCTATAAAACTGGTGTAGTCTTAAACGATTTTAAAATATTTTTTTTGCGGGGGAAATTATTTCCTTGTACAGAAAAATAGTCTATGTAAAATATATAAACTCTACTCAAATTAATTTTTTTCTGCCCAACAAAAATATTTCAGTATAATTATAATAAACTAACGTACCTATTAAATATCTGAAAATATATGTACAAAATATTCAAAATATTAGACCATGTTTGCCTGTGTTATTTATTATTTATTGAAATATTAATTTTTTTAAACATATAATAATGATATATATAATTTCTTAATAATAATAATATTATGACAAAGTTTCACATTGTGTCCTGGAATGGAAAGCTATCATTTATATTTGCTTTTGTCGCAAACCAAATTTTGTTTGCTATTTATCTAGAATGAGAACCAAATTAGATTTGTATTACTCTACGGAGATGCAAGCATTCTAGACGTAAGCCTAATGAAGCAATAATGACTTGTGCCTCAGATGCCCTGTACAAAGACCGGTCATTAAAAAGTGAGGCAGAGAACAATTGACTTTTACATGTTAATTACTAGTTAACTATATGCAAAGTCCAACATAATTAATTTGTAGAGGGTAAGATGCTAATTAAACCTCATATCGTGGTGCATTTCAAACAATCAATTAAATATGGTAATCCGCTGTCATCCGATGATACTCATTTACTTAGATCCATGATTTATTAATATAATTACTAATACAGTCCGGGATTTACAGATACTACATAGAATCCATCTATTGTATAGATTTTATGGATATTATGAATGGTAAGGGATTCTTGGTTAACATTCGAAAAATGGTCTTATCAACATTGCAACCAATGGAATGGCCCAATCAGCAGGACACCAGCATCAGCATTCCATTGCTCCTAGTGGTCTAGTGGATGGAGGAGGTCTATGTGACTCCACCAGCTCCAAATCAGTCTCTTGCTGTGAGCAGTCTGGGGAAGTTGTATTGTATCCTGGTTCCCAGCTCTAATGAGTCTGTGTGCAATGTGACGGCTCTGGAGGCTCTAACCAGCTTTCTTCTCCATGGATGACACCACCAGTGGTGGCCTCTGCCAAACACAGCCCTAGGTAACTGACAAGTTTGTCTTTATGATGGCAATGGCCCTATTCTCCATCCATTTAGGCTATACATTTTAGCATGTTAAACCAAATTTTTACTCTCCTGATCTATATAGTTTCCATCTACACCCGAGCACAAATGGGTTTCAAATCTAACCATGTTCAATGCCAACGTCATGTCTCAATATATATATATATCGGAAAAGTTGCTCTCTAGGTGTAAAAGAAGCCTTAATCTTATGATAACTGCTTTCCCTCATTAGGACCAGAATATTCCTAGGCACACTAAGGGCTTACCTCCCAAGTAGTTTTTACACCAATATCAGGGTGTATAAGAAGAACCTCAGGATCAAGCAATATGATGCTAAATATTTCATATCCTACTCTGATTGGATGGTATGTGAGCATTTCTATTAGTGCTTTTCTCCCTGGCAAATCACAGTTTAAATCTGTGCTTGAATACAGGTGATGCAGAAGCTGTTTGTGATGGATTAATAAGGCTAAACGTTTTCTGATTCTACTTTTTATATTTTAAGTGCACCATGTACTCTTTAACCACCAGTCATCGATACATCTAATGTTCCCAATGACCGTCTGTATGAAAGTAAAATAAAGTTGTTTTTTTTTTATTTGTTTTGTCTTGTTTTCATACTGGGGATAGAGAGTAAATTATTAAACAATAATCATATGCAGGAATGTAGGCCTTACACACACTACAGTTCCATGGTGCATAGGTTTAACTTGTTGGTGCCAGCGGGCTTCCACTGAAATGATTAATGATATCAGATTAAGAGAACTCATTGTGTCTCTGCGATGGGGTTGTGCAAACTCCATAACATTCCTTCTTGCCACACTTACTATATTCTAGTTATTATTGAAATAGGGATTTTTTCCGAATGAATAGACTTTTACATTAAAATAAAAAATTGGGTGAATCTGGCTGCTGATTCCCACTGCCCAAAATGTCTTCATCCTGACGCGGAATTAATGCATTGCCTTTGGCTTTGTCCCCAAATTCAGGCTTTTTTATCTATCTATTGACATTTGTGTGTACTTTTGTTTAGATCCATCCTAGTTTTACTTTGAAATAATTTTAAATTGGCTATTATATGGCACAATATCTGAAATGATCTAATATATTGCAGTGTTTGTGTAACAATAGAATGTAACTTTCCTACTATGGGCTATTAAACAAAAAGAAGATACCACATGAAGTAATCTGAAAAAATCCCAAAAGAGTTTATCAGATTGGAACGGTGGCTTTCCGAAACAAGGCAGATTCCGGACATAAATGTCTGCTAGAAATGAAAATAAAGATTCTTTTCAACCTTCAAAACCTTACAGCGGAAGAGATGTTATCTGTAATCAATAGGTCATAAAAGAAATAACATTTTTACTGCGGCAATATTCCGGACATTCTGTTGCTATTCCTAGACAAATACTGGTTTAATTTGACTTGAAAGGGATTTTCTTTGTTTCAAACACTTACGCCATAAAATTTATCATAAAATGTATGCAAACAGATTATCTGGTTCTAAAGCATGACCTGTGCTCTGTGGTTTATGGTCAGAATGGTGAAAGACAAACGCATAAAGAAGTTCTGTAAGGTCAAGGAAATGAAGGGCTAGGTGCCCAAAAATCCTTCCTAAACAATGGTTTTCCTGTTAGGCAGCTTTCTGTCTATTGAGTCACTCATGATTACCAAGGCTGACCTTAAAATGGGGCGAGTGGGGCACTAAGTAGGGTTCAGCAGCATAGCTGCTTACTGCTCTCCCTCACACTTCTGGTCTCTCCAGGTTACATCAAATGGAGAGATATCACATCATAAGCTCTCCATATGCTAGGGAGATCTTTGATCTCACCAATTGGTCCATGAAGCAGTGATGCAAATGGAAGCCATGCAGCTGTGGCTCTATGCCTAGTTGGCCCAGGCCAGAATAGGCCAATGTTGCCGGGCACAATTTGTGTGTTCTTGACCTTTAAAATGAACCCTTCTTTGCTAAATTCATGTCTCCTCCAATGGTGGATGGTTTTTGTTTCAACTAAGTACAAAATGTACTTCACGTATAATAATGTGCTTGGGGTGAGTTGGGTAATGCTGGTTACGCAAAAGTAGGTCAAATATATGAAAGATGTTCTTACTGTTCCCCAGAAACATAGAATCTGACAGCAGATAAGAACCATGTGGCCCATCTAGTCTGCCCGTTTGTCCTGATGTAACACTTTTGGAGTGCTCAGACTCAAAACACATACTGGGATTTCCTTTTGTATTCTTTAAGGTCAGGGCAAACACTTGACCCCTACGATGTATCATACAAAGTAAGCAAACAGATAAGTAGTACAAATACTGTGTTTCACGGTCAATATGTAGAAAGGCAAACTCAAGTTGTGTAAGATCACATAAATTAAGAAGTTAATGGGGATGGATGTAGGACTACGTGCAAAGATGAACAACGCCAACAGTATTCACTACCTCATTAATATACATTATTTTCCTATCCAAAAAGAAAACATGAACATATCTCCTGCTTCCCACTGCATACATGCAGTATACCCAATGGCTAAAAGAATAATGTATTTTTTACACAATTATCAAACACACTTCTGCTGACTTTTAGGGCTCTAGGTCGCTGTGATACACTCATGCCCAGCAAACAGTCTCAGCCCTTAGAAAAGGGGGAAATCAGGGGAGGAAGGAGACGGGGGTATTATCCATTTTATGCCATGCCCTCATGGACTGTACTACCATACCTGGGAACACTCTTTGAAATATTAACCCTTTTCATAGCCTATTTGGAAGATTCTATGTAGCGACTCGCCAAATGCATTAATCAAATGACTTATTAGCAGTCTTACATATGATCATAGCGATGCAGAATAAGAAGAAGTGCGTTGCAGACTGTATGGTCCTCAGAGTCTGCCCCTCTACCTCGAGACCATGAGATTGGGGGCAAATGAGACTCCCAAGAGAGTATGTATATATCAGACAGGGTATCTTTATCATGGTATGTAATGGTTTTTCAGGGTGTAAAATGTCATTCACTGGTGTGAACCTCTGTGTTCTCACTTGGCACCGAATGAATAAGAAAAGTGAATCCAATATAAACATAGATAGAGTGCAGCTACGTGGCAGGTAGAATGAGATATCCTACGTTATGTCAAATTGTGTGCACTCGTGCACGACGGTGTCCTGTTTCATCTGAGCCGGTCCTCGTGGTCTCAGGTGGCATAAACTTCATCTGTTGTTCTAAAAATTGGCATAATCCAACCCAACACAGTGTTTTTGTGACGGTACAATGAACCGGTGTCTCGCAGGACTGAACTCAGTGAGCTGAGTAACTTTGGTAACTGATTTATAAATGGTGAATAAAGTGAATAAATGGAAAATAAATAAGATGAATGACACCCGGATAGCCCAGCTGAAAATTCTTAACAACCCTGCCTGTTTCTATTTTGAAAGCCAACAAGCTCAATAGATATATTGAAATATATATATATATATATATATATATATATATATATATATATATATTGATTTTAATTACAAATTGTTCCAAAAAAGTCATATATTTAGACATCAAAAATGTTTATTTCCAACATATGACTTCTTATTGCCAATTTGCATTACAATGTGATAAGCCTATATATTCATTATCCAGGGATTTGGAAGCTCAGAAGTAAAATAATTGTTGTAAGCTTCTTTTTTTTTTTTCCGCTTTTCTATATAATGTGAATTAATCCAACTTAATATGGGATTTCCAGGCTACTGTGTGTTAAGTGTAGTGACAACAATTCAAGACTCCCATATTATCAGCGTAGTATGGAAAGAGACAGTGCATGAAAAAGGTGGCAGGGGTCAGGAGGGTAAGACAGGGGATAAAATACTTTCATCTATTGTTTTGGGGTCAACAGGCTCTCAACAGGGTGCTCCCCCCAAAGCGCAAGATTAATTACTGGTTGGAGTTGGTGCACTATTGTTTCCTTTAAAAAATGGTTGAGCACCGTAGATTTTAGTTCACACAGTCTAAGAAAATGGGGAGGCAAACACGTATATTAAGATAAATGTTCTTTTTTTGTCATTTCAACGTGAAAATGAATGATCATTAGCAGAAAAGACAAAATCATGACGATTCTAATGTGAAGTTTTTATTGCAGGATAACTATTCCTTGTTATGTGAATCCAAGTGTATGTATGCTTATATACTATTTTAGAGCGTTTTTAAATGAATCCTGCAACCAGATAACCTATTAGATGGGGAAAAAACACACTGGCTCTTAAAATTGGATGTTAAAATAACAAAACTAAATACTAAAGCTCCAACTCCCTTATTAATTGCATGCGATATATAGGTAGATTGCACATGAAGCCGTAATTATAGCCAGGATTGTAAAGCGAGACGGGTATAGTGCTGCCAGTTACGAGATACATGGTAGGCTATCTAATGCCACAGAAATGACACTTCTCCATCCTACGTGGAGATTATTCACTGACCCAGATGCCTGGTAATTATCTCTGATTTCCAGAGCTTCTGGACGACGTCCTCAGAGTTCCCATAAATTAATATATATGGGGTTTTTTTCTTATGCTTTGCACATCTGTTGGGCAGTAAAAGGGTTAACGTTCTTAATTTCCCTCTAGTCCTCTTTTTCTGGAAGCTGATTCAAGAAAGGTATGTAACAATAAATTACAATGCAAGCTTACAACAAAGTAACCCAGGTCACATTGATACCAGAACAGTTTGAACTAGAAAATAAAAAATATTAACTATTTAGTGCGTCGCAAAAAATGCATTTAAAATTCTTCGCATCTTGTTCTTTATGATCATTCTTAAGCCTTTAAAAGAATAACAATGATGAATTCCCTAACTTCAAAAACCAAATTCATTCATGCATTAAACAGAGTGCAATGCTTACATTAGCCCTCAAGAATCTAGCCGCAAAATAGCCAACTGCAGTGTTGGGGCTCCTGTGGATCAGGATTCTTGGGGCCCACAAGATCCTTCTTTTTCCATTTAAAAAAAATTTAGGAATTTTTACAAATGTGTTTTATAAATAGATATTCTATTAGCTTACTTAAAAACAACATACTACTATGAACTTACATTAAGATTAACAGATATATGATTGAGCAGGATACATTTTCCTCTTCTTGGCAAAAAAATAAATTGTAAGCTTCCGAGCCGGGCTCTCTCTGCACTTAATGTATCGGTTTGTCTTAGTCCGTCAATTCTCATCTTGTCAGACCCCTTGAATTTATCTATTGTATTAAACGCTGCGTAAATTGTTGGTGCTATATAAATAAAAGATAATAATAATAATAATAATAATAATAATAGTATTTCTATGCTAATAATAAGTGTATGTATTATACCTTTTATGTTAATAAATACTGTAAAATATCAAGTATAATATGGAAATGTATAATAATGCGTTTCGTATTTTGAGGGGAAAAAACTTTTTATAAAAGACAAATTATTTTGTAGTTGTGAATAATACACACATTTCCTTGCCTTAAAACAGGGAAAAGTAAGTAAATGAGGTGGATTTTAGAACACCTTTTTTATTTTTTTTTTATCTAAAAAGACATCACTTAACGTGCATGTGGCAGCCTTTTTGGCAAT
The DNA here is from genome assembly GCF_027358695.1 of Spea bombifrons. Classification (NCBI taxonomy): domain Eukaryota; kingdom Metazoa; phylum Chordata; class Amphibia; order Anura; family Pelobatidae; genus Spea; species Spea bombifrons. Next base: position 110,575,295 of record NC_071089.1, read on the forward strand.
ATGACCACACTCTTGAAGAGTCTTTTCTCCAGTTTATTCACACTGAGCCTCAACGCGACTGACAGATTACACAAGGATACTGGCTCACATCGACCTTTAGATAGTGGCCAACATGATAAGAGTGAATTAACTTCTGGCCTGCTGACAATACCGAAATTTGCCAAAGCAGAGCTCGATAATTTGATTTCTTTCTGTAGCTGATTTGATGCCAGCCCACAAGACGGAATTAAATAGCTGAATTCTTCATGGAGGCTTTGCCTCAAGAGGCTAAAAGCTTGTTGTGTGAATAGGAGGTTGGGTGCCTTATGGCCCATTGCCAAAACGTACCAGCATTTTGTTACTTGAAATCAGGATTTCTTGAACAAATCAGGGTTTTTCTTCTTTTTTCTTCTTCTTTTGTAAACAGTTTATTTTATTCCACAAAGTTTAAAACATTAGGCAACAATTGTACTCATAATTGCTTTGGAAGGAGCACATTTTTTTTTAGAAATTAGCACATTTCTTTTTTAATCAATGAACACATAGGCAGGTTACCTGAGGCAAGTACCCCAACAACTACTCAATTTACACGGACAATGTCTAAGCAGAAAATATAGATGGCTATCCAAAGTTCTTTAATCCAAGGACAAGCAATGACGCTCACAAGGGATATCATTCCTATTTACTTGGCTATTTGCTGCAAAGTAAAATCAAAACAAGCCCCCAATAGCACTATATCATTCCAAAGAAATTAAGGAGGCCATAAAGTCAAGATTAGAATTTAAAGTCAATATTTCACACAGGGCTAACCCAATTTGGTTTTTTTTAAGATTTTTTTTTTTTAAAAAGGTGCAAGTAAACATTAATTGCCCTCTCTGGTATGTGAAGCAAAGAACCATTAGCAGATCTATTGTTTTACTCTTTCTTCTGGAGGTTTAATCACATAAGAACAACACATTTTCTATTCCAATAACCTTTCAAACTTGTTTTATGTGACAAATACCTGTTCCCACCCAAAAAAATTAATGCGGCAACATTTTCTCCAAGTAATCAATGACCTCTTTTGCTTTAATGATACTACTGATGCTACATTTAGTTATAAAAGTTACATTAACCAGAGTAAGTAGCACAGTACCTTTTTATTTTCCATTGTGCTCTGTATGTATTATGGAAGAAAGCACATGTGAATAATAGAATAATATCATCAGAATGCAAAGTTTTTGCCATGTTACTATCGCACCTCATAAATCTAACTTCAAGAAATCTTACTTGACTTTAGCTGTAATGTCCAGAAACATATTTACCTTGAACACTTCGCTAGGCCTGACCCAGGACAGTATCTCCAGCTGCCGCCTCTGCAGCAGCCTTTCTTGCTGAGGAGCCACAAACCATGTACTAAAGGTGTATATCGCCTATTAATACAGTCTATGGAGTCCTTGATGATTGAGCACACTCCACTGGGCTGGTAGGGAATCAGGGATCTCCCTTGGATCTGGCCCATTGATCAGTGGCACACTGCCCCCTAACCCTGATGAACCTAGGCCAGAATATGTCTTTGATGATGCAATAAGTTAATATCAATGCAGAGTCTAAAAACAACTGTTTGTGGGTCAATTACCAGGCATACAATCCTTCAAGTATACTCTGCTAAGGAATTACATTTTTAACATATATTGATATATAATAAAATTGATTTTTGCCCTGAAAAGTTGCACTTCATGGTGGAAATGTAGCTCTCTAATAGTCACTGTACCAAAAAACACAAAAGCTTCAAGCTGGCCTTTTCAAATTCCCAGTAACAAAAAAAAAGAACAAATATAAAATATACGCAAAAAAACAAAAAAAAATTTCATGACTGGTATGAGTTATGTTATTATTACTTTTACGTTTTTCATTGGAGTAACTCGTGCTTTGTGAAAGCACACACATATCTCAAATGAAATTTAATAATGTTTTCAGAATGAAATTCCTTCTGACAGGGCAATTTTCTTTTCTTTCTCCAAAGTAGAGTACTTTCCTCAGAAGATGTTTAGCAGCCTGTTCATTGCATAGAGTTATAGTTCATTCCAACAGGCACTGGGCACCTTTTAGCGCCTGAAGCAACCTTGTGCCATTTTCTTTAACATACTGACCTTTTAAAACAGATCGATTTGTATAAGTCTCACTTGCACCGCTGGCATAGATACTTTTCTTTGATTCCTTACCCTTTGTCCTCGTTAAATGTCATTTTTTTTTTTGGAAAAATACCAGATCTGGAGAGGAATACTTGATTGAAAACACAGATAATCACATTGTTCCAATTTAAAATAAAACCAATGATTTCCCCACAGTGGGATTTTCTTTAAATGTGTAGTTATTATGTTAGAATTTGGTTTAAATTTGCTTTTTTTTTTTTTAGAAAACCTTATCAGGATACCGGATAAAATCAGTCTTGTCTTGTAGTTTAATATTGACAGTAAACTGAAAATGGATAGATTTGGGTAGATTATCTAATTTAAATAATGTTGCTTCATTATTTGTACTTCACTGTACTGCAGTATTACTGCACATTTACCGCACTTTTTTTTTATATTGCAAACCTACAGTTGTAATTCAATGTACTGCAACTTTATTGCATTTGTACTTCTGCACAAAAATAACTGCAGTAAAACTGCAGTACAGTGAAGTACAAATGCAGTAAAACTGCAGTAAATGTGCAGTAATACTGCAGTAAAATATTATTGCATTTTTTTCATGTCCAAAAAACTGCAGTATTACTTCAGAAAAACTGCAGTAATTTTTTCGTAAGGGTATAAAGCGCGGCACGTAGTAGATGAACGTAGCATTAGTTCTTCTGCACAAATGTCAAGTGGTTTCAATATCTACTAAGGGATTGTGACTGATGCCCATGGCTGATTCAACAAAGTAAACAGAAACCACAGGAGCGCGACAAGTGAGTTCTAACACTTACTGTTCTTCTGGCAACATCAGGAAGCCCTCCAGCAAAGATTAACACTGTAATAAATTTGCACCTTCGACATGTTGTGTTCATTTCATCAGAACGCCAGATAAGAGGGTTCCTATGGCAAATAACGCTAATAAAATCATTCAGTTGCAGAACTTAACATGGTGATGTATCCTGAATGTTGGCTGCTGTGTATGAATGGCTATGCAGATAGATAATTCAAATCAGAGGTAAAGCACCAGCCATCTTTATGAGTCCACTACCCAAATTAACCTCAAATACAGTTTTTACAGTATGAGTATAGGGCACCCATTGTACAGCGCTACAGAGTATGATGGCGCTATATAAAAATTAATAATAATAGTATTAATAAAAGTTTTACATTTCATGGTCCAAAAGTTGACATCTAGTTTGCTCCTTTTATAAGGACTGGTGAGTTGCATGAAAAGAAGCAACTTGGTTAAAGGTCAGTGCAAAGTCATCCTGATGACAACTCCTTTAAACTCCGCTGGACTGAACTAAAGAACAGGTACGCTGGGTGCCCATAGATCCAAATAGCAGAGTTGCTATTTAAGAAGGAAACCTTATTCCAGCCAGGGTCATGCTGAGCTTTGGTCATGAGCATTACCTCTCAGCTACTGAATCCAGTCCCTTCCGGGGCAAATATAAATCAGACCAAAAAAATTAAAAAGTGACCCTCAAAGGTGCATAACACCCATCTTAAATAGTAAAGAAAGTAAAGTTTTTAAAAAATGGGGTTGAGAATTGGGAGTGCTGCTCGCCCCTCTCTAGACAGTCACAGTCATTTTTTTATTCTTCTCTTTTTTATTGGCGGGTGAAGTGTTTTGTTTTTCATTACTTACCTTTTGTAGAGTTTGGTAAAGCCTGGATTGTCCCTTCCCTTTGTTAGTTTTCCCTCTTGGGAGCAAACCACTTTTTAGGAACAACTTGGAGACTATTCTAAGTAGATTGGTTTTTTAACTCTGCTTTAGAGCACCCAAAGATAAATGAGTGAAACAAAACGTTTTATCCTATACAGCATCATTCTCAGGATTTAATCGTCTAACAGAATTTTATTTTCACCTGAATTCTCTGTCTGCAAATTTTAATTATTTGTGTTTTCTGAGTGCAATTCAATTCTCTATTCAAATTGCTAACACACATTTATTTTAAAGTAGGTAATTCAACTTTCAAAATTCAAGTAAAAGTCAACAATGCATTATGAAATGAGTTAGTTGCAATATGTATCTGGCTACTCAATGGCTGGTTAAGCATTATGATAATGCTGTTAACTGGGGCATCTTATTAAATAATAATAATATTAATAATAATAATAATAAAATAATAAAATAATCTGTTCATTTCTACTTTGCAATAACAGCGTCTGGACAGGTTGCATGAAATAGAGGTTCACAATATACATACAATATGTCTCAGTTCTATTATTTCTTTTTTTTACTTTTTAAAAAAAAAAAAAAAAAAAAAAAAACAAGACTGTTGCTGCTACGTTTCAAAGCCATTCTTGCTTCTCAAAGACATGACTGAAAGGGGTCAGGTGTTCACTTTCACATTTCATTTTTACATTGTTAGCAATAATGTCAGTAGTGTGCACCCCCATGCTAACCTTTTATGCTCTTACACCATAAGAATGTATTTTATTTTCTATGACACGGTGAACTTGTTCAGTACTTTACAGAGGAAAAATATTTCCAAAAGAAGGGGAAAAAAAAAATATATATATATATTGATTGACTGACTGTAGGAATGCTGAGAGATGATTTTATAAAAATGTAAAGGCTATTCTGTTATTTTTAACCTGTTATTTTTTAAAAAAAATACATTATATGCAGGATGGGCTATATTAATAGTCCCTGATGGAGCCGGGAGAAAAAAAAATAACCGATCTCAGAAAACTGTTTTCTGCACAAGGGCATTTAAGGGGAAAAGCAGAGTTTCCACCAATATACATATATATGACCACTTGTGACATCAGGAAACATGATGTGTGCCGTAATGTTTGTCAGACTCGCATTCGACGTCCACTTTGCACTTGTTATTGTGGAAATGATTGTGACCGCACATCCTAACCTTAGTTGAACACACCAAGTTCCCTTGTCTGTTAAGCATACAGGTCCCCCCTCTGACTTAATAAGAAACTGGTGAAAAAACCCTTGTTTTACCAGGGTGGATTAAATCAAATTCCAAGAGAAGGTAGAGGAACATCAAATATGTGTGAAATATTAAATAATAATTAAGAGAGTAAATATAATTTTTTTTACTGAAAAGTATGCAAATTCTATTTTAATTAATCATCTGGCTTTAACCCTGCAATTACTTTAAGAATGCCCCATTTACTAAAAGTTCCATCTTTTGCATATTTCCCATAATTCAATCTCTATCATTGATAGGCCTGTTGTGACTGCTTGATCAATCCTTAAAGTGACCTTAAAAGCAAATATTAATGTAGTTGTTCCTACATCTGAAATAGGACACCAAACACGTGCTGTCTCAGCTTAGTATGCAGGGCATCGTTGTCTTTAAAACATGCTCTTATCGCTTCTCGGCCTTTTGGCTAAGATCAAGTATAGTCTCTCTTGTGGTGGGGAGGGATGACACTGATCCTCTGGCCTTAGGGTTCGGGAAAGCAATGGAACCCGAGGTGAAACTGTCCCGGCAGAAATGCCGGAGTCACCGTGTGTGGTATTGCACGCCACTGCACACGGTGAGCGCACGTTTCCACTGGCGGCCTTCCAGCACTACTCGTCCCCATGTACCATCAGGTCTTGGGGTTGAGAATTATTTTTGAATCCGGCAGGCCAGAAATGGCTTGTCCTTAAATTATTTTTCCTTAATTTATATAATTCACTTCGTTTTACACGAGTGCCAATTAATTTACTCCCCTTTTTGATTCACGGTTTTGAAATTCACGGCTTGGCCCCCACTACTCTATGGCACACGTTTTGTAACCACGTTTTTGGACACTGTTTTTCTTTTTAGGAGGCAGTGAAGTCTGGACTTTGCTGGAGGAGGATTGGGAGCCTTCTGGCCCCTTCCTCTCTTCAAGAAGGCCAGCAAGGAGTCTCACTCTTCGGGGTGAGACTCAAGATCCGACCCTCCCATGGGGGGGGTTGGAATTTGTCCGATTTCTCCGTGAGGGAACTCGGTATCGTAGTCTGGCTTCTGCTGCCTTGTGCACAGAATGCGGCACCAAAGGAGCACGCACCTCGGGCTTCCAAATTAGAAAATAAAAAACAAAACAAACAAACAAAAAAAAAACATGCTCTTATAACACATAGTTGTCCATCTTGTTATTTGGAAAAGTAAAGTTGCGCTGACACAAGACAATGCAAGATAGCTTTTTCATAGCTTCTTTCAACACCTGCTTCGTCATCACCATCAGCTGGTTCTTTACAGTCTCCAAATGACAATAAAAGCCCAAGCTCAAGCTAGATGAATATGTGGACTTCCCTCCTAATTAATGAGTTTACGTGTAACAGGTATAGAAAATCAAGCACATAGGCAGCCATCTCCGTAGATTAACATTGGCAGTAGAATGGGTCATACTGAAGAGCTCAATGACTTTAAAAAATAGGACGCCACCTTTGTCACAAGTCAGTTTGTGAAGCTAGATCTACCCCAGTCCTCTGTTAGTGCTATTATTATGAAGTGGAAGCGTCTAGGAGTAACAACAACAACGAGAAGCGGTAGACCACATATACTCACATAGAACATACAAATCCCCTGTCCTCTGTGGGACCACTCACTACAAAGTTCATAATTGCCTCTGGAAGAAACACCAATGCAAGCAATCTGGAAGTCTGATGTACTAATCTGAGTTTGATGGACGCTAGAAGAACACCTACCGGAATACATAGTGCCTTTTTCAAAGTTTGGTGGAGGAGGCATAATGGCCTGGGGCTATTTTTCATGGTTCGGGCCAAGAGATTTTAGACAATTATATGTTTCTAACTTGGCACCAATTTGGGGAAGACCCTTTCCTGTTCCATCATGACTGCGCCCCTTGTGCACAACGCTACCATAAAGACATGGTTGGATAAGTTTGGTGTGGAAGAACTTGACCTCAACCCCATCGAACTCCTTTGGGGTGAATTGAAACATCCCAACATCAGTGCCAAACTCACAAAAAAACTCTTTTGGTTGAACAAGTACAAATTCCCACAGACTCCAAAATCTTGCAGAAAGTCTTCCTCCATGAGTGGAGCCAACAGCCTTGTAAAGGTGTGATTGTCAGGTGTCCACATACTTTTGGTCATTTAGTTCGTCATCATCCTGTGTTTGAACATAAAGTGTTTACCGTTGGCTTTGATTAACTTTCTTGTGTTTGAAGTACATTTAAAATGTAAATGTGTTTTCGGTTGGATAGAATTTCGTAAAATATCATGTTACTGGAGCGCTAAAGCCAATTTATTGTCCTATCCATAAATATAGTGAGAAACAAACCAAAGTACAGGATTTCCACCAACTATTATTAAAAGCTCACGAACACACACACAGACAAACTGTATTTAAAGTAGCAAAAGCAGAACTATCCATATGCCATCCAAATGCGCTTTGATGTTTTTCCAGATGGGGTAATAAACCTTCTAATTAACGTTTAATTATAGTATGCTGGGTGTTTTTGTCTCCACGAATAAAATGCTTTTCCGTGTAAAATAATATTTTTTTGGCAGGTAATCTACAGTAAGAAAAATTAAAAACTGTTTCAAAAAATACTAAAAAAAAAAAGATGTTCAATATTTTGGTGTCTGTTGTCCTTGGTCTTTCACCGGGAAATCATTAGCTGATTACACGCTTCGGGTTTTCAACAGCAAACCCTTTGTGCGATTCACCCCCCCAGTTTCTTAGGTCTTCCTAAAGACCATTTCATTTTCTATTTTCTCAGAGTACTTTGTCAGTCACATCGCAAGGTAATGGAAGATTGATTTCAGAACATGAATAAGCACTCAATAAATGAGATGAAACCTAAATATACCCTACCCATTATCCACCATGGAAGAAAAAATACACATATTGAATTTTACGTATGAGAACTTTTCCTTTCATCCAAAATCATTTTCCATTTATTATTATCGTTAGTTTTTTTTTTTTTTTCTTAACATGAATTAGCGTGACTAATAGGATTATGGCATCACTTAGGCTCCCTTCGGAACAGCTTGTGGTTATATTACCATTGTGTTGACTTTTTAGCACGCTATCTGCAGTAATATCTATAATTCAAGACCGTTTCAAGTACAGATTATCTAACGCAGACTATCTACCGCAATTCGTTGTGTGAAAGCAAAAAAAAAAAACAAAAAAACATGATTATACAAGCAATTATATCCACACCGCATATTTTTTTTTTGCATTGGAAACAGACTGGTGAAGAATCCATTAATGACAGATGTGGTTTTACACTAGGATGTAATATAACCTCAGCCATCAGGGCCCTTGTTCACAGTTTAGAACCTTTTTCTTGGTAATATTGCTCCTAGGGTAACACGTGGAACATGTGTCCCCTCCAACCTGCTCCCATTCAAAAGTTGTTTGATTGTTGTTTCATTGACTCACCATCATGACAGCTGCGTTGTAGGACTCCCTTCCTCGTACATACATAAAACACGATATCGCAAAAAATAATATTTATTTTTCCAAACTTTATAGTGGAATGTTTTTTTTTTTTTAACATTTTGAACTTAAGTTTCCAGAAAACTCTGCTTATTCGGAGAAGCATTCAACCTACCCTCCTAATATCCCCGACCAGCATCATGGAAAAAAATCACCTGTCCTGCTCACCTTTGAGATCTCCATGCCGCTAACATCTACACATCACCATTCCCTACAATCTTATCATCATTATTCAAGCCGGCTCTCTCATTCCTTCTTATTCCCCATCAGTCTTCTAATAGATTTAAAGCCACTCTTCTAATAGATTTAAAGACACTCTTTACACATGCGCACTGCAGTCTAAAGAGACCCCTGCGTGCTGCGTTCAGCAGAGCCGGCACTGGAGCTGAACGGAGGGTGAATGCATCTCCTGCAGGGCATTTAGCTTGAGGGTTGGGGAAAGGGGCAAATGCAAATACATTAAGGGGGATTCTGCAGAAACAGATCGCATGGACATTTAAAGGGACCACCCACCTATATCATATGCATTAAAGTACATAGGATGGCTAGAGTGTCCTTTAAAGGTATTTACCATAGCTAACGAAATTTACCACCAACTTATTTATTTTATTTAATACTTTTATTGAATATAATGCTACTAATCAAAACATTTTATTTATTTATTTTTATTTTTATTTTTGGAATTTTATGAACAAACATTAAAAAATGTCCCCAGATTTAATTTTAACATCTGGTCACCTTAATTTGTAATGATTTAACATTAATGTAAATCTGTTTGTTTTTCTTTTGCTTAGTATCTCTCGTCTTCATCCGGTAATGATGCTTCTATACTTTCCAAAACACTTTCTTGTTTATACGATATTGCTATCAACTTCACGTCTACACCTTTTTTTTTTTTTTTTTTTTTTTAATAACAGTCCATAATGAAGTACAAGGATGTTTTCAAAAAGATTATTAATACATTTGATAATAAAATCAGTGCTAAAATAACAATTCAAAAAATTATTAATTAGTATATCAATATTTATTGAAGAACATCCTGGTCTATTCAGAAAGAAAGACATGATGGGATTCTGGCGCTTCACTCCCAGAAATATTCTCTCTTGTTTGAGTCTGAATACACCATCTTCTGTGGTATTTGGGCAACTGTATCAGTTTGAGGTTTGTGTTTTTATGCTTTTGCCAAACGTTCATTGGATCTGCCATGCTGTTCATAGCATGAATCTCACATGGCCTGAGAAGACCCATATAGAAACATTTGTTCGGAGGACGCTTCTTTCTGTGAAGATATCTCAATCAGCGGGGAACTCAACTGACTCTTTTTTGTTCAATGTGCACTTGTTGTTTGTATGTTCGAATGACCAGACATTTGAGTGATTCTTTCATCTCTTCCAGGGGTCTCGTAGAGACCCTCTGAACTAAGATGACAGGATTTGGAACCTGAGAGTTGGCTCTCTTTGTTTGGCATTGCCTATCATCAGTCAAACCAGTGTGTGGGTTAATAAGGCTTAAGCTGGGAGGAATGGTGAGCGTCTGATTGACAAGCCTGTGAACAAAAAAGTTTGAATGAAGGCCTGATTATTTGAAGCAACTGTTAATTGGATTGTACACTGCAGAAATAATTGTGAAATTAACTTAGAAATATGTTGCCATTGGCAACCCAAAATAATTTCCCTCAAAGTAAGCTTAACTTTATTTAAACTCCTATTTTGAATTGGATGTATTTATTTCACTATTCAACATTTTCTTTGCCACACTCTTGGGTGCCTGTTGCAAAAAGAGATGCTTTCAGAGGGTAAAAGTACTAAAGCAACTTGCCTTAAGTATCTTAGTTTTGGTATACCCATAGTATATATTCACAGCCTAGCTATCTAACGTTAAACTAATTGATATAGTGTAGCTATTACCAGTTCCCATATGAAGCTTAGCTGGTTAGAAGACCTATGATTTTCCTTCTAACAGGTGCTGCAGCAGTATGAACAATTGTTAGGGGATGAAAATGGGTCATGCAGGCAGAGACCTTCATCGCAGCCCGTCCTCACACAACGGGCATGGTGGTTATAGTGAGATACGGCGACATGATCTTTCCCCGAACTAGCCTACTACACAGGGCCGGCCTTAGGGGTGTGCGACCTGTGCAACCGCTCGGCGCCCATCACTGTCCGTGACTCCGTTGCGGTGCTGGCATTTCATGTTGAGCGCCAAATATGACATCATATTCCGGCGCTCAACATGAAATGCCGGCACCGTGGCAAAGCGGGAAGACGGATGCCTCCCGCTCCCACCGCAGGACTCCGGCAACAAGGTAAGTGAGGATAATGAGGAGTAGGGAGAGGGAGTAGATAGTTAGAAGGGGCAGAGGGGGGTAGTGAGAAGGGCAAAGAGGGGTAGTGAGAAGGGGACAGAGGTGGGGTAGTGAGAAGGGGGGTAGGGTTTGCCCATTGGGCTTTCTGAAGTCAACATTTTACCAAAAAATAAAAGAGACCTCTGAAGTCTTGAATGTTTCAGTGGGTGTAAATCATATATCATTATAGTGGCCGATTCTAAACTATCACAGTCTACTAAGGTCATTATCTTCTTCTTCGGTATCAGTATAAAAATATATGTGTTTTTGTAGTTTTATTCTGTAACGTACTGATAGCTAGACTGCAGTGTGGTAATTGCACTTGGTGGCCATGGTGGTGACTGTATAGAGCGTTCGTGCAAGGTGCCACAAGTAGAGCATAAACCTTCCATTGGTTGCTATGGTGATTACTTCACATTTAGAACTATCTTACAGAATTGTATATCTTCATACATATACATTTAAATAGTCCCATATACCGTAATAAAAATAATATATATTTTATACGTTATTTTTTGAGGCATTATGTTGTTTTCCCCTTCTTTTTTATAGGACTAACAAGTCATCTTTTTATTTTTTTTTTTTTTTAATAAATAATAGGATTGCTGCTGGAAAGCTGTCTGTAACTTGCACAATTTCTAGAAGTGCATCTGTCGACAAATCTGGCAAACCATCTGGTCTAGATTTCGACATTTCACACCGCTAAGAGCAGCCTGCAGTACTATGCTTTAATAATGAAACAAAAACCAATGGTTTCTTCATTTAAAACAGTGAGAACGAGAAACCGTTACCTTTCAGAATTTTATATGAATCAATCGGGCAGAAAGTGGTGTCGCTGTTATGTTGATACCTTATAACATGTTAAAGGCCTGTCTAATGTGCTTTGAATACGCTGATCATGCTTCTACAATGTTTTCTTTAGGGTAATATTCAATAAAATACATGAAAAAAGCATAAGCTTCTTGCTCTCATTTAATCCGGTATGCCGCTATATAAAGATAGGCGTTATACATGAGAGCAAGTGAGTGAAAGAGTTCTAGTGCATTCAAGTGTTTACAAATTTGTCAATAGAATGGAATCTATCAGGTTTTTTTTGGATAAATGATCACAAAAGCTACTTTTATGGGCAAAAATAATTTATATGTCGTGTGCACCTGAGATTTGAACACCAAGCTAATAAATCTTCATGTCTGCTACCGTACCCCTCAACTTGGCAGTCTTAAAGTCTTTAGGATGCAAGAGCCCAGTTTGGACTCCTGAAACCCACCATTTTACCAACAGGCCAACTAGAACACTAGGTAATCATCTGACAGCTATTCCAAGGTGCTCAGTTGTTTTGGCTCTAATTCAGCATATGCCGGCTTCTGACCAGTGTCCCTGCCACTTGTTCCTGTTTCTATACCTGTTTCAGCCTTTATACTCGCTGCTGCCTCACTCATACCTGTTGACCTGCACCCATCCTTAGCGTGGATCACAGTTTTGATAATTGGCTAGTTTCAAAAAGGTTGTTGTTTTTTCTCCCTTCCTGGACTGCGTATTCGTTATACATACCACAGGCGCATTTTATACCTTTGGTTATTCAGATAAGTCTATAAAAAATTGGTCTAAGAAGGTTCATTCCAAGCTGTCTTGGTGGCCAGGTGGCAAAATTCAGTAATATAGTCTTAAAATGATCCTCATATAGTACATCTTTACCATAGGTGAAAAAATCTCACAAGAGTCCCATACTGGGATGTTGGTTTGTAAGAGATGGCGTGCCCATGCTTGAGGTTCACATAGAATAGCAATATTACAGTTCTATCTTAAATAAAGACTGTACAGGTCTTTACTCAGCGATACTCAGGGTTCAGGGGCTGGGGTGTTTTGATTAGCAGAATAGGATTGAAGGAGTTTACGTTCCTGGCTCACATGTAGGTAACCACTTGCAAGACATTCTGGGTCAATGTCACCAGTTAGAGTGAGAGTCAAAATAGCCTCAACGACTCCTGTGGGTTCTATAGGGTCGCTCAATTGTACTGTTGGACATATCTTACTGGGGAATGATGGGAACCCTGTGCAGAGAAACTGCTACCTACTATGCTTGAGGTGAGTAGGACGCAATGAGCAAAGCCACTCCATGGAGGTAAGGTATGGGCCGAGAGGGGATGGTAGCAGATCAGGACGCTAGCTTAGAGCTATGTTTTCTACTCTCAACACAACTGCCCTCAATTTCAAATTGACTTCTAACTCACTTGCTGTTGCAATGTAATACTCCCAAGCAGCATTCCTCCCAGGGGACAAGTCCAGCCAAGTGGCCCTGTAGTGAAGCAGCCCATCCATCATATCATATCCATCAGACAACAAGCTGTATGTTTATGATCCAGTCCTGTCCAAACCACAGGAAGGGTATGCAAAGAAATTCACTTAAAGAGCACATAAATGATCCATTATGGATCTAAATTGCTTATCCTTGTTATTCTAAGCACATTGGTGGATATAAGTGAGATTTCAAGTAGAATGCAAAAAAAAAGCTTCAGGGTCGTCTTATAATCGAGAAAATACGGTAATAACAAAACTTTTGGTGGAATCAGGAGGGGGAGATAAGTGTGCACCATTTTGTATATTATTATGATGAACTTGTTAGACCTTCTAAAAATACATTTGAAAAAAGGTAGCCTAGATAGTTTTAAAAAAATATATATAAATATAAATTCTCATGTCTGCTTAATATTCTGTTTTTCCCTTTCTGTTTGGCAAAAAAAAAAGGGTACACTATGAAACACCCGATACACAAAAGAAAAGTAATACCGCTCCTAACAGTATAGCTTTTACATATGGGCTGTTATGTACTAAATTTCATGGTTCATATGATTTCACGGTCATCAGTGTGACATCTAACATAGGTTGATAGGTCATCCTTTTAGGTCTTGTCACCATCTGTGCTCATTTCACATAATCTCGTGTACTGTACTTATACAAAAGATCATCAGCGCAATTAAGTATCCTGATCAGTTCTCTTTTGTATGTGCCTTTTTTTCTCTTAATGGGCTTCAGTTTCATATCTGTTTTAAAAAGTCAACCTTTTTGTTCTCTGCACTGGGGGAAATTATCAAAAAAAAATATTAATGGCAATTGATTGCCTTAACATGTATACATTCTGTCTCAACATGAGCATTTCAAGATATAATTATCGTTATTTGTGTTATACAAACGTCTCCATCTTTGCTAGCTACAGTTTATATTAGGCATAAGATATAATCACATTTAACATAATCAGAGCTGATTTTTTCCCCACTCCTATCCACTTTATTATTATTATTATTTATTTTTTAAGCGCCAGCAAATTACACATTGCTGTACAAGTAACATGGGGTAGTTACCACAAAATACATATACATTAATACACAGATATACATCAGGAGTTCAGAACCCTTATGGTACTTTTTATAAAAAGTTCCTGCCAGGAATGGAGGGCTTTTTAGGGCCCTGCTCGTGAGCTGCCATTGGAGGGTAGCCTCATACTCACACTTGATTAGACATGTCTTCTAAATACAGCCCTTGTCATGGCTTGGGTAAGCAGGCCGTTAGGAGCCGGATTGCAGGGGATATCTGGGACTCCATCTGTACTCTGTGGTGCGTAGCCCCAGACAGGTAACTACAGAAGAACGATTAGAGCCATACACATGGTTGGTTATAAAGAAGCTCTATATTGATGAGTGTTGGTTGCTCCAGTAAGACAAAAAGCACTGATTTATATAGCAGAAGAAGGCTGTAGGAAACACACGGACAGGAACACAGCTGGAAGCCCTCTGGCAGGGTACAAGGCAGGAACACGGCTGGAACAGGTACCTCAGACTCAGAAAAGCAAAAGGCGCCTCGGAATAGGGCAAACACCTCAGGATAGGGGATAGGCACCTCCAGACTTCATATAGGGGACCTTGGAGCAGGCTTCGGATTTTCAAAATAAAGATCTCAGAACAGGCAGGATACTGACGATGAACTGGAAACCATTGGATAGGGCATGGAGCTGGAAAGCCCACTGACTTAGGGCATGGAGCTGGAAAGCGCTGAACACACGGACAGAGCTCACTGTAGCCGGACTGGCGAGGTCCACTCTCCAGAATCAGATAGGGGACAGGCACCTCGGATTTAGATAGGGGACAGGAACCTCGGATTTAGATAGGGGACAGGTGCCTCAGATTTAGATGGGGGACAGGCACCTTGGAGTCAGATAGGGGACAGGCACCTTGGAGTCACATATGGGACAGGCACCTCAGAGCCAGATCTGTAGTTGGACTGGCAGGGGGACTGAACACACTCAGGCAGGGCACACGGAAGGAAGCTCTCAGACAGGGCACATGACAAGAAGCCCTCAGGCAACGCACACGGCTGAAAGCCCACAGGCAGGGCACATGACAAGAAGCCCTCAGGCAACGCACACGGCTGAAAGACCTCAGGCAGGGTACACGGCAGGAAGTCCTCAGGCAGGGCACACGGCAGGAAGTCCTCAGGCAAAGAAGACATGGTCAGGCAAACCGAGGTCAGTAACAGAAGGACACAATGGTAAAGCCAAAACAGGAATGCAGGTGAATGGTCGCAAACAAGCCGGATTAGAATCAGATGATCAGGAAACTGCTAGAATAAATACAGGACTAGGATACAGAGCCACAGCAGTAGGCTGGTTACACTGCAATGTAAAGACATTACCTGAGGTGCTGAGCAGGTATTTATGGAGTTAGGGTAATGCCCAGGTAAGCAGGTGCAGATGGTCAGGGTGATAGGGTTTTCAGGTTCTACATACAAGAGAGTGGCCTCTAGAAGTTTGGAGTGAACAAGACATGTGTTATAATTATGACATTGTCAAGCACCCAAACAATCTGGGGACCAGGTATTTGCTTTCAATATGTCTTTTAAGAATCCAAGAGACTTTGGTATTATATCCTTACATATTAAGTTGAATTAGTGTCACCTTTAATGGTCAGGAGCAGATGCTCAGCATTAATTCCATGTTTGTCTGGACATAAGATCCGTGATTGTGCTGGAATTTATCACTTTACGGACAGCTGCGTTGTGACCCTTATTCTTAACGGTCCTCAGTAAGCCTAAAATACTCTGAATGTGAACTTGTGCAAATTAAAGTAAACATCTGACCTTGAAAACATATTGATATAATACATCCAATAGTTTTTTGGGACAACACATTTATATACCTATTCGCATTTTGTCTTAATATGAAAATGTAGTAGGCTGAAAGTAGTTGTGGGGCCATTCATTCTGCCCTTAAAATGTATCTCATTATAGAGTCATTTCACATGCATTCTTTAATTTCCGTCCTATCCTTCCTTTAATATACTTTAATATAGCTTGACATCCATCTTCTGGAAAATGACACTTTTTTACCTTGACTCACAAGTCATTCCTCGTCATACTCTCCAGTAAAAATAATTAAATTTTTTGACTATTTTTATGCAAATAACATTTAAATGACTGTTAAAAAAAAAACATCTGTAATTATTGACATGTTATCCAAGATTACACTTAAAAAAAAGATTACTATCCAAATCACAAAATGTGCTTGCTGTCGATATGACTCCGTATGTAGATATCAATGTCTGCGACCTGTGGATGTCCAGTTACTCAGAGAAAGCAGCTTGTAAATTCTAAAGAACAAGCTGCTTTCTCAAAATTCCTGATGCAATCCAAAAATAATGTTAACTTTGGTGGCTTTTCAATTGGACAGCCAGGGGATCGACATTACTTTATCTACAAAAAATGAAACCATGTGAAATTTACCATTTTTGTTAGGTTGAATTAAACAAAGTTACATGATAAGTCTCAATTAAAATACCCAGATGTTTTGTTGCTAGTATCTCCCAAAGCAAGAAATAGTTGCTGAGTAGACTAATGTCAGAGGCAGATTCTCTTGCCCCATGTATTAGCAGCTGTACAAACGGCTGCCTTCACCATGTTCACTTGATCTTGGTCTTAGAGGTTCTTCAAAGTGCAAGGCTGACCCCAAGCAAAAGTCAACAGCAGCTGTTATATGCGGCTAGTAAAATGTGCTAATTTAGTCTTGACACCTTGCCCGAGAAGACATTGAGTTAAAGCAGAGGCCACAGGACCAGTTGGTAATAGACGCCTACTAATGAAGCCATTCCAATAAAGTAAGGCTATAACACAATTGCCTCAGACTGGCAGGGATTATGAAGAACTTCTCTTCCCTTCTTTTAGGTGTCTCAACAGTAGGGGACAGAACATCTACAATGGCTACTAACATTGATTTAGCATGTAGCAGTCGGATGATGGGCAAAGCCATGGCAGTGGTAACAGTGATGCTCATGATTTTAGTTACAAGCATACAAGCCCTTATCCTAATATTCTATGCAATATTTGTAAGTCTATTAAACGGGCAACCTAGTGACCTAATGAACAATGAAAAATGACCTTGTAAGTAGTAAAAATTACCTTAAGGAGAAGCTGCAATTCCAGGTTTTTTTTGAGCAGTAGGTTTAATGGGCTGGTAGGGGAGATCCTCTGTTCTCCCCTGACTAGTTCAGGGAGCTATAATGGAGGTCTATGTTTTTGCAGTACAGACCTGTGGCTGCCAGAAGATTCTCTGAAGTTTAGCGTCACAAGCTGGTTCTTCAGGTATGGTGGACGGGTGGTCCTGTCCACCTAGATATGGGGGTATGCTAAACTGAATGATAATACAGGCTGTGAAAGTGGCAGTTCCCTGTTAATATTACTTTTTGTAATTATCTCTCAAATCCAGGTAAAGTTGTATTTGCTGATTGGTTCCTAAATTACTAAAAAGTACCAACAGCATATTTTTTTGATTTAGACTAGATCTAAATAAGTACAAGGTCTTACATTTTACAGCTGATATTATCTACATTGTATTGTTTCAATTAACAATTTTAGGGGGATTTATTATTAAAGGGTATGTTTTATACTTACTACTTTTGTTAGGACTCAATCGGTATTTGTTTGTACTTTTCTGATAGCTTTAGGGTTACCCCCAGCTTCCTTCAGATTGGATAGTATTGATAAACTAATTTAATTTATATTTATCCATTTATAAGACCTGAAGGGCTGTTTCTATTTAGTTGCATGTGTGGCGTATTGAATACTAACAGAAATACAGTACACAGGAGTAAAAAGATGATAATAATAATAATAGACAAAATTCACAAAATAAACTCACACGGCTATATATATAAAAGGACAATGTTTAAACATTTGCCTTTATACTACTGCTGTTTTAAATAACCAAATATTGTTATTTTCACATTTGTCATCACAATCATGCTTTGTTTGTACTTTTGTACCACTTTTTGTACCATTTGTACATTTGTGTGACCCTAATGAAAATCAGTCTTGATCCCATGGTGGCCTTCTTCCCTTGACGATGGCTTTGCGCCTTGATATGGAACACATAAAACAAGAATGTTCAACCAAAAATCCACAGTAGAACCTCAGAAATATATATAATCTTTTATACGAGCAAGTAGATTTTGCCTGTGGTAATAGCTTGGTGCAATTTGGCATAGATCACATTAAAGCATCATAGATCACATTAAAGCATCAAGCTTATATACATATCAAATTGCCTTTTTTTGAGTAAATATATGTTTGTTTTTCTCCTTGTCTAAATTATGTGGTACTAGAATTATCAACAGCAGGGCCACACAGAGGAAGAATATCGGCCCTAACACTTTAAGGCCAATATGTCACGCACAGTGTAGCAGAGGAGATGCTGGCGCAGGGTAGAATAGTGTATCTCCAGGTGGGAGAAGACCAAATTTGGCACCAAAACGCAAAAAGCTCAGTGATGTCACTCTGTTTACATCTCTCCGCCGCGGCCTTCTTGTGTGTGGCCCTGCAATGTGTACAAGGATGCAGCCAGCAACAGTAGTCAGAGGGAGTCAGAAGAGGAGCCGTTGGATGGCGTTGGGCAGTCAGGGAGCCTCCCTGGTCGGGCCTGTAGAGAAGCTGGCCGCATGGAGCCAGCCAAAGATCTCCCGAGCAATGCGCCAGAAAGACCGGGAGTGTGGAGCTGGTAGGAGGTCTCCCCCACGGCGGTGGGTAGGAAACACGATGGTCTCTGGCCTACTGGACACGTGTGGCTGTACCCTATACACTGAAGGACTGGATCTGTCGCAAGACTGGCAGTAAAATTAAGTGTGTGGCCATCAGCCCTGTTTATCAGACAACCAGTCCAGGCTTGATCAACAATAAAAAAAGGTTCTTTCCTTGTTGCTAAATAATTATCTTATAACTTTTTTTTTTACATATACAGCTTATATAATTTTCATCTTAAGTATAAATATAGAGGTTTTATTTAAAAAAAAAATGTCATTGTGACAGCACACTGTGAGATTAGACTGTTTGCTTTCAATACCCTAAAATAAAATATATGCAAAATACACTTAAAATAACACAAACAGTACTTGCAAACAGCTTTAAAATTCACATTTATTTTGTTTTTATTTTCAAGGCTACAATTCTACAAGATTTTGTAGAAATTTGGTCTACACTTGATTCTTTTTCCCAAAAAAATGCAACATGACAATAAAATAATATGTGGAAATAAACAGCCGCCTTGAGTGCTTTCTGTTTTCGTTCACATACATAAACCCACTTAAGATGCCCTTTGTATGTATTATCACATCCAGAGACAAAAGTATGATTATTTGGGTCATGCTTAGTGTAAGAAATAGTATTTCTATACCCCTCCCATTGTCGATACAACACACTTAAGTTTTAGTGCTGAGAAATAATTATTTTGGAACAAGGCATTTATTTGCCTATTTTGAACACACAACACATAATTCAGCAGCACCCCCCCCTCCTCCGTTTTTTGTCCCAAACGGCCTTCGTCAATGACACTTAAGTTAAATAGGAAACGGCGGCAGGTGAGAGAACGGAAGAGGGTGGAAAGGGCAAAAGGGTGAGCACAGAAAATAAAAAAGGGGGCATGTTAGAGGAATGTCATTAAACTTCAAACCAGGAGCTGTTTGAATACAAAATCTTTTAATGCATTAGCTCAGTGGGGTGCCTGAGTGCAGGGACATACTGTGCTTCCTGTAGCTTCATTACTAATTTATTGTTTCCAGAAGGAAAACAACTCAAACCAAGAAAGTCTCTTTATACTGGTGATAAAGTTGGCCTCCCAGAGCTTCTTTGCAGTTGTTTATTATTTTTTTTTTAAATTAAACCGGTATCAACCAAAAAAAAAAAGTGGCTGGATATTTGAAATTCACAGAGTAATTAATTAATTTATTAAAAATGTAAAAAAATTAAATAAAATTTTAAAAATAAATAAAATTTACATAAAATTAATAAATAATAAAATTATATTTTACAGGGTATCTATAGAAAACCTGCTGGTCGTGCAAATTTTTAAAAACAATTTTTTGGTGGTGACTTGTAAAGTGTCATTTTTCATAAAGGGTTGCTTATGAAAATTACAAACTAAGAATGACTTCGCCTGTAAATCATACCAGCCACAGATATATCTAATAAAGCCTGTGAGGCAAAGATGTGTTCAGATTCCGATGTGGGATTTGATCGTATTCGTTTGTAAGATAAGTAAAGAATTCTATACCCGTATAACCTTTGGTGTCATTTTAACCCGCTATTAATGAATGTCTACTAAAAGAACCTAAGACGCTAGCACTGACTATTAACATTCTTTGGCTGTAAATTCAATGTCTTTTTCAAGAGTGCAAATTACTATCGGAGGCTTCAGGATGGAGACTTAATCAGTTATGTTTCTGACAATGTATAATTAAGATTACATGCATGAATTAGCATCGTGATTTGTCTCAGTGTGCTTTTTCACACTTTCTTGACTTGTTTCCTACATTACTCTAGTAAAAATATTCTCACTTTGTCTCCTGTTTACTGTTTGGGAGGCTCTAGGTTATAATTTTCCTTATCTTTCAATTTTTTTTTTAATATTCATGTCCTACAAAAATATTCATAAATACATAAATACAATTTTTTCAATGATTACTTGGACATCCCCAATGAATATTCACTCTTTAAAAGTAATGTCTCAAAATTACTATCAGCATTGGCAATGATTCCTTGATCATTTGTTTTTATTTATATATTTTTTTGGTTACTTTGAATTCTTTTTTTAATTAATTAGAAAGTGTGTGAAAAAAATTATATATATATATATATACATACATGACTATAGCCATAACTGGGAACTTTCCAGGTAGGCAACTGGGAAGATCTCCTTCAACTGAGGCAGCCAGCTTTATAAAGGGGTGGAGCTAGCCATGTGTAGGGGTGGGGCTAGCCCATCACAGGCTTTATAGTGGGTGGGGAGTGGGGGATGAGTGGAAGGGAAGTGGGTGGAAAATGGGTCAAGTCAAACGCAAATCTTCTGAGTTCCTACAGACGAGGCGTATCAAGGGAGGAATAAGGTGGAGGGATTTTGGTGTCATAGAGGGACTGTTCCTCTCTCAGAGGGGCATTAGGGAGGTATGCATCCAAGTACTCACAGTGTGCACCGTTTCACATTATTAATACAAGAACTGCCCTTATAAGCGTCGTCTCATCGTCTCTCTCAGTAAACTTAGAACTTTTGACACAAGTTATCGGTACATGTTAGCGTTTTCTGTTCCATTTTTTTTTTTACCGATCCTGCTACACAAAGATCATGAAAATAAATGAACCTACTGCGCTCTCCTGCAGCTATTGTGTGAAAACGGGTTTCGAAATCTAAGTAGGTCAAATCAACACAAACACCTTTTGTTTACAGAGAAAAAATACATTATTTTAAATGACATATCATATTAAATGACATGAAATTGAAAATTTGAAAAGTGATCTTAATACCATAGCAGCCACTGGATTTTTTTCTGGTGATTTTAATGGTAGCATGGCAGAATCACATTATTTAATTTTCTAAAAATAATTAATCAAAATTAATAAAATTCATTATTTAAAATTAATAAAGTTCATTTGAAATAATTTGGTATATTCTTCAGATTTCCTGATTAGCCTTGTAATTTTGAGTCTGAGATCTGGTTTCTTTTTGAACGACGGCATCGTGCCGGCCCTCTGTCAATCTTTTAGTCCATAATACACAAAAAAAAAAAAAAATCTTTAAAAATTCAAATTATTAGCCAGCTCCACACATACAGTACATAAGTTCCATAAGAAATGATCTATTTACTGTATGTCTTAATGAATGCCATCTGGCGGCAGTTTGCTACTAATTGTACATTAAACTTTTACTAGTTTCTGGACTTTGCGTTCCCAAAATTGATGGGAATCATTATTATCTTTTATTTATATATAGCCAACAATTAACGCAGCGCTTCTTACATACATTCAAGGTGTATGAATTGATAGACTATGACAAACACACAGATTAAGTAAAGCTCACAAGTTTACAATCTAGAAGATATTTTCCTTATCTGCACACCTTTTATATAGAATACAAAATGCATTTCGTTAAACACAATATATGGTTGTTACACCTTCCTAAATTAAGAAGTGACATTTATGCTACTTACAATAATAAATCCTAACACATGACCAAAACCACCCGAAAAGGAGGTTTATAGATAACAAAATACGTAATGATGTTGCATAGTTTTTGATGGACAACCTGATCGTAAGAATCTGACGTTCACTTGTTCTCAATTGCATCAAAAGTACCTAATGTATTAAAATTCGACGGTAGCTGCTAGATCTATGAGGGATCTGAACCTATTAACCCTAAGCAGCTTATTAATGCTTTTCAAAAAATGTGCTCCATGAATGAAAAGGTTTTCTTCTGTTTAATTCATTCACCCAAGCTGTACCGCACAGAGAACCCCGGCTTTGATCTCATCAGCTTTTAATTGGATGGGAGTGAAGTATGAGTCTGTCACGTTTTAGGCATCCATTAAATAGCATAACAGGTACCAATGTACTAAAATTCTCACAGTAGTTAAAAGAGCTGGAAGTTGATAGCTATAATGTTTAATCAGGATTCATGCCTTAAGGGAAAAAAAAGACTTTAATGTCATTTAACATTTATGACCCCTCTCATTTTCATGCATGTAGTCTTACCTGTTTGGAATGTGAACTATATTCTTCTATTGCACCCCCTCTGTGTTAATGCCTATATATCCACTGCGCTTAACTATCAGCAGCACTTAACCGAAAACCTAAATTTTTTAAGCTGTACGCTAAATAAAACTATACTATAGTGTATATGCATAAAAAAACAACATACCGTATTTGCTCGATTATAATCGGGGTCGTCTTATAATTAGACCTCAAATAGGTCTGACTATGAGACAACTAAGATCCAGATCCCCCGCAGCTGCAGGGGACCTGGATCCTCCTGTCCACCCCCCCCCTGCCCCACTTACCGGTACTTCTGAGTCCCCGGTGTGTAGCTGGGGCAGCGTGTAGATGTCTACGCCATTCGCGTAGACAACTTCCGCTGCAGCAGGAAGGAGGCATGGCTAGCAGCGGGGGTTGTCTGCGTCCATCGCGCAGACCTTCCCCGGCTGTCAGAGATCAGAGCGGCACCGGTGCGGGGAACTCTGATCTCTGACAGTCAGGGAAGGTCTGCGCGCTGCCCCCGGCTACATGACAGGGAAGTCAGAAGCACCGGTAAGTTTGGGGGGGGGGGCGGGGGAGTGTTAAATGGGGGGCATAAGGCATTTCTGGAGTGCCTTTTAACCCCCTTAATGCCACTCTGCCTCCAGAAATGCCTTTTTAACCCTATATACGGCACTCTGCCTCCTGAATGCCTTAAACCTCCCTATATGCCACTCTTCCCCATAATATGCCTTTTAACCCTCTAAATGCCAGAGTGGCATATAGGGGTATAAGGCATTTCTAAAGGCAGAGTGGCACATAGGGGGTCAAAAGGCATATCATGGGGCACAGTGGCATATAGGGTTAAAAGGCATATCACGGGGCACAGTGGCATTTAGAGGGTTAAAAGGCATATCATGGGGCACAGTGGCATATAGGGGGTATAAGGCATTTCTGGGGCAGATGTGCATAACTGGGGGGCAGGTTGGAAAATAGAAGGAAATAAAACCAAAATATTTTTCTCAATCATAGCTTTTATTAAAAAAAAAAAAAAACAGTTTAGATGATCTAACATTTACTGGTAAAACTTTTTTCCTATAGGGTCGTCTTATATTCAGGCTTTTTCTTTTTTCTTATAATCAGTATATAATACGGTATATCTTTTAGGTTGGTCACTTTTTTTTCAGCTCTCGAAATAAGCTTATATGATGATGCACACTATATGACCAAAAGTATGTGGAGACCCCTCCTAATTATTGAGTTTAGGTGTTTAGGACACAACCATTGCTAACTGATGTATAAAATCTATTCATCACCATACATCCTAGAATCAGCACAACACTGCTCATCGTGAGCTTCATTAAATGGGTTTTCATGGCTGAGCAGCTGCACACAAGCCGAAGATCACTGTGCTCAATGCCAGTCAACGTCTGTAGTGGTGTAAAGCACACCGCCACTTGAAACATGTTCTCTGGCGTGATGAATCTCGCTCCACTGATGGGTAAATCTGGGTTTGGCAGATGCTCCTCCTTCACCAAACTCCTTCAAGTTTGGTGAAGGAGGAACAACAGTCTGAGGCTGTTTATTTTTTCCTCCAAAACATCCTGTTTTCTCTCTCCTGTTATTAAATTGCTGATTGTTGGTTAAGTCAGCTTATGTACGGATAGGAGGGTGTGGAGAAGCCTCCTATCTGTCACAGATCTAGGGTCACCTGAGGTGAATAGCCTCTTACTTCTAAACTAAATATCTCCAAAACAACTATTGTCATTAACAAAAACCACAAGCTATAAGTTGTTTTAATAATTGAATAGAGTGACAATTCCCCTTCTCTCCTTTGTTCTATTGTCTGCTAACCTAAATAGTAATTTGTAACATACCAAGTGAAATTATTGCAACGCACACACACACGTGCTTCATTCAAAGGGTTAAAAGCATAAAAACTCTCATGGATTCCATATGATAGGTCAAAAGCATCATGGCTGAGCGCCTGACAACAAGACATTTATTTTACATCTTTAAAGGTAAGCAATCAAACTGTCGCCTTATCGGATTTTGTTAAATGGTGCAAATCACATGAAAAAAAAATGGAAATGGGGACACACAATATTGACTGTCATGCAGGGAAGAAAAATATTCATAAAGGAAAAGCCACCAAGCTACTTGAACAAATGTAATTACATATAATTTAGCATTTTCACATTTTCTATGGCTTTTTTGTTCACTCTGACACCCACATAAAGGTAGAGACACGCTTTTGAGATTATTATTTTTTTTTATTATTTAGTGCAAAGTTAAAAGCTGTCAGAGAAAAAGCAGAAGACATGATGGTGATTGAAGTTCAGTTGACGGTATTCGTATTACATTACATTTTTGCAAAGAAAGCCTAGGTTTATGTAAATTAAAGGGAAATTATGGCACGCCGTTAAAATGGTCCTTAAATTAGGCAAAGGGAACTAATGTTTCATTTTGTCTGTATTTAATTTCAGATTTTAAATACTTTATTATATTTTATTTAAATAAATACAAAAAAATATAAATATAGACTAATTGCATATACAACAGACATTATAGTGATGTTTATTTTCCTTGTGACATGTAATGCTCTGTGAGGATTAAAGTATCCTTAAGCATTTTTAACACAACTAAATTATCGCATTGACCCAAATATAGGCTGCCCCAATTATAGGCCGCAACCATAAAGTTTGATATTAATTTAAAGAAAATATCATTAAAAAAAGATTTCTAGAAAGCTAAGACAGTATTTTCTCCCGGCTCTCTTTTTTTGCTCCCAACTATTTTTCCATGTCACCACGAATAAAATGTAGTTAATATAATTAATATAAAATAGTCAAAAAATTATTGCAGATTCAACATTCCTTCATGATGTCACAGCAGTCATGTTGTCACACAATGTATCTCACGTAGCAGCTGCACACGTGCAGAGTATGTTTCACTGTGAAATAGACATGTGCAGCCAATGGCGTGCCAATCTGTTGTGACATTGGACAGGACTGTTGGCAAGTGGCTTACAAAAAAAAATACAAATGTGGACACAACATAATATTTCATATACCACACAACACGGCATGGAAAAAAACTAGGGACTCTAAATTGACCCAGAGTTGCTATCAGCCATTGTACTCCAGGATGCTTCATTGTTGTCTGGGGACCTCAGTCCTCGCACCAGCAGAGTACGAGCTCCCGTGACTATTCACACGTAACATGTAACATGGGGGGAAAGGAAAGGGAGAAAAGTGCAGATCAAGAAGAAGGAGGCTTAACAGCCAATCAGAGGACACTCCATTTATGGTTTAGAACATTGAGAACTATTTCTCCCCAAATTCTCCAGCGCTTTACAAGTTTTTATGAACTTTAAAATGAGGTTATTTAAAAAAAATATACGAACATTACCAGATATCCTTTGGGCTTTTTCTTTGTGTTTAATCCCAACCAAGACATACAGCAACAAACCGTGTTATGTAAGTTTCACGTTTCATGAAAAGGACATCCAGGCACCAATGAATTTATTTCATGCTTGGACTTAACGAACAGGTGTTAGGTTTTGTTGCATAAAAACAATGAACAGCTGCTTAAACATATGAGCCAAGGAAATATTTTTTTTTTAAAAGTTTCCTTATGTTAAAGAGAAGGGGGGGGGATCAAGGATTTTGTCTGCTCTCGATGTCTCTAGGAACCTGGGATTGGGACCAGTAGATTTACCAGTGACTGATAGTAGTTATATGTCACCATGCACAGCAGGGATCTTTAGAACATAATTGGAGATGGGCAACCTTTTGTGAAATTCTGCCATATCATGCGAGACACTTTCTCACACACTATAGAAACTATAGAAAGTAATGCTAGTGGAGGGAGAAGCTCCAGAAGTGAAACTGAATCAGCATCTCTGGGCCAGAAATGGCATTCCTAGAATACCTGCAGAAAACTTTCTAGCTACCCAAGAGCTATGTCTATGTCTAGGTCACTAAATACACTAAGGTGGACATTGACATGTAAGTTCGCAAGAAAGTTGTAGTTCCAATATTTCCGTATACAATTGGAACTTTCAACCTCAATAAAAACTTGTTGGACCTACATAATGCCTAGTTAATTTTTTTTACCTATTACCTAAATAATGTGTGTACATCAACAGAATAGAACCGATGTATCCTGGCCTAGGGCGGCAGGTCCAGAGGGGTGATGTTGAAAAATAACAAGAATTGTTAAAGTTGAATTTTACTCACCTTTGTATTTAATTGTTTTAGTGTGTTATCTTGTAACTGTATTGTTGTAATTGGAAATGCTCAATGTAGTCTTCCATGTAAATATAAATTGCTGCCTCGCTCTCAGATTTTTGTGATGACAAAGGATTTGACTCGAAACACTATCTTAAGGCTCGTAAGCTGTCTTCCAAAATAGTGCAGATAAATTCCAGGAAAAAGGGTTGCAACTTCTGGCTTGGGCTGTCAGTAGGATTTTAAAACAATCTTCAATGAGCATCATGGCAAATGAAGGAAAAATAGCCTTGGCCATGTTTTTGGTAGATGTCAAATATAGTTCTGCGCAGTTTAAAAAAAAAACATTAAAAATAGCAGCAAAATATGACAAGCCATTTTGAGTGCTTGATTCAAATTCCCACGAAATCTGTGGTGTCCAACGTGTTGGCTTAAACTGTCTTTGAGTGGCTTGTAGATATTGCATCTTCTGTCTGGTGGCTTAGGAGGGAGCACAATAAAAAGTATTGAACTATGAGAGCCCCCCAGCGTTGGTTTTCACAAATAATGTTAATGCTACAGCATATAAAGAAATTTTAGACAACTTTGTGGGAACAGGCTGGGGCCCTTCTCTATTCCAGCATTACTGTGCCTCAGTGCATAAAGCAAGGTCCATGCAGACATGGTTGGATGAGTTTGGTGTGGAAGAACTTGCCCGGCCACACAGAGTCCTGAGCTTTACCTCTCTGAACACCTTTAGGATGAATTAGAATGTTGATTGCAAATCAGGTCTTCTCATCCGACATCAGTGCCTGATCTTACAAATTGTCTATTGGCTGAATGGTCACAAATCCCTCCACACACACTCCAAAACCTTGTGGAAAGCTTTCCCAGAAGAGTGGACCTTGTTATAGCCGCTAAGGGGAAGGCAACTCTACATTAATGCCCAGGGTTTTGGAATGGGATGTCCAACAAGCTCATATAGGTATGGTCAGGTGTATACTTTTGGTCATATAGTGTACATTAGGATAATTTAGCCTTTCCTGATACTTTTCATCTTGCACACCAACTTACCATTTTAGTAGCCTCTTCTGAACCCTCCCCAAAATGTCAATATGCTTCTGGAGGTCTGTATATAGTTGTAAGGCACAGAGACCACCAATCATCTTGCCCCTGGGGCCGCCACCCCGGACCACCGCTCCCGACCGCAAACTATGACTAATTTGTTAGAGGAAGGCTTTATTTCACTCTGTATTAACAGCGGGAATCTTATTTTAGTTTGTAAAACATCATCGTTCCAGTCTAAGTGTATATTTTTATGGCACATTCATGATTTCCTTAAACAGTTTTACAGTTCTGTACCATTTTCCTCTTTGGTAGATTTTATTTCTGTTTAATTGAGATCTTCATTTTGTCCTTATTTACAAATTGTAAAATATTAAAATAAATGTTCCATGGGAACCAACACCTTAACGTCCTGTCTGAAGGCCTGAATTATTATTCCTCCCCATTCACTTTTGTCTCCCATATAGATCAGGCCGCCTTGGTAAAGGAGGAAGGCATTATCTTGATTAGCTTGCACTGCTTCCACCTAGCATATCTAATCGCCATTGTCCTTCTCTGTGTCACATTTTTTTTTTTTCTTCATTTATCTATTGAAAAAATTTTAATGAAACAAAAATTATTATTTAGCATTTTTTTTATTTTACATTTTATACCAAAAAAATAAGACATATTGTTGGTTTTATCTAATTGTTCAAAATTTACTTAATCGTCCTATCGTCCTAAAAATACTACTGAAGTAGTATTTTTTTAATGTCCAATCTTTGAAACACTGCCGTTTACAGGTACACATGTTTAGTAATTCCTTTGTGAAATCCGAAGCTTTTTAAAATTCTTATACATTACACGTTCTCAACACATTCACATCATAAAAGGGTTTTTCAGGCGTATCATGTGAGCGTACGCATGGTCTTTATTCCAACAGCCATGTCATACCATGCTCAGCTCTAAATAAATAGGCTTAGGAGATATTTAACCGAGTTATTCTTAAGAACCAAAGCGTTTAAATCCATATTTAGGAATTGTAGCTGAGCAATATATGTTTATTCTTGTTCGATACCTCGTGTATTCTTTCAAAGACGGCAAACTTCAGCTTTGGGAGTTATTTATGCAGTCAGTTGAGGTTTAGAACTGTCAATCTCCGAAGCCTGTCTATTTGCTTTAATCATCGGGGTTGTATATTTGGAGCGATTTCTAAAAGAATAAAAGTACCTTTGGCTCCTATCATCTGTCATTAAAGAATCCATTAGGACATTCAAGCCCCGCAGTCAGGCTCAGGGGATTACTCTAAGTGGTTTTGGGAAACAAGCGAGAATTCTCTACTCTTTCTGGCGTAATTCTGTAGGTGAAGATGGTTTAATAAAGGAGGTTATCCCCATATTAAAGGGGGTCCATTTATATGAATATGAAAAACATGCATGACAAAAAAAGAAAAAAATGGAACACCAAGACATATATGAATACGTATGCTTTTATGACATATATAGATATATAATTAGATAAAAGTATTTTATTTATTGACATTTGGCACCAACAAATATATGTAATCTGAAAATTATGCCAGATGTTATATTCTCTACCTTCTGGAAATTAATTTATTTTTTGTATGCTTTCTGCTAATAAGCATTCAGTTTAATTTACTTCCAGGATAAGATTGTTTCTTGTATACCGTATTAAGAAGAAAAGGGAGTTCACTGCAGGTATATACCGAAAGCCTCAATAGTGAAGATTTTTAAGACCTATAATGCAGGTCGAATGAGGTGAGATTTGAATGTCCTGCATATTTTACTTGATCAAGAAGAAGACAGATGGCTAGGATGTAAAGCATTCAGGTGTTCAAGAAATCCCATGATATAGCTGACAGTTGTCTGCGTCTTCCTCACATTACCTATTTATAAAGAACGAAAATAAAACAAATTAAGAGAGGGTGATGCAACACGGTTGGGTTCCAATGAAGGTTAGAGACGTATAGGTCAACTGGAGCGCGTAGAATGTATTCTGACATGCCGGTGCTCTAGAACACATATTTCACGACTGCTGATGAGTAAAGCATCATATGAGATAAGAGCATTAAATGTGTCGTCCTGTCCTATTTAAACCACCAGGACCATCTTAAGGCAGGTCAAAAGGAACACATGACGAGGGGCCACAGTGGGTCCCACAATGGCTTCCCTGTCTGTTCAGTAGTCACTGAATGTTAAATCTAGGGATAAACCAATGCATCAAAAGGCACACTCTCTAGGATACAGTAGAATGTGGGTTCAATAAGATACAGTAGCAGAGGAGAGATTGAAATCACTGTTTCAGTATACATTTGTTTTTCTACCATAGGTCACATCAGGCAAAATGGTGAAAATAAAGATAATCTAAAAAAAACGCTCTTATCACCTCGTTACATTTAGAAACTGCAAAAACCTACAATTATATATCAATAAGATGTCTGCCAATCCCGTCATTACCAAAAGGGTTAAACTCACACGTTGGACCATAGCAAATCAGCAGAAGTATCTCATACTGCTCCTTCACACTTAACTGTCACTGTCTGAAGGAGCCAAGAGGGTTAACCTAAGCACTCTAACAAGTTATATATTTTACCTTTATGATAATACCCCACAAACCGATCACCAAGAGCCTAACTGGTGTTGCAGTTTTATGACGTTCATTAAAATAAAAACTGAATAGAGGTAAGAGGTTTTCATTCTCAACTAAACCCTGCGGTAAATTCAATAACGTCAAAACCTTAACCTGTATTAGGGGTTGAAAATAAATCGTTTACATTTGAACCCCTGAACTAAACCCCTTAAAAAATATATTGAAATCAACATATAAGGAACTCGGGGCGCACGGTATTAGCACAAGATAATTTAACTCCTATATTCAAAACCTCCCCCTCCGTAATTACATTAGAATTCATAATTTTGTTTTAGAAATTGTAGTCAGAAAATAATATACGAGAATGTCAAGTGCACTCAATAACATAAATTTTATTAATAAAATGATCAGCAAACAACAAATAATGACTAATAGTCATTATAATAAAAAAAATGAATGAACAAAATGACTAATTAACTAATAGTGTTCTATGCCTGGTGATGATTTTCTAAATCACACCATTAATTTTAAAATGAATTCACTCATTTAATTTTTGCCATAGTGGAGGCCGTTGACAAAGTAAAATATTAATTAACAAAAGTGATAATTTACGTACGGCGTGTTATAAATATTAATTTTCGATGTACGGTTTGTTATGCATTTTTCTATTGTTTCGTTACAGAAAACCCTAAACGTTGAATATGCTAAAAACGGAAGACCACCATTTAGGAAACAAAAGGAAATAAAAGCTCAAGATCATTTTGTTGTTACAGACGTCACTCTCTATATATTAATCAAATGGATCCGGATCTTTTTACTGAATTGGTCATAAATTTAAGTGACGCTTTATGCATATTATTATTATCAAACGCATTATCCTGATTACTATTCATTTCTAAAGTAGCCGCGCTAATCTCATGGACAGGGATTGCCAAATTCTGGCACCCAAGATGCTCTCGAAACAGCCCACGATGGGAGTTATAGTCAGATATTTGACCTGTCATAGTGTGAATAGCATGGAAGGTGATGTTTTCTACAAATACACAATAATAAGTCAAAATTAAGGACTCGGTGCATGGAAGAGAATAGTTTTCCTACAGGGGATGTAGGGATTAATAAAGTATAATGTCTAAATAATTTTTCCAATAGATACGTGGCAGAAAACAATGAATAGAAAAAGCATAGATAATAGGCAGACATGATGGGCCAATGTCACTTTTTGTTTCTATGGAACAAATAAGACACTAAGAAGGGAGGGAAGGTGTCGGTGTTAGTTGAGGACCTGGTTGCCTCCTTTTGTCACACCATTTCCTGGACACTCTTTGAGAGGTTGTGTCTAGTTGGTGTGGTTTGGGCATGGCCATGGGCTTGGCTTTATAGGTGACACCTACACTATCACATAGCATGGATTTACAAGAGAGCTTAGAAAGGAGAACAACTGGAGAAAGTAGAGGCTCTGTTTGCCAGGACTGGAATTTACATTACATTATGTTTATTTGTATAGCGCCAACTCTTGCAAACTTAAAATCTAGACTGTGGTTGAGGGGGAAGTGAAACATTAGGTGAGAACTGTATTCAATTCAATGATTACAATAGTTGGGGTTGAATTCAACAATGTGAGGGATCTTGAGTTAATTCACTAATGTCCAGGTTAACCCAAGGTTGACAGCCTCAATTACTTCTTTTACACAAACCTGAGTTTTAACGATAGATTGCATTGTACAATGCTGCAGAATAGAACGGTATTATGTAAACAAATAAACGGTAATAATAATGGCTACCCAGCAGGGTCCACCTGGATGTTGAGCTGGATCCTTTTAAAGACAAATGGGCAAGGTTTGCACCTGGTGGACCTCTTTGTGATCTACAAAGAAATTCACATGTGTTTTTTCCGTTTTCATCAGATGTTGGTGCTTGGGGGACATCAGTGAACGAGTACAGAATTTAATGGAATTTAACAGAATATGACTTTCTTGGCTTTTCTGTTGAACACCCACAAAAAGGTAGTGAACATAGGCCTCCCATGAAAATGTTTAATGGAAAACTATCATTGTCATAGCACAGCTAAACCTAATAGTTAGCTTTACATTTTTCAGCCAGTGTAATCGTTTCGTCACACCACCATGTTGTTAAAACATGTCGATTTGAGGAACAGGCATTATGAATTTGTATCTCTTCTAGATTGTAAACTCATTTGAGCAGGGCCTTCCTCGCATGCATCCAAATTGTGATTTGACGCACTGCTTGTTGTGTTCTGTTTTGCCTATTGTACGTCACCGCTGAAAATGACGGGAATGTGTAAAAAAAATTACAAAAACATAAATGGTATACCTGAGATCTTACTAGGGCTTACCCAGAGTCTCCAAGTACTGCTCGGCTTACCTTCACTCTCTGAGCAGGGAAGACTAGCTTTAGCCTACTCCCACCTACTTTCTGCCCACTTGCCATCACTTTAAAGGCTAACTGGGGCTAGCCCCACCCCTCTCTGTGCTAGCCCTGCCCTCTTAATACAGTCACACCCCCGAGTAGAGCGGAAGCTCCAGGGAGCCAAGCTGGGAAGTTCCTAGCTATATTAATAGGCTGGTCCTACATACTCTATTCTGTAATATACACAGCCCCCCCCAGATGAATCTAGATAAGTTTCAACAATTCCCTTAAACCTTTAAGTGCAAAAGCAGCGGGCAGTGCCGGGCAGAGCACTTATAAAAATTAATCTGCAGATATGCTACAGATCATTATATTGTAATCCTCCGAGTAATGCACAACCCACTGCTCTCCTAGGGATAAACCTTTAATAGTAAATTAAACAAAATTACGAGTACAAATAACCACTTAATAAAAAAAAACATAATTCCCGATGCACTAACTGCTCAAATTTAGTAATGATTAGTCATCCTGAGACTAACATATAATTTGCATGCCTTTTTAATGTTTTATGACATACTATACAAGTAAACGAAGAAGAAAATAATCTCCTTCTGCTATCATGACAAGTTGTCTTGATTTTAATGTCAAGAGAGATGGCAATGCTTTGCGAAAAGGTTACGTATATTGTGACAGGAAAGGAATTATTCGAAAATAATGCCATATTAAGTGAAAATTGAGTCTTCAGTTGAAGTTGATACTTTTTTACAAGACCTCAAGCTTATACATCTTTGCATGTGAGATCCTTTATTTTTAAGATCTCAGGTGGGATTTATGAACTAAACCAGGAGGAAAATACCAATGAAAATGTTGCTTGTAATAACAGTCCATTTTGGGCCTGTTTTATAGCCTGCTTTCCTGCAATCGTCTCCATATATCGGCTGTGTAGTGGGCAGCAAACACAGGGTAACCAGCGCTTTCCGGAAGGACTTGCTGGATACTACGGCTTCGCAGCATCAGAAAGCAAACAATCCTACTCATGGACGTGAAGGAAAGTCCTCCCTCCAGAAGGTGAGACCACACATTAACACATATCCGTACCTGGGAACTTAACATAGAGGTTTGGTTTATTTGTGGAATATTATACAAAGAGCTATAGTATGGCTTAAATGCATACGTTTCTTCATTAAAAATGATTTTCTGTATCCGGTTTTAAATTTTCATTTGTTATTCAGAGACCTACCTGGTCTATTGTTACCCTAATACCAAGATTGTTTTAATCGGCCCTACTAACCTTTTCATTTCATTTTAGCTTTCTCTCATCCCGAGTCCTGTTAGTCTCCGAGCTTCAGTGGGGTCTCTCAAGAGTGGCAAGTAACATATAAGGGTCTGCCATATATATATATAAAGGGTTTACCTTGAGATTTATCTAGGGCAGACCCCCGCTTTATCATTTGCCCTCTCCTGGTGCATTTAAATGGACAACATAACGTTGTATCAGACACTTCCCCTTATCATTATGCAGAACAAAGTTCTGTGCCTGTCTAGTGATTTTGGTTATATTTATTTCCGAGCATAGAATAGCATAATTTAGTGTGGTCTTCAGGAGTAGTCAGGATCATCTTTTATTCCCAAGAAAATTGGAGCATGATCAGATCAGGTGATGTTTCCGGTTCAATACCGACACTGACTGTAGTCATCAATTTAGATCTCCCTTCAAAATAAGAGTTGCCTTTGCATATTTTTGGAATGCCATTTAGGAACTTCACTGGACAATCTGAAGGGGCATAGAGATTTACTAGTTTATACAGAACGTTGTTAAGTTTGCATACTAGAGAACTATCCATCCTGTCCTGACTCTGTTTTGTAATGAATAAATTCAGATTTAATCTTTGCAGCAAGGATAGTTGCAATACCCCCTTTTTTGCTACAGAATCTAAAGACATCTATATGAGGATATTTACAATATTTCCACAAATTGGAACTCCCTGACTTCCAGGGAGTTTCTTGTACAAATCGATTTGGTTATGAATTAAAAAAGTCATACACATATGCTCTCTTTTGTGAGTGAAATTCTTTTTGTGGAACTGCTGATTCAGAAAAAGGCATAGAATTCCAGAAGTTTACCCAGAAAAGCTCAAAAATGCTTTGCCTTTATAAAATGTCAATCGGGCTTTTTTAGGGCCAATATTTTTTTACGGTTGTTTACAATAACTATTGTAAGCCTCTATATCCTGTTTTCTTTAAAAGGTATCCAGTTTTAACTTGCAGGCATGCAAATGTCACTTTCAAGATAACCTTTATAGGTAATAAATTCCAAATAGTTACTGTTCTTAATGTAAGGAAGGAAGGACCTTGTGTCCTCTGGACAGCCCTGTTGGTGGAAAGGTCATCAATGAATTACTTTGGCTGACCTTGTATATATAGTTACATAGTTATGTCTGCCCTTATATCAACTGCTTGGACATTGTAAACAAAACCAGTGGCTGGTCCTCCATTATTCTCCAGTTTTCAATCCATTTTGTGAATTTGTTGTCTTTCACCGAAACTTTGATAGGTAGACAATCCCTTTGCGTTATGCTCAGTATAAAGGGAATTGTAACCGATACAGCTTTTAACATTATTAAATTGATTAATCAATGTAGTTTATGTTTTTGTGTAGGTGTCATGAAGGTTCACCCCATGAATGGCGAGAATTATAGTAGAATGTGAAGTTCCTTATGAAAACCTACAGAATGCAAATGCTGCATATCCTGAGTTAACTCACTTGTTTGCAAGCAGGGTGTTCAATGGTGTTACACTAGTGAAGAAAGCAGCAAT
Source organism: Spea bombifrons (assembly GCF_027358695.1). Taxonomy (NCBI): domain Eukaryota; kingdom Metazoa; phylum Chordata; class Amphibia; order Anura; family Pelobatidae; genus Spea; species Spea bombifrons. Next base: position 110,611,275 of record NC_071089.1, read on the forward strand.
TGAGTTGTTAGGTATCACTAAATCACAGCAAAATATGAAGCGATCACTTGTAGACTGGCACTTCAAACCCAGCAGCCGCCTGACAGCGTAGGTGCGGCCGGTGGATGGATAGGATTTTGTTCACCAATGCTGTCAGGGGGCTGCTGGCCTTAAAGTGTCAACGCCGACCTTGTGATCACCAGTCCAACCCTGGAATCTGTCCATTGACATTAAGACCCATAAGATTTCACACAGAAGTACTACAACTGCATAGATATGGTCAGCAATAATGATAAGGGTACTATCAGGATTTTTTAGCATATTTACATTGGATGGATTCTCCTGTTGCGTGTTGTTTAATGAGTTCACTTACTGGTCCTTGACGGGACATCTTTCAAAAAGTCTAATATGTTGTGTTACAAAATATGTAGGAGCAACCGATTGAATGTATTTGTGTTAAGCCATATAATATTAGCACCCCATGTCGGATCAGCGGAGAGGTGGCAACATTCAGTATGGTAGAGCATTTGAGCGATATGGGCCAGTAATAAAGCAGCCTAAAAGCACATTTAGAAGACAGCATTGCCAACATGAACTATCATGTCGTATCCAAAACACCTTAACAGAAAGCCAATGCATAAAAATAAAGGAACACAGAAAGGAATCAGATACCATCGTGGCGATATGGGGAATTGCTAGTAAAGCACCCAAATATTTAGGCAGTGTCCCAAACTCCTTTATTTCAGAGCAGTCCAGGGGGCATCCCCCCTCCCTTGCCAGTCTTCCCCTATATGTGATCCCAATACCATGGAAGTAGTATTCTACTAGGTTGTCTACAGACTTTTTCTGATTTTCTTGCCACTTTTCTTTTTTCTTTTACATTGACCAATTATCACTGGAAATATAGTCCCCGGTCGCTGAAATGCCAGGGGATATCCTTACCTATAAACAGCAGTAACATAACGTCTTCATTAGACAACCATCATACCAAGACTAAGAATAGTGAATAAGAACCATTGTTGGCTTTCTTAGTAGCTCTAGGCTGGCTTATCTTTAATAAAAAAATGCATTACCATTCCAAACCTCATAGGTTAATTTTTGGTACACCAACAAAGAAATAATCAATTCCGTTTCTATACTGTTGCAAAGTAAACTTTACCTTATGAATATGTATGTAAATACACTTTTAAATGATTTTGGAATAAAAAAATAAAATAAAATGTCCAATTTCTATCTTAACCCTCAATTGTTAAACATGTAATTAAGAATAAACTTAGCATGTGTTAAGCTGACTAAATACATAGAACAAAAAAAGTAAAGTTTCATTCAAATACCTCATACTAAATTTATGGACCCAAACTGAAAATGTTTAGGCCTGCAGGAAGCAAATTTAATATGAACCACTGAATGGCCGTGTGTTCGCACAAATATAAACCGTATGTGAAATTCTTTTGAAGTTACAGGGGAAAAAGTAAGAGAACTAAAGCAACTAGCATTTTAAAAACAGCAAGTTGGAACCGAGTCAGCTATAGAGCAAACTGATCTTTTTTTTGCAATGCAGGTGACTAAAAATGTTAAAACTGAGTGGCTATGTATAAAAAGTACTTCTAGTGCAAGTTGCCCAAAGTGGCGCAGTTACCATCACCAGGTGCCGGATTGGAGATAACCAGCGGTTGCCTAATGACATAATTGTGACCATCATTGCGGCACTTTTACCACTTTGCACCAGAATTACTCTCTAAAATTATTCACGTTGCCAAGGCTAAAACAATGCTGGCGCACAGGAGATGGCAAGATGTCTGTACAGACCCCAATAGAGTCTCCTAGCAGGTTTCTGTGCTGCTGTTCTCTAGTTATAGTACAATATATATATTTTTTTAAATGATAATGAAATAATATTTACCTCAAAATGGTTAAAAGGTTTGTCCTTGGAAAAAAGAATATATAATTTGTGTGGATACATTTAATGAGAAAGAGGGAAATAGCAGAGATGTTGAAAATGTTAAGTGTTTTCATCCTGAAGGGGTTAAAGGTGGAATCAAATGCTAGCATAATAGCATTTATAGCTAAATGAGGCAAAACTAGCATAAAAAATTATTTTCCTGTACTGAAGTTCTCTCCTTTTCCCTCTCCTACCATTAGAGAGAGAGAGATAACTTGATGGGAAGGTACACCGCTTCTCCAGTTCTCCTGGTTAACACCCAAATTCTCCGGGTCGCAGGAACGGGGTCATGACCCATTCCCTGTCAATTTTCCCTTAAAATGGAGTTGTTTCCCATGATGGCAGTGCAAGCCACGTCCGGCAAGGGTAGGCTCCAGGTAGCCGGAACCCACAAGTTCAAAGGTATGGTTATCTTCAATCATGGTGTCATCTATATCTTACCTATCAGCTTTAAGGGGTAAGAAACAAAGTTATTATGTAAGATAGATTCCAACATTCTAATGATTATATGAAATTTGTATGAAGTTTGTAATTTCTAAAATATTTCACATTTATGTAATACCTTTTTCCTTGGGCCATGGCATCGTGGAAGATGCGTACACCCTGGCTGCTGGCCTCTGCATAGTTGAGAGTTAGGGGTTAATATATATATATTAGTTTGGCAGTGCCTCCACCTAGTAATACTCCAGGGTATTAGAGTATAGTGTCCTAGGACTAAGAACATAAACAATGTAATAACATCATTATATCAATCAAATCAACAACTTAAATCTTAATAACCCCGCATACACAAAACCTCCCTCCTGAAATGATTAGGAACCCATTATTGTGGTTTTCTAGTTCACTGGGGTAACGGTGATGCACATAGATGTTGTGGCCCTTGGCGGAAACAGAGGTTACTTGCTGCCTTCTGTCAGAGACAACTCCGGTCCTACCCTCTCTTACTTTCCCTGCAGCCATACTTTTCTCTGGCTCCTCCAGAGCAGCCTGTGAAAGACACATTCATTTCCTATTGGCTGAAAATCATATCCAGTCCTCCAGGGTACGCTCTATGATCTGGAAGTTTGTATCCAAGGTAACTGGAGGTATTCAGATACCAGGGTTACATATACTTACTGATAGCTTGAGTTTTTTTGTAAGTACTTTTGCCGGTACCAAGGCATAAATGTACTATTCCTTTAACTTCAATATAGAGACACTTTATATCAAATTGCGCCAAAACCTGCGCTGTCTTTAAAATATCATCCTAGATATTTCAAATGTAGAGAAAACATTGAATATTGTATCCAATAATAACTTTATTTTATGTTTATAGGCCTCTAATACAGGGGTGTCCATGTAGCCACTAGTAATCGTTAATCCCATAAACCATAAAAAAACTACAACTACTAAAACCGGAAACGACAACATCCAGCATGCTGTCGAACACACAAAAGAGATAGCACTCACTCTAGGAGTGCACCACCATTTCCCTAGGGGACTTGTGGCTATTACCTATCCAGGTTATGGATTCCTTAGGGGAGGGGAAAACATCTGGTTTGAACAAGTCCTAGTCGTGTATGTTTGGCCACATCATTCATGTTATCGAAATTCAGCTCTGTCTCATATATTAAGAGGAAATAGGAATATTGAGAAAACCACCATGGGCATCTGTAGATTATTTTTTTCTTGGAGCAACCTCAATGTCAGGAACTTAATGTCGTATTTTCTGCCCAACTTCTTACAGTTGCACTTGATGTCTTCCCTGTGCTGATTTCCATGGTTTAGGCTGAAAGAAGTGCCTTCTTTTGTCCCTGTCTCTGGACATGGATGGGGAAACTGGAATTTTCCATTCCTTCTTTGTGACTAGAAAAGGCAGTCCCGAGCATCAGAATCTAAGATGATTATTCCGTTTGACCCACACGCCAACTATAATCGCGATCAATCATATTTCCAGAAAATATGTTTCAGAAGACAAAATACTCAAGTGACATTATAGATGGAGTATAGGTAGACAGGTGCCGTCTCTTCGATTTTACAAATGAAACTGCTTTTTCTCTGTAGAGCAATTGGTTCAATGTGTGGCCTTCAACCTAGATTTTGTTGGCTAAAATCCATTCATCACTGTTGGAGTTCAACCCTGTAAACTCACAATGACCTACGGAATTCTGCGCAAAGAAATTTTTAAAGCCAGTCTGTCAACTTTAACCGGCTGAATCATTGTAGGTTATTCAAAGCTACAGGGAGAAGTATTATGAGACAATTGGCAGTCTGTCAGTGTTAATAGCTACCATGACATTGAAGCTGAAGGCACACTAACCTCTCCGCGGGCAGTGGCTCATTAGGAGTGACCGGAAGACACCAGACATTTCCAGAGAATATGACCCCCATGAATAGTACCATGCAATTAGTGTGGCCTGGGTTATTTGTCTGAATGGAAATCACCCAGCTTGCCCTCTTAGAGGATTTGGCTTCCAATTAGGTAATTATAAATCACTAGGTGTAAACTGATAATCCGTTCAGTGTATCTACTTAGCTGTGATGCCAAATCGACTAGTTAATTCATACGCGTCTTCATCTTGGAAGAAAATCAGATCTTCCCTTCAACTAGATCTGCCACCTTGATAATGTCGCGATTAACAATGTTTATATGAACGGTTCCATAATGTAGTAGAAAATAGGTGTAAATTACAGTCTGATTTTGGCCTTTAAAACCTGTAAAACATGATTGTAAAATCTGTGATCATAATTAGTGAACACTGCGTAAAAAGTAACAGAAAAATAGCTAAAGGAAAATAATTGTAATGGAAATACACATTCTAGAATCTTCCTTTACCTCATAATTTATGCTTGTTTAAGGGACTCTCTGTAATAATATATTCTCATTATTTCCCATTCATGGACCACATTCAATATAAATATTAGGGTTCTATACCTGAAGCTGGTTGACTCCTATAAGTGCACTAAATCTCTTTAGACTGTAAGCGCTATAGGACATTTGTCTCATGCTTAATTCCTATTGCATTTAGTGCATACCTCTCAACTATCTTGTTTTCCATGATACAGTCCCAATTTCTGGCCACTGTAATGCTATCCAACCAAGCCGCAAAAGTAGCACCGATCCAGTGAGCTAGAAAATCGATGACGTTCTATGGTGTTACAGCACAAACTTCCATTTAAGCTCCCACTTGGCCACCTCGTTCTAAAGCTGAGCACCTCCAGACGTGCCAATATTACCACTAGCACCAACCACACTCGAGGCCTTGCCTAGTTAGCAGAGAGCCTAGTTAGCAGGGAGATCTCCCCAAACGGCCCTGCTGCATTTGGGACCAATGAAACTTTCAGGCCAGACCTGCTGAGGGAAGACACAAGTTGTTGGCAGTATGACGAGATTGGCTTGGAGGTGGAATAAATGTTTATTTATAGCCTTCTGACTTGGAGTACGGTTCATGCTGTTCAAGGAGTTGCATACAGTATGTTCACTTATGCTACTGATTACAGATTTTAGCACCGGATTGAGATTAGGATCTCTGTGTCCACTTGTGCAGCATGTAGGAGGTGAATGTGTTTAGTGTATTCTATAGACAAAACCAGTTTTGGCCCTGAGAAAGAGAGAAAAAGATAGATAGAGAGATATAAAGGTTAGACAAAAAGATAGAATTCAGGTTAAAATGCTTTAGTTGGCATGGCATTTTAATGATGGGCCTTCCCTACTTTGTCTAACTTCAAAAGCTTGCTAATAACCACTTTAATCCGCCAAAACCTGCATTCTAGAAAGAACCTATCTGTTCCTCTGACCTTCAAGATCTCTACCCTATTGACTTCCCAACATGACCTTCCTTACAATTTAATCATCCTTACCCAATCAGCCCCTCACCTTCCACCTAATTCAGTCACTTAAACTTTCCGTGAAAATGCCAAAGTTATGTTCTTCCCTCATTGTAAAAGTAATATGGAATCTATAATCAAAATTCAATAACAATGAAAATACATACATTACATGTTACAGGTCAAGGTTTATCGGTTAAACAGACACTAGCCTTTTATCAATACAACACTAAACAACTTCACTCAAAGCACAGCGAACCCCAAGTATAATAAACCATAATGCCTGTTAGAGCTATAAACCTTGCGCCAGAGAAAAAAGACGTGTGAGCTAAACAGCATGCTGCTGTGTGGAGATAAGTACTTTTACGGTTTTTCGCTTCAAAAATGTTCTCACCAGCAGAAAAGAAAAAAAAAAAAGGATGCAATGTAGAAACCAGTCCTGAAAATAAACAAAACCATTCTCAGAAGGGAACTAATGATTCTTTTGCAACATAAAGACTCTTGACAGATTTTACTGTCTCCCCTGTTGATAGCTGTTTTACCTCCCAGGAATTGACACTTTAGTGTTTTGTGATAAGCGCAGAAATCCACAACAAACAGACGCAAAGCTTGGAATTCCTCTGAACTGTACCCAAGTAAGAACAGAACGTCTTACATTAAAAATCTATTTAAAAATTTGGTTTTTGTTAACTTTTTAATATTATTTTTTGAAGTTAAAAACAAAATTTCCATGTTGTGCTGTTTTTTGTGCTGTTGTGGTATTATATTATTATTATTATGTGTACATTCAAAGCGTATGGCAAAACTAGAATTGACAGATTGATAAACTAGGTAAAGAGAGCCCTGCTCACAAGCTTACAATCTGGTTAATATTCACTAAGTTTCAAGAAAATCAAGATGAAGAAAATGATATACTGACAAGTAAATGAGTAAAAATAATAATAAAAGTGTGATGCTAAACATTAGATATGTGCAAATGGGACAAAAAAAAACGATTTGGACAAATTTTTCGGTTTGTTTTTGGTCCGTTCGTGTTCAGGTAGCAAATTTTGTTCCCTGCCCATTCGCTTCAGCTGAAAATTCGGCATTTTTAATATGGGTAGAAATTCGTTGCCCAGTGCACACATTCGCTTTCTCACACTCTCATTCTCGTTCACTCTCTCACGTTCTCTAAATGATTCCCAACCTTCTCTACCGATCACTTCCACTCTGCCAACTATTTCCATATTGCCCTCAGTTCACCTGAGGGCTAAATGACAGCGCATGCAGTGATGCCCTCTTCTGATTGGAGGATCAGAAGAGGACGTCACTGCAAGTGCCGCCATATTGTCCTCAGTTGGCACTCTCTGTGATGTCCTCTTCCCCGAATAGAGGCCATTGTGGCAGAAGTTGCCGGGTTATGTCCGCAGAGATGTCTACGAAGAAAGAAGATACCAGATCAAGGATTGAAGATAGAATGCAGAAGAGAAGAGATAATATAAAAGGAAAAAGATGAGGAAGATTCAGAAGGGAAAGAGGAAGTAGGGAAACATTCAGAGAGCGTGAGAGAATGAATAAGAATGCGAGTGTGAGAGAGTTAGAGCGTTAGTGTGAGTGAATGCGGACCTACGAATTTTGGACAAAAATTCTGAGCTTTGTGTTCGTTTTCGTGTTGGGTCTTGCCTCGTTTTGGGATCGCCGAATTTACTAAAATAAGGTAAATGTACAATTCATATGAATCCGAATGCATAAGTCTTCTAACAGCACCAACCTTTGGTCGGAGAGCACTGGTACTTGAGATTTCTGGCCTAGGTGGAAAAAGCCCAGGAAGGCAAGTGATGGAGTACGGCAAACAAAACTGGGGTCAGAATGCCCTAAGTGGTGACTACTATGAAATGACAGGTTATAAAAGATATCTCCATAGACTACCCCATTATGTATAAAGGTGGCCCTGGTGAGCAGTTTCCAAGTGAAATACAAGCCAAATTGCACTATAGAAATTGTGATTTGTTATCATTTTCATCATCGGTTCTATACTATGACTTAACTCGGTATCTTTTGATTTCTTTTTTTTTATTGTTTCTTTATTTATAGTTATGGCTGACAGCCTCTCTCTGTAATTCCATGCTCTGTTCTGTGTCAGTCTGTGATGTAGTTTAAGCACCAAATTTTATTCATATGAGGCGAGAAAGCTTGTCAAGCCTAAAAGAAATGTAATTCTAATTAGTCTTTAAAGACGGAATCTGAATCTGTTTCTTTTTTTTTTCTGGCTTTAAAATAAGCAACTGATCAAGAACATTTTCTGCCAGAGTTTATTTTTATCTCCCCGCAGTGTTCTTGTTGACATGATTTTCAATTTATGATTTACCATCGTTAATGAAGTATTCAGAATGAATATTATCATCACTGTAACCGATTAGCAGTGAATAATCTCTTGAGCACATCAGTGAATTGGGAACATTGTTTTTCAGCGTTTCTCGTTGTGTTTTCTCCCTTAGTAAATCTCCTCATTTCCCTCATTTTCTATATATATATATATATTATTCTTTACATATTGTTCTCTTTCTCTCTGTACATATTGTTTTCCATCTCTTTAAAGATTAATTATGACAACAGAATCCATCCAATTCCGTTAATCTTGTTGGGTCTCTCCAACCTGGCTTGGAGCCTCTCGGTATCATAGATGATAACCAGGATTCTGGGGCTTCTGTACTTCCTGCTCTTTTTGGTCCCACCTACCCCTTTTTTAAACTTTCCATGGTGTGAATGGCCTGGCTCCACACATTCCTAGATCCACTATGGGTCACCAAGCTTAAGAGTTGAGAGGCTTCTCCGCAAGGCGGTCGTAGATTCACACTTTGGAAAAAGGGCTACAAGTAAGTGGAGCATGACAAAGAGCAAGTGGGCCTTACCATAATTCCCCATCCACAGATTGAAAGTCGTGTTGGATGTTCCCAGCATCAAAATATGGAGCGCATATACATGGGGGAACAAAAACAAATACCAATAGTGTAATGTGTAAAATAAAAAATAGTTAAATAGGGTGTAAGATCTCACAAACGGGCTGGATACAAAAGGCTCATCAAACGGACTCAGATGTAAAAGATCTTGAAAGCTGTAAAGACCAAGGAGAACCAAAATGGTGCAGTATCTTCAAAACCAAAAAAAGTAAATCAGATTGCACTTACAGAGATGAAGTAGCACAACTCAAAGAGTAATGTGCAAATGCTAAATCGAATGGATACTCCGGTAAACAGCCATAAAAATCTTCAATTTATTAGTCTCGACGCGTTTCGCCGATAGCACTTCGGCTTCTTCAGGAGACAATTAACAACAAATGATAAAATCGAATGTTCCCAGGCCAGATCTAGCTCCTAGGTATGATTATTTATGTATGTGGGAAGTTATGAAAGTAGATTTCCCGAAGCTTTGTGAGGAGATGGGGCTAGCTGCACATGACTGTGAGCCTAGTGACTTAAAGGGCGTGGTTAGAAGTGGGGGTGGGGCTAACCAAGGACAAAGGCAAGGCTAGCCACAGATAGCATTACATTGGCTGAGAGTGCAAGAAAAATTGGCAGAAAGCCACTCCCCCTTTCCTGGTGAATGAGTAAAGTGACTCAGAGTCCCGCAGAAGCATCGATACCTCCAGAGTCTATCTATCCTGTTGTCACATTGCAGGTGATTGCAGTGACTTCAGATATTTAATTTATTTACTCTATGGATAAATGTGTCACATATGTTACAACAAAGAAAAAAAATACAATGTATTAACTGTACGTATCAAATCCCACCATAGATCACCGAATAGTTTGTGAGCAAAGAATTCATAAAAAATTGATGATAATTTTAAGTTAATTACCGTATTTGCTCGATTATAAGACGAGGTTTTTTTCAGAGCAAATGCCCTGAAAAATACCCCTCGTCTTCTAATCGGGGTCGTCTTATAATCAGACCTCAAATAGAGGTCTGACTATGAGACTATGATCCAGATCCCCCGCACCGCTGCAGGGGGTCTCCCCCCCATTTAACACCCCCCCATTCCACACACACTTACCGGTGCTTCCAATTTCCTGCTGTATACCGGGGCAGCGGGTTGACGTCCACGCGATCCGCGTAGACAACTTCCGGTGCAGCCGGATGGAGGTGTGGCTAGCAGCGGGGGTTGTCTGCGTCCATCGCGCAGACCTTCCCTGACTGTCGGTCGGTGCCGGTGTGGGGAACTCTGATCTCTGACAACCGGGGAAGGTCTGCGCGATGGACGGGGGGGGGCATAGGGCATTTCTGGAGGCAGAGTGCTCTATGAAATGCCTTTTAACCCCCTGAACACCACTCTGCCTCCTGAAATGCCTTATACCTCCCTATATGCCACTCTGCCCCATAATATGCCTTTTAACCCCCTAAATGCCAGAGTGGCATATAGGGGTATAAGGCATTTCTGGAGGCAGAGTGGCACATAGGCGGTTAAAAGGCATATCATGGGGCACAGTGGCATATAGAGGGTTAAAAGGCATTTCATGGGCCACAGTGCCATATTGGAGTGGCAAGCCTGGGGGCAGATGTGCACAACTGGGGGGCAGGCTTGAAAATACTTTTTCTCAATCATAGCTTTTATTAAAAAATGTAATAGTTTACATGAATTAACATTTACCGGTAAAACTTTTTTCCTTTGGGGTCGTCTTATATTCAGGCTTTTTCTTTTTTTCCTAAGTTAATATTCAGATTTTGGGGGGTCGTCTTATAATCAGGGTCGTCTTATAATCGAGCAAATACGGTAATTCATTAATTAAATTAGCGACATGGTACTATATAAAAATATCAATGATCTCAGAATAAGAATAATGCATTAACCCTTTTTCGTCAAGGCAATAATTTGGTTTCAAAGGGCGCCTCGAAGTCCGTTATTTATTCCACGGGTTAAGTGCAGGCTACTTATTAGCAAGTGAAAAAAAAGCTTGATCGTTTTAGCTGGCCGTCTCTCTGGAACAAAGCTAAAAATACCATGGCTTAACTCTACATCGGGGCGAGTTACTGCTCACAGGATGTCTGCCCAAGTCAAAGAATTTCAATTAGATAGATCTAGGAAAATAATGGCATAACTCAGCAACCCTTTAACAGTGTGTAATTCCCACATACTTACCATGTTGTGAGACCCCCAAACTTCACAGCAGTGGGCCATTAAGCTGTTTCAAAGTAAACTGATCCCAAAGCAGCATTATACATTACAAACCCATTAAAATGTGTAACATATATACCATAAAAACTATAACAGCGCCGAGCCAACCAATTGTTGTCCCCAGTCTTTAAGAGCAAAAATTCCAAAGTCCCTTTTTTTTTGTCCCCAGGAGCTACTACTTGCATCTAATTCAGATCTTTTTTTATTATTATTACTATGGGGGAAAAATTGGTGTTATATGTCTTTTATAGCAATGAAAAGCTTAAAGAACTTTAAGAGAATATCAGATAAAACCAAAGCCCTCGATAATTAGCGTAACTATACCCAGGCAGACTTTGTTAATGTTTGATTCCTTTTACTACACGCATCTGTGATTTGGTAGCATGGGAAAATATTTTGCTGCCGTTAAAAAAAAAAAAAAAAAAAAAAAAAAAAAACACACACACACAACTAAAAAAAATCATACACTCTACCTTTAAATGTATAGTATATTCCAAGCGTATATTAAATATATGATAACCCTTTTGAGAGACACTATAAAAAAATAAATATTTTGTGACCTGAATAAATAAAAACACGGATATTAACTCTCCAGGTTTTGCCTGATGATTTTGGGGTTTATTCGCTAAGATGTTAATTGTGGATGACTTGCAGTGGGGTGGAAATTGGAATCTTACCAAATTAAGTATGCGTTAAGAAAGGCAAATCCCGGAGTTCTAAGTAGAATAATGAATTTGCCTTTTTCTCATCTCAAGTCACCTACAACTTCTCGCTTCAGGAGCAGACCTCGCTGGGTTGTTACACGTAGGGGGTCATAGTATGGGACCTTACAGTTAAGCTATGAGGTCTATATAGAACCTGCACAAGGTACACATCACATTTGAATTATGTGCCTGTGGAACATCTACAAAACATAAGAGAACCTAGAACTTTTCTCAGGACCTTGAGGTGTTGCTGCTGTACCTCCTCTGTCTACACGGGAGATACTTAGGCTATTGCTTGGGTTTGAGTTAGGTGGTTGTTATAGTCCTTAGCATGAAACCAACACGCATGATGATTGCAACTGGTCATTTCATACCCTACGTCAGGGGTCACTGCCCAGCTGCAGTTGTGGTACAGTTTTTTCATGTCTGGCTAGTGAAAGTGTGGCTAATAATTGTAGGAGCTTCCTAGAGAGCTACCTGTTGGTTACTCGGAATAGCCACAAACTCCTGCTGTGTTGGAATTCACATATCATGTAGACATTTTCATTTTCGGTAACCTCTTGCTTAAGCGTTTTCATCGCTGAATCCTCTTGGGAGACAAGAAGTGTGTTTTTATACAGGTTTCATTCGCCCATATTATAAAAATTCCTTCATACTTAGATATGTAAAATATCAAATAATTGGGGGAAATTGTATTAAATATGATTTATAGATTTTTTTTATGCCTCTGCTCTTGCAGCACTTTAAGTATTCTGGATATTCCCAGGATCTGCTGATAAACACTAGCCTGAGAAAGTACTCAGATACGAGGCAAAAAGGCATCATTTAAAGAGACCATCCTAATTTGAATAATATTTTGCTGTTTTCTGAATAACACCAGTCGGTAGTTTGACGCCTTCGAGCCTAAATATGCTGCGTAATTATTTGTCTGATTGTGTCAATAAATATACCAAACAAGGAAAATAAAGGGTATGAAATAAATACTATCGAAAATGTCGCATTAAACCCCTGCACACCTTCTTCAAGGCTAAGAAAACGGAGGGGGGCAATCAGAATACATAGAGGTAGCTTTAACAACATCAAATATTTTCTGCTCAAACCAGGCAGGAACCGGTACTCCAAAGAACTTTAGAACCAGTTTGTATGAGCTCATGGGTGGCCTTGTAAGAAGAAGAATCGTGAGTAATACAAATATATGATATACATTTCTAAATTAATAGGATTTAGGATACCAAAGCCTCGACAGCTGACGGATTAGGGGAAACTAGCGTAACTTCCTCGAGTCTTCCTTGGCACTGTAATATGGTTTTCCTAGAATAACACAGTTGTCATTAGATTGCCTCTTACAGCCTTGCCTGAACCTAATCTGTGTATTTTTCCCCTGGTTGCGGATTCCTTCCCCGTGTTTATATCTGCCCCCAAGAGCCCCCTAGAATCTCCTTAATCAGCATCTAGCTCGGCTGCTGTCACAGCAAGAAAACTGATAGGATCTGCAATGCAGATGAATCACTAGAGCCAGATTAGCTGGTGATGCTGATGATGGGGCGTCCTCTTGCAGCTCCGCTGTTCTCTGCAATTTCCTTTGTCTTGTGCTGTCTGTGTTTTGTGGAGCTCACCAGACGCGTTCAGCTGTTGTTGCCAGCCAGACGCACACCAGCTGACCGAGATCCCGGCTTTTGATGCACTAGCGCCATCTAGAGCCCAGGAAAGGGTATGTCATGACACACCTACCTACACTTAAGAGCTTATTAAAAGGTTGCGTTTCCAATAAATACACTATTTTTTTTTTAATTAAATATATGATACTACAAAAAAAAAAAATACAATGTCGTCGATGAATGACTGAGAGTAGGTTTATTTTTTTCTGAATTAGTATTTTTTTGTGACATTCATCTTTCCAGAAAAGACTTTGCAACATTTTGCAAGGTCACACGGTGGTCACAAGACAGCTTCCTGCTGAGAGACCGTTTTCAGTGTAGACGGCATGGTAATTTATAAACAATTGTTAAATAGTTAATCAATGAACAGAGCTGGAGTTTTAATTGTAAGGGCAGACAAAATAGTGGCTTCATTTTAACTATTCTTTAGAACATTACTCTAGTTAGAAGAATAAAAACAATATATCTTTTTTTTTTCTGCCTCATAAGCAGCTATGGGTCCACTGCCCAGGTGGTCTTAAATGCAGTGCTGCCCCCCTCCCCCGTTGCTGGAAAACCTTTTTTTTTTAAAAGATACTCACAAGCGATGCTTCTTAAAGTAATGCAAATGTAGTTGTGTAGTGTCATATTCTAGCAAATATACAGCATTGGGTAGAATAATGTTTGGATTCCCGCGTATTTTCAATTTTAATAATTTACAACAAGGAAAGGAGTAGATTAAGAACAGTGCCAGGGCCAGACAGAGAATTAAAACCAGCCCTGGGAATTATTGCACACTAGCCCTGTATTTCATGGTGCCATTTTTGGGCACGCTGCACATGTTGGGTTCAGGCCCAAATATTTTTTGCTCAGAATAGAGACAAAATAAGATACAACTGAAAACGCATAGTTCCTAATATCACTGTGTCCCAAGACATCATGTAATGGATTGGGACAAACCACCGTTATAGTATGAAAAAATATTTCAAGTATGAAATTGACCATTTTCATATATTTAAGTGTATGCTATGTATATGAGTATGCATGTATGTTTATTTTTGCATCTGAGAGGTCAGGCATAGATGTTGGATGAGAAGGCCCTGCTCACAATCTCCATTACAGTTCATCCCAAAAGTGTTCGATGAGGTTGAGGTCAAGTTCTTCCACACCAGAAGAATGGAGATTGCCAGCCAGGCAACTACTGGTCAGGCAACAATTCCCAAAGAAACTCTCCAAAATCCTTCCCAGAAGAACGGAAGCTGTTATAGCTGCAAAGGGGACCAACTATGTATTTAGAATGCGTTATCATTAAGGTCCTTGTTGGTATATTTGTCTGGTGTCCCAATACTTTTGTCCATATGGTATTAGAAATTAAGAGGATGTTCCTTTTTTTCGGAGTGAGCAGCTGGCTGTGCTGGTCGACCATTTTTGGTGTTGATCGCTCATGCGCGGTAAGTTGCTGGCTGTGCCATCTTACATGCGACTGAGCTTGAAATTGCGGGGCTCCGTGTCTGCCGGCAGCAGACTCCATGTAGATACCCTTCTTCCTCGGTAGTAGCAGCAGGGAGAGGAGGTAAGAGGGTGACAATAACAGACCTGGGAAATCTCGAGGGGTTGACTTGTAGTCTCCGGGTGAAACCGTATCTCCCGGGGTCTCCGGATCACTTTCCTATTTCTCTGAGGCAGGGAAGCTGTGTTTAGTCATTCCCACTCCCCAGCCAATCCCCCCCCACTCCCAGCCAATCCCCCCCCACTCCCAGCCTATGTAATGCTAGCCCTCTGGTAGCCTACCCCGCAATGTACCCAGGAATGATTATTAAGCTACTTTTAATATATAAATCCCACACATCATTTTTAAACTCCAGAATCTATTCTTGCTTTGGAGTTAAATTTACAGCGAACAGCAATACTGCAACACACCATGAAAATCCATACGTTCTGCACATAAAAAGTAAAAGCCAGTGTTACATAAAACGATTACAGTAAACGCAGGGATTTTTATCTGTATATATCTGTTATGGGGTGTGTGTTATATTTAGGAAGACGTTTTGGCAATGGAAGGCATTATGACTCATACTTGGATCTTGCTCACAAAACCCTAATGAAAACATGGAACAGACATTTGAAACAGCAAAGAACAAATTGTATAGCGGTGTGAGTTACATTACTTAATAGATCTCGGCATTTCATTGATGTAAAAAGTAAATCAACATTACTTAATAGATTTCGGCGTTTCATTGATGTGAAAAGCAAATCAGCCGTTTGTGGCCAACGTCTCGGGCTTGCATAATTTTAGTTGGCTTGTGACTTCACGAGATAGCAGAAGGTCTTACTTGATCACGTTGTAAGAGTCATTTAAAATAACTGATGTCCTATTCCAGAATTCTCAAACATTATTCCACTTTGGAGCTTCCAAACTCCTTTTTCTGTTTATATTTAATTTGGGACCACAGAATGGGGCATCCCCTTACCTCATTTGGATTTAATGAGTCTGAGGAGAGGGAGAAAAGTTGAGAAATGATTTAGTGGGATATCTAGAAAAAAAAAACAAAAAAACTGAGAGGTTTTGGTTATATGAATCGGCCAAAGCATAATTAAGCTCACCCGCCACGTCAAGGCGCACACTCAATAGGCTGCCTTGACGTGGCGGGGTTCTCACCCTATTGAGAGTGTGCCTTGACGTGGCGGGTGAGCTTAATTATGCTTTGGCCAATTCATATAACCAAAACCTCTCATTTATATTATGTTTATATATTTGTTGCCAACTTTATTAGGGTAAGAAGTGCAGACAGTTTTTGTTTTTTGTATACATTGTACAGCCGATACACTGTATTTGCAGCATGCTTACACCTGTTTGGTAGGCCTCGTATTATACATTTGTATTATTTGAGCCTGTGACTAGTTTAGCGCACCGACATTTCTTCTTCTCCCTGTTTGCGGATATCTAGAAAAACAGAGTTTGACAGCAGGACCATTGAACCCATCTAGTCTGTCCGTATATATACATAAGTCTTAGTTTTATCGCATGCATGTTTAAATAAGCCTCTATCATACCGTACACGGACATCTGTGTCCGCCTCAAAGAATTCCAGTGTCCGCCACTGGGACCACTGGGAAATGAAAGAGTGCCACATTGCGGTGAACTGATCTGGTCCAGCGACGTGGTCCCTTTAAAGGCGGTCTTCTCTATTCACTAAGTGCTGGAAAGTGATGTGACCTGATGGGCTGTGGAGGAAGCCATAAACTCATGTTTCTTTCCAGTGGTTCTAGAGTGCAACTTTCTAATGGTTTTCAGGTATCTCTATCTTAAGCAAATATTATGCACAATTATCCCTTGCAATTTCTAAATACAATTTTAATTAAAATTATAAGTTAAAGAAAGCCACACTGTAAAAGACCACAAGTCTCTGCTCCACGTCGTCCGTCTCCTCGACCATAATTATATAGAATAACTGTGATTATGGTTCTAAACCTACAGCAATCAAAGTAGAAACCAACAGAATATAAGTGCTGAGTGATCCACCATTACAACCCTCTACGTCTCTTTAAGTATGATCCATCAATTCCATGTCCATCTTTGAGGAAGGCTGTCGCTGTAGCTGTCATTCTATCTTGTAGCATCATCATAACCTGATGGAAACTTTCTGAAGTACACTTTCCACCTCTTAAGGAATTTGATGGTCTTATTGAAATAGATGAAGACAACAAAATTTACCAAAACAGGCAAATGTAAACATCAATATTTGTTCCGAAATCCACAAGTATGTAAAGCATGTTCTTAACCAGAGCCCTGGTTAAACTTTTCTCCATAAAGAGATGTTCATGGAGATTGTTATACGGTATGCATCAAATATAAGCTTTGATGTGAAACAACATTACCAGATGCTTGGGAAAAATACAACAACGAAAGCGATTGATATGATATTTACATTTTTATTATAATAGTATTTTGAATGCTTGGAAAATATCATATTAAATAATGTGTTAGGGCTATATTAACTCTTTTTTGTTTTCTTGTCCCATAGGCAGATTCTTGAAGATCCAAAGGTTTCTGATATGTTATGTTTTGTAAAGTGAATCCTATGTTAGTTATCAGGGAAACATTAAGAACAAAAGCTACAGAAAAACACAAACTTCTATTAATTTACATTTTTGTTTAATGTTAAACTTTAATTGTCCTTACCGTGACAATCTTTTATCATCCTAATGAATTGAAAGTCAAGACAAAATTGTAGTTCTCGGTTATCTAAATTATTTTACCAGGTAAATGAATCACCCCCCTAATCTCTGCATCTCTTTCCACGGCTGGCACTGCCATACTGGCGATAACGCTTTAAGGGCGGTGGCCGCCAAATGGCGTAGATGCAGCCAATGGTTGGATATAAGAGGCCAAATGTTATGTTTTACCCTCATGTAGCACTGCAGTACCCTATCTGCCACTGAAGTGACGGAGCTGGTACGCATGTTGGCCACTGGCTCACCGGCATACCTGGGAACTCTCCGGGTTTGACACGCCCCGCTCCCCGTCCATTTTTCCTTTAAATGGGGGTGTTTCCCAA